>NC_046155.1:134019297-134319297 GCF_011064425.1 Rattus rattus
TGTGGTTGTCAACAGTTCAAGCATGATGCAAGCAGCACAGGCTGGTGGTGTCGTCTGCCCCTGAGCTCAGTCTTGTCAGAGACTCGGGCAAACATTACAGAGTTGGCCTCACTGAATCCTGTCCCACTTTGACCAGGGCCAGTTGCTGAGCATCTCAGCAGCCCACGGGGATCTAGAGACCGTTCGGTTCCTGCTCACTGAGAAGCGCGTGGAGCTGCCGATGGAGCCCACCGATGACAACCCGGCTGTGGTGGCAGCACATTTTGGACACGCCGAAGTAGTACACGAATTGCTGGAGTCCTTATCAGGTAAAGCTCTGTGTGGGAGAGTTCTGTTACCACTCTCTAGCTTTGCCTTTTCAGGAATACCAATGGGCACGTCACGCATCCTTAGGTAAGCTTTTCAGATTTCTCTCACCTAGCAAAAGTCACTCTGTGTGACTTTTCATAATTTGCTCAGTAACTTGCTTGTTCTTTTTTATGGCTAAATAGTACTCCACTGAATGGACATACCATGATATGATGCATTGGTAATTTGCTTCTGGTGACCTCAAGGTTTTCTAGTCTCTTGTAAACTCCCTTGTAGTTTTGGTTCGCACTAAGGAACAAGGGTCAAAAACTTCACTGTTACTACAGGGTGAGGCACTCTGGGAATAATATTTAGGTGTTGGACCTTTGATGTCAAGACTATGTGTAGAAGGAGAAGGAGAAGGAGAAGGAGAAGGAGAAGGAGAAGAAGACAAAGACGACAACACATGGTTTAATATTCTATAATTGATACCTTAAATTTCTTTTTCAAGTTTAAAGCCAAAGGCCCTATTGTTTCTGTACTGGGTCACACATCATGTAGTGGCCCTGTGTGGGTGTGTCTGTGTGCACTGAGATAGATCTGCGCTTAGTGGTTCTTCCTAGACAGTGCTCTACCTGTGTGCCTGAAGGGGAAAGGACTGGATGGACAGGAACCAGCAGGGTTGTAAGGTGCTTAAGAAGCAAACTGGAAACCAGGTGATGGTGGTGCACGCCTTTAATCCCAGCACTCAGGAGGCAGAGGCAGATGAATCTCTGACCTGGAAGCCAGCCTGGTCTCTAGAGTGAGTTCCAGGACAGCCCAGGCTGTACACAGAGGAACCCTGTCTTTAAAAAGGGAAAGATAAAATAAAGCAGACTAGTGAGCTGAGACACAGGAAAGCAAGAAGGAACTGAAGCATGGCTGTCTTCAAGGATGGAAACTAGCTGACTCAGTACCTATGTTAGGTACTTTCCTATTGCTGTGATTAGATACTGTTACCAAGGCAACATAAAAGAAAAGGTTTGATTGGGATTATAGTTTAAGAGGGTTAGAGGCCGTGATGGCAGAGTGCGGGCACAGAGGTAGGCTGTAAGAACATCTGGGAACTCACATCTTGGTCCACAAGCAGGAGGCAGAGTGCTCACTGGAAATGTCTTGAGAAGCCCACCCCCTAGTGACACACCTCCTCCAAGAAAGCCACGCCTCCTAGTCCTCCCTAAACAGTTCCACCAACTGGGGACTAAACACTCACACCACCACAGCACCTGCCTGTCATACTGACATTTATTAAACATTCGCCAAGTACACCAAGCACCTTCAGAACCTGGGAGACATGGGGAAGTTTTCAGAAGGTAGCCTGAACCCTTTTAAGAGCTATCCTGAGTGGAAGGGGGAAACTGAGGCAAAAGGGGACAACTAGGTACCCTGTAATTGTGCTGAGACAGAGAAGGATGTGAAGTGGGCTTAACAAATAATGAAACAATGCGAGGCACGTGTGACCCGGATGGCCCTGGTGGCCCTGGTGGCCTGGGTGGCCTGCCCTGCAAGCCAGAGGCCGGGCCTCTTACATGCTCTGCTGCTCCTGGGGCTTCCTATGCTTGCTTCGCCTCCAAGTAAGTTTTGAGAATTGGCGTGTTTGAGAGCAATGACCTGGGTTTCACCGGAGAGGCATATGCAGGCAAAACAGAGTGCTCTGGTAGTTCCCAGATGGCATGGGAATAGTCAGAAGAATTTAGCACCAGAAGACAAAAAGAACAAGAGGGCCATGGAAAGGGAGTTGGGAAGGATCCTCTGAGACAAGGTTTCGCTGTGTAGACCTGTCTGTCTGCTCTTTGCTTTTAGACAAGCTCAGTATTTTCTTAATGTGTGAGTGTTTTGCCTGTGCATATGTGAGTGAACGTGTCTGTACCTGGTACCCATGAAAGCCAGTGTGAAGAGGTTGCTAGATGGCCTGGACCCGGAGTTATAGCCAGTAATAAGCTGCCATTTGGGTGCTGGAAACCAAACCCAGGTCCTCTGTAAGAACAGCCATGGTTCTTAACCACTGAGCTGTCTCTCCAGCCCCCCCCCATTGGGATTTAAGCCTTCCCTCTCCTGCAGATCCACTGTGGAGCCCTCTGAGCTCTGGGCTGGTCTTGAAAGAGCGGCTCTGCACGGTAACTGACACATCTCCACTGAAGTTGGCACTGTAGTCGGGCATCCTTCATTACCCTGTCCATCCTTTAAATGAATGGGACTGAGGTTTTCAGTTACCATGACTCACGATCATCAGTTCAGGCAGGACCTGGAGACAGACATTCACGGAACAAGGCTCCAGCCAGGTGCCCTTGCTGGTGAATCCTAACTCCATCCATCTGTCCCTACTTGTCAGTCCCTCCTCCGGTCCCAGAGGAGGTCACCCTCTTACACCTGGTGACACGTTAGTCTTAAAGCACTTTGTACCTCTGGAAATGACACAATGAGATGATGCTTTGGGGACGTGACAGGAGATGAGGAACTGTATCCTAAAGATTTTACACTTTTTGAACTTGAAGATACTGTAACACTCCAGCCCTGTTATCTTCAATGTGTTCAGTGTCATTTTTTTTTTCCTGAAATTAAGTGGGGATGGGGAGCTCTTTCAGGAAGTCACTCCAGCTTCTTTATGTAACAGAGGTAGATCTATTTCCTTTGCCAAAGATTTCTTTTAAAGTATTATTTATGAGAGTAGTATATATGTGTGTGACAGGTAGTTTGGGAGTATAGAATGCTACAAGCACTCCAGTGGTGTGAGGACATCCCATAATGAATGAATGGTCACTGGTTCAGGAATTTGACTCACACTACACGATATAATATGAGGTTTAGACGCAGAGAGAAGGGTTTTATACCCATTTTACTGTTGGGTAAACTGAGGCCTTTTGAAGGATAAGCAACGTGTACAAAATGGCAGCTAAGGTAGTTTAATCCTAACTTGTCTCTCTCCGAAGTCCTTCTCTTGTGTGTAATGTGACTCTAAGACTATAATCAGAGGGAAGGGGGACGCCATCTAGAAAAAAATCGTAGCAACTGTGGGTTGGTTTTGTTCGTGTGTTTGGTTTTTGTTGTTGTTTTGTCCTGGTCTCACTCACTACATGGGCATTTTTAATTCATCAGGATCACACTTGCAGTGTGAATACCCTTGGTATTCAGGCCTCCCCTGGCTTACGAGCACGTTGGTCTGTGATAATATGGAGCCGTGCTGGGTGTGACTAGGGGCCAGGACTCCAGAGAACACTGTCCACTGGGCAGAAGCAGAGCCGTCACTTAGACCTAGAACGGCCGACAGGAAGGTGAGTGTGAGGAGCAGCCAGCAGAGAGACAGAGGTGTCCTCTCACCCCCTCCAGGTCCCTGTGCCTCGCAGCGGCTGTTGAACTGGATGCTGGCCCTGGCTTGCCAGCGAGGGCACCTGGAGGTTGTGAAGCTGCTGGTCCTGACGCACGGGGCTGACCCGGAGAACTACGCCGTCAGGAAGAATGAGTTCCCGGTCATTGTGAGGTTGCCCCTCTATGCGGCCATCAAGGCAGGTGGGTCCTACACAGTCAACGCTGCCCTGCAAGGGTCCCACTTTCCAGGGTGGGACTCTAGCTTCACCGCCACCGTTAACTCTCCAGTGGCCTGCGAAAGGACCTTCTGCAACTCCCTCTTCCTTTCTCCTGTGAGTGTGTGTGTATGGGGAGGGGGGTGTGCAGCTGTGTGTGCACACTTGTGTGTGGCGGGCCAGAAGTATCTCAATTTTGCCTGGAGGGTTCCTATTCTTCTCAGTTGGCTGGCTCTCCACCCCACGGATCCACCTCTCTTCCTCTCCCTGTTTCTGAGATTACAGTCTTATTTCATCATGCTCAGTATCTTTTTAAAAATAACTTATTTATTTTTATTTTATGAGTTTTGACTGGTGTTTTCCATGCATGCATGTCTGTGTGAGGGTGTCTGTCTGTGTGAGGGTGTCGGATCCCCTAGAACTGGAGTTACAGACAGTTGGAAGTTGCCATGTGGGTGCTGGGAATTGAACTCAGGTCCCCTGAAAGAGCAACCAGTGCTCCTAACTGCTGGGACCATCTCTCCAGCCCCTCAGTATCCTTTCTATGTGAGTTCTGAGGACAGAACATAGCTGCAGACACTTCACTGATGTGACTGTCCCCCTAGCCCTGTTCTTAGTATCTTTACCAAAATAGCTGCTCCCCCTCTTAGCACCCCCCCATCATGGCAGGAACCCACTATGACAAGTAGGACCTCGTATGCAACACTCAAAGATCAAAGTCCCATAACGTCTCTCAGTCAGGAATTGGGTGCGCCAGGGAAGTAACCTGAGACTACTCTCTAAACACCAAGCCTCCCACTCCCACCCCATAGAAATGACCACTGGGGCATCTGGATGCCCTGAGCTCTCTGTGCTTTGTCCCAACAGGGAATGAAGACATTGCCATATTCCTACTTCGGCACGGAGCCTATTTCTGCTCCTACATCCTATTGGATAGCCCTGACCCAAGCAAACATCTGCTCAGGAAGTATTTCATCGAAGCCAGCGCCCTGCCCAGCAGCTGTCCCGGGAAAACCGTGAGTGTGGGAAGGGTCTGAAGCACCGCTTTGGAAGGGCCTTTCTCTATGCTTTCTCTGACACATTTACAAAGCCAGTTAAGTAGGACATAGATGTGTTTTAAATTTTCCCTTAAACTGAGTAAGACTTTATACTATGCTAGAAGGGTGTATTTTTAAGAGGTTAAAACTCTGGCAGGGGGCGGGGCTGGCATAATGAAATGTATGAGTCTGTTCTTGAGGTAGGTAATCTACCAAGGATCCCTTCATACGTGTCCACAAGGAAAGCTCTGTGAGCATCGTGAACCAAGGCATGGGGGTGCAGGCCTGTGATCCCAGCAACCGGGGCCCAGAGGAGCAGCAGCTTAGGAGTGCAGTGTCATCCCTAACTCACAGGGAGCCCAAAGCCACCCTGAGATACATGGGGTCCTGTCTAGAAACAAGAAGACAAACGAAGCAGTATACTATCTACATAGGCTTTTTAAAACATCTGTCAACCTTGCCAGAACTCCTTCTTCCAAATATGCACTTCGGGGCAAGGTAGTCTCAGCCCTTCCCTTGTGCATGTGCACTTGGTTTTGCTAGGAATTCTGGGATTCGCCTCTTGTTAAGCAGCCTCATTTGCTAGAAGGTGTCTGCTTCTGTTAGTCAGTAGTCCAGGGTCCTGAAGCAGGCTGCTCTGGAGTCACTGCAGGGCGAAGGCAGCAGCAGCAGCAGCAGCAGCAGCAGCAGCAGCAGCGTCTGAGCCTCTCTGACCCACACCTTGACCAACACTACACACCCCACCCAGAACCTACTCATTTTCTCCAGCCTGTCTGGGGAGCCCAGCTATCAAGTGTTTTCATTTCCATGTTTTATTAATAGTACTATTAAATTTTCTCACATGTTCATAAAGTATTTACATCCCTGTAATACGAGCTGCCTGCTGACCTTTGTCTCCCGGAAGCATCAGCTTTTCATTTTCGCCCTGGAAGTCTCTTGCGGGTCAGAGGTGCACAGCCTTTGTGGGCCTCGCATATCTCAAGTCTCTCTCCCGACACATCATTTTCTTCTCGTGCTGACACGGATGGGAGAGCATGTTGTCACAAAAGGTCATCTCCTTTATTGCCTCTACGAGGTCTGGGGTGTATAAAGGGGGGATTTCCAGTCAGGTTTTGTATAAATACTCGGGACACTTAGGGGATTTTTGTCCTTTTAGTTTTTACATTTTAAGGTTTATCTTCTCTGCTGCTCGTGATATGTGTTATGTGAGGGAAGGGGGGCTAGCGTTCACAGCTCTGGGTAGATAGCCCCTTAGTCCAGCATAATTTCCAGAGGAAACTAGTTGGGTGTGGGGGGCGAGCTTGTCAACAATCCCCACTTGGATGGGAACATCTTCAGTTTGGGACTGTCTTAAGTTAATAGCAAGACCCTGGCTCAAATATAAACTAAACTAATAAAAAAGGAGCTTCCTCTCTCCTCTGGGCTAAAAGTCACCATTGGCATTTTCATATAGATTCAGTATGTATTTGAGGTTTCTGAGAACTGAGTGGTATGCAGGGACCAGCACTGGCAAAGCCCCTCTGTCTGCTCACAGGTGCCTTGGGTAACCCTCACAACCCAGGAACACAACCTTCCTGGTCCTTTCCCTTTTCCAAAGTTAGACATATCCTACTCTACGTGATCCTCACAGACACCCCATTTTGTCGTATCATATAAACACTTTAGTCCTGTTCACACGTCTGTCCTAGTAGAAGAGCCGGCCTCCTCCTTAGGTGGACACCCTGACCTCTCCCCCTTTGCATATGTCTTGGATGGGTTTCCTGAGTTTCACTTGCAGGTCTCAGGTTGTCCCATTTACAAACGCCGTTGCATACAGTTTCTAGTTTTCTCCTCAAAGGTCTTGGATCACTCTTGTGGATTTGTGATGTTTTTATTGCGTTGGCACTTTTGAATGGACTGTACA
Organism: Rattus rattus; assembly: GCF_011064425.1. NCBI lineage: Eukaryota > Metazoa > Chordata > Mammalia > Rodentia > Muridae > Rattus > Rattus rattus. The sequence goes on from NC_046155.1 coordinate 134,026,086, forward strand.
GCTGTGTGGTTCCCTTCTCCTTGTCCAGCCTGATGACCCTGATGAGGAACCTGCTTTCCTTTTCTGTCCCTTGGACCATCTCCTTAGCAGCTTCCCCTACTAATTCTGAGTTCCTTCAGACCGAGTAGTTCATCAACAGGTTCGAAAGAAGTTTGTGTCTGTGTAACCTGGCTAGTCTGTGTCTGTACGTCACTAGGATTGTCGAGAGTTGGGCAATCATAATGCAGGCAGGCACCTCTCCGATGTCCCTGGTGTTAAGGCCTTGGTGTCAGTGGTTATAAGCCCTGGCTTTGTGTTTCTTGACAGTAGACCCTTGAGGTATCTAGATAGATTTCCACTTAGTGTTAGATTAAAAGTGTCGCTGAATTAGATCAAATCACATGGGACGCTATAGCTTTTCTACTCTAATTCATTGATTACACAAATGATGATGCTAATGGCTGAGCCAACCTTGCATTCTCGCAGTAAATAGTAATTGGTTTGTTTCTCTGGCTGGATTTGAACTTCAGACATTCTTTCTACGTCTGTGTTTGTAGATGAATTGTTCTATAATTTTCAGTTTCTGCTGTTCTGTTGACGTTTGCTGCATAACCATCCTTGCTCCTCACAACAATTTTAGGTGGCTCTCGTTGTTTCTCTGTACATGTTTTATAAGAACCATTGTCAATGCTTGGGTAAAACAAGCCTTTACTCCTGCTTCTTTTGAAGTCATCTGTCAGCCCCCTTCTATCAGTTTAGGAGGTTAAATTTTGGTGGCTTAACATGCATTTCCTTTTGATTTGGGGTGCAGCATTACCATCCATTTATGCTTTTTCAAGAATTCTTCTTTTGAATCTGTCTCTGTATTTCTCTCTCTTTATGATGTTTTTCTCCTTCAAACCTAAGCAGAACACCTAGCGATTGTGCCTTAGAGTCCCATCAGGGAACTAAATTTCATTGAGCCCTAACCCCCCTGCTTCACATGTCCCTCTTTTGAGTACTCTATTGTTGACAGGACTCATGTCTGTTTGGGACTCCAGGATCCACTCCTGCTTCTCATGACACTTTCTCTGTTTCCAAAAAGAGAAAGGCCAATAAAGCACTTGTCTCATACAGATGCTTGGCAATTAAAGGTGGCAGCATTTGTAACCTTCTAATAACAAGACTTGGCCCAACCAGTTAGTTGTAGTGCAACCATCCTTCTGTATCCTTGAGGGTGAGTTTCAGGACCCCAGAAGATGATACCAAAATCCACAGATGCCCAAGTCTCCCATATGACTGGTATTCCTATATCATCTACACACCCCCTCCTGTACACGTAAAGCATGTCCATATGGCTTAGAGTACCTCATACAATGCAAAGGGGAGGTGGCCGGTCCTTGCAATGTGGCATTTGGGGAGAGATGACAAGAAGGAAAGTTGTGCATGTTCTCTACACATACGAGTTTTTTTTTAATTAATTTTGATATGGGATTAGGTTAATCCACACGCAAAGCCCATGGATAGAAGGGCTGCCTGTAATTATTTTTCAAATGCCTTGGGTTGAATATTTATTTATCTTGCTGATCACATTAGTCAACCCCTTAAAAATGCCTACTTGTCCTTTACCAGAGTCAGAAGTGTCAATATAGAGACATGTCCTTCTGTACCAACGTGTGTGTGTGTGTGTGTGTGTGTGTGTGTGTGTGTGTGTGTGTGTGTGTGTGTGTGTGTGTGTGTGTGTGATTGAAGGGACAAATGTGTCTAGGTACATATACATCCTCCCATTGCTACTGAGGTTTTAATCTCATTCACATGTCCTACAAGGTTATCTCACATATGTGGCTTGATAGAAGATAACCATCTCCTAGCTAGTTTTACGTCAACTTGTCATAAGCTAGAGTCATCTGAGAGGAGGAAGCCTCAATTGAAAAGGTGCTTCCATAAGACTGGGCTGGAGGCAGACAGGCATGCAGAGCATTTCCTTTATTGGTGGTTGATATGGGAGGCCCCAGTCCACTGTGAGTGGGGTCATGATGAGCAACCTATGACGAGCAGGCCAGTAAGCAGCACCCTTCCATGTTCTCTGCATCAGCTCCTGCCTTTAGGTTCTTGTATTTGAGTTCCTGCCCTGACTTCCTTCAACAGTGGATTTTGATGTGGAAGTATAAGCCAAGTGAACTCTTTCTTTACCATATTTGCTTTGGTCATGTTGTTCTATCACAACAATAGTAACTCTAATTTGGACAGAAATTGGTACAAGGAGTGGGGTATTGCTGTGATAGACCTGCCATGTTGTCTCAGGGATGATTGTGGAAGGACTTTGGAACTTTGGGAAGAAAATCTGTTGCATGTCGAAGCTTGGTGAGCAGTTCTGTTGGGAGTTTGGAAGATAAGAATGTTGACAGAAAAATTCAGAGGATGGAAGCCTGGCTTGTGAAGTTCCAAAGGAAACTGAGAGTCTCTTAAAGACCCTTTGGGGCCGTTGCATATTTTCAATTAAGAATCTGTGATTCTGGTCAACTGGGATGGAAGAATCTGCCACGATGAACTAGAGACCAGCATTAGTGAAGCAAAACTGGTTGATACTGGTTAGCTGAGGCCGAGAAATTAGTGGTGATTACGAAGAGACCATCATCATTGAGGTGAAATCTTGGCAGTGTTTCCTCAGAGGCAACACACAGAAGCTGTGTCTTAGAGGTAATCAAGCTTGTATCTTGTGTTGGCAACTATAGTTGGTCACATGTAGAAGTCACCCAGGTGGTACTGGTTTTGAAATCCATGAAGGGGTCATGGGGAGCAACTGAGGCTTGCCATTGTGTGGCAGACCTGAAGCCTTTGAAGAGAGCCTGGCGAGGATGCTAATGAAAGTGCAGCCCAGTTGTAGCAAGAGATTCCAGCATTTCAGAGATGTCAGGACCATGGGACAGCTGCCAAGAACAGCAGCAGTGGTGGAGTGGAGCCAACCTGAGCTTAGGAGACAGTCTGGTGTGCTGCACAGGTTAGAGCCATAGAAGTGACCCGGGCCCTTTGGAGGAGTCATGAAGACTGAGTGGATCCCAGATTTTGGACACTGAGTTATTTACACAGCTGAAATTTGATTTTGCTCTGTTCAGATTGTAACTGTTCCCTGGTTCTTCCCTCGTGAAGTAAGAAAGCGTTTATGTTACTTTTTATTTTATAGGAGCCCACAGTTGTAGCCTTTAGATTTTTTTAAGTGTTCTTAATTTTAAAGAGTGAAGAAGTCTTAAATTTCGTAAGTTTATGTTAAAATGTTGATACTAATGTGTGATCTTGGGAATGAATAAGAGGGAAAGGTTATAGGTTAACAGTGAGAGGCTTGTGTCAATTGTACTGGCTAGTTTTATGTCACAACCTATAGTCACCTGAGAGGAGAGACGCTCAATTGAGAAGATGCCTCCATAAGCCTGGGTTGTAGGCAGACACACTGTTAGGGCACTTTCCTAATTAGTGATTGATGGGGGAGGGCTCAGCCCAGTGTGGGTGGGGCCATCCCTGGGCTGGGTCCTGAGTTCTATAAGAAAGCAGGCTGAGCAAGGCATGATGAACAAGCCAGCAAGCTGCACTCCTCCATGGCCTCTGCATCAGCTCTTGCCTCCAGGTTCCTGCCCTGCTTGAGTTCCTGTCCTGACTTCCTTCAGTGATGGACTGTGATGTGGAAGTGTAAGCCAAGTAAACCCTTTCCTCCTCAACTTTTGGTCATGTGTCCTATCACAGTAATCCTAACACTGCCTAGGACAGCCCACTTAGTCCTATGAATGTCTCGGTCCTGGAAATAGAGTCTGTGACTTCCCCATGTGGCCTTACCACATTCTTGTGTTTTCATGAACCTTGAAATGATTCATTGAGACTTTTCTTTTAGATTAATTTTTAACTGTGTGTGTGTAGTGTGTGTGTTTGTCTGTGTATGTGTAGTATGTATGCATATGGTGCATGAAGTATGTGTCATGTATGTGTGTGTGTCTGTGTGTAGTGTGTCTGTGTCTGTGTGTACTGTATGTGTACTGTGTATGTATGTACTGTATATGTGTGAGTGTAGTGTGTATGCCTGTGTGTGTCTGTGTAGCATGTATGTGTCTGTGTATGTGTGTATATGTGTGTAGTGTGTTGTGTAGTGTGTATAGTGTGTGTGTACTGTGTGTAGTGTGTATGTGTGAGTATAGTGTATGTGAGTATAGTGTGTGTGTGTGTGTGTGTGTGTGTGTGTGTGTGTGTGTGTGTGTGTAATGTGTGTGTACAAGAGTGAAGCAGCAGCACAGAGAACAGACATCAGACCTTTTTGGAGCTGAAGCTACAGGTGGTGATGGACTATCCGGTGTGGCCACTGAGCTTGTGTCTTTGTAAGAACCGTACTCCCTCATAATCCCTCGGCCCTCTCTCCAGCCCCGGTTTGCTGAGACTCTTCTTTGTTTCCTGGTCTCCTGGCAACAGCGTTCAGTGTTAATCTCATCTGAGTGTGTGTTTTGAAGTAAGGGTCTCTCTGCTTCACACGTGCCTGCAGCCTCCCTGGATGGCATTCCTGCAACTCTGCTACTGTATGTGTTGATGTCCTGGTTTCACCTTCTCTTCCTCTAACCGGTTTTCTTGCTCCTCTGGAAGGCTGATAGACTTCTGTACCTTGTTACCTCTCTAGAAGGCTTGTTGGCACTGTCCACTATAAAACAGGGAGAAGTGTAGTGCCACCATGGGGGTGGCCGTGTGCTTGGCACAAGAGCTGGCAAACAGTACTCAAAGTGCTCAAAAGATTAGTTGCTGTCGTTGCTGTTGTTATTACTGTTGTTGTTGTTGTTGTTATTGTTGTTGTTGTTGTTGTGTCTCTGTGCTACAAAAGGAAATGCTGGTCCTCTAGCTCTGTGTTCATGCAGTAACTGCTGGTGTTTTGCTGCTTCTTATCCTATCAGTTCATGCAGCACATTAGACTGTATTGCAGGGAATGCAGTGTGTCTTCCAAGTGAAAACATTAAGGTACAAAGACAGTTACAGCCCTCATGCAGCTAGACACTGCTGCTGCCCAGCCAGAGCCTGCATCTCCTGCAGGTTTAGTTTCCCCAGATTTCAGTTCCTGAAGCAGGTCGTGCAGGTCTCAGGATAGTGAGGGGGGGGGTCTCATTTTCCGATGTGTTACAATACCTAGGGGTCTCAAACGTTCCACTCCCAAACTATACCCTACACTGATCAATCCAAATCTTAGGGGCAGGGCCTGACCTCAGGAGTTTTAGAAACTCCCCCAAGTGACTCCAGTGTGCTCCAGATGTTGGCAGCCAGTGGTTCTGGTTTCTTAGTATAATGTTGAAGTAGAGAGGGCCAGACATCTCTGATTCCACCTCCAAGATGTCTCCCGCCTCCCATGGCCAGGCTAATGAAAAGACAAAGGAAAGACCACCATGCATTTCCCTCTGCTGAGCTCCTCAGCTCACATCAGTAAAGGACACGCAATTACAGCACAGCCTGTCTCCCACCAGCTCCCCAGCTTCTCCAGAGCAGGTATTATTTTTGTGACTTAAGTGAATCTCGAAGGCAAATGCCCTGGAGTGGGTGCACTGGGCTGTCTTGTAATCTCAGAACTTTGAGGGACACTCCCTCTCTGCTGCCACCAAAGAGAAGATGAGGGTGATGGCCCAGGAGGCCCAGGTAAGCTCGACACCTTTGCAGGTATCTTGTGGGACTGTTCCTGTTGTACTTTCAAATATTGAGCTGCAAACGCTGGGTATTAAAAGAGCACTTTGCCCACATGACACCCTGCCTGGAAACGCCCTTGGCTTTGTCGCCATTCACAGCAGTAACTTCCATGAGGCAGCCATTACCAGGAAGGACACTGGTAATGGAGTGTACCTCCAGTGACATTTTTAGGGTATGCTACCCTTGTTTTGTGTGTGGATCCTACTTCCCCCACTGGCTTATGTGGTTTGGGATTTCTTTTGAGAAACAGGGCCTTTCTGTATCCCAAGCTGGTCTTGAACTTGTAACTCTCATGCCTCAGTATCCTAAGTGCTGAGATTTCACAAGTGATCCTTAGGGGATTTTTTTTCCTGGTATATTTGGGCAGGCTCTCATATAACCCAGGCTGGCCTTGAACTTGCTGTGTGTTGAGGATGACTTTGAACTCCACCCTAATCATCTTGGCTCTGCCTCCTAAGCGCTGGGGTTGCAAGCATTCAGTGCAATGCCCATCTGTGGAGGGTTTTGTTATCATGTCCTTTCTGCCCCTCTGGAAGCCGCAGCTAACACATGAGGAACAGCCATGGGTTGAACACCACTGATTCTGAGGCTGCCAGGGTCCACCCCTGCTGGCTGACTAGGAACTGCCGAGAAGCTCTTGTTTTCCACAGACAGCATCTGGCTCCTTGGACCTCGTTAAGTAAGGAAGGTCACAGAAGCCAAACACGTGGTCAGACATACTTTTCAGACAACGGAAATGAAGCCAAGTCAGACCTGGCTAAGCTATTTCCCTGGTTCTTGGTATCCATCTTAAACTGCCAGATTCTTTTCTGCTGAGAGCCAAGTTCACAACAGACAGATGGACAGTGCTGTGCTCTATTGTTGTGAGAGGAAAAAGAAGCCCAGCCTGTTGCTTCGACACCTAGAAAAGAGAACTCAGAAACAACCAGGAAAAGCTTAGCCGGTTTCTGGAACCTTAGCTATATTCATCCTTGTGCAACAGTCGTTGTCAGGCCAGAGGACTTGCTGGGCCGTGTGCAGGGTTGGACATCAACAAGGACTGAATTTCATTTTGACACAGCTCAGTGGGGAAATCATTTCCTCTTTCAGATCTCGCAGCTCAGTAAAGATCTCAGCCGTTGAGATCTTGCCATTCACGTTCCTCTTTGGGTTGGCCCTGGCTTGCGTAGTTTAACCATTGGTGGCCCACCAGCTGTCTCCATGTTGGAGCTGAGCAGCAGGTTGTCTGGGCTGAAGCAGATGTTCATCTGTGTGACCCAGGTGGGTGTTTCCACCTTCGGACTGCACAGGAAGGGCCTGAGGCATCCAGGGAAGTCTAGGTCTCTACCTCTGAGGGCCTGTGAGAGCTGCCAGTTGCCCCAGCCGATTGTACCTCCTCCTCATAGACTGGCAGGTTTGGTTTTGTTCTGTTTTTTAAGGGATAGATAAGGCTTTGGGGGAGAACTGTCTTCCTAGGTAGGGCTTTGCACTTGTTGCAAGGGATTTTCGTCAAGAATTATAAGTAATTGGGATGTTCAACAGTCATATATCCATTGTGGCCATCTTAGTTCCTTGAACTTGTAGTGTCTGAAAGTTTGGTTTCCTGTGGCAGAGGCGGAAATTAAATTCCCTGGATTTAAGTCTCAGGTCAAGTGAGGCTCCAAAGGGGTAGAAACAGTGCTTTAAGATCCTGGGTTCCCACAGCCTGGCCTACCCACCCCCTGTCAGGTGAAAGGAAGAGAAAGCTATCCACTACCCCTCAGAGGGTCACAAAGCAAAGTCAGGCACCTTCTGTCCATTTCGCTTTTGTTTTGTTACATCATGAGTGGCCCCTTCTTACCGGCGACTCTACTTCTCAGGGTTTCAATTATTCAGTCAGTTTTGGTCCAAAAATATTAAATGAAAAGTTCTAGGTAAACCTATTCTTGAATCTTAAGTCATATGCTATTCCAGGGATCACAATGAAATCTTAGACTCTTCCAAGCCATCCCATCCCAGATGTGAAGCACCGCCTTGTCCAGTGCCCCCATGCTGGACCAAGTTTATACCTGACCGAGAGTCACTTAGCCACTGCCTCAGCCCCCAGAGCAACTCTCGCTGTGCCCCAGGGCTTATGCCTAAGTAGTTCTTACCTTGTTTATAGCGGCCTAAGCACCTAAGAAAAATCCTGGCAGTTCAGATACACAGCTACACATTTTGAGAGAATGAAGGTTCTCCTGGCTTCAGTTGATAACCTTTTTGCTATTATTCTAACTATTAGCTTTTGATCTCTTACTATGTGCACCATACAAATTGAACTCATGTAATTGGTACAGATCACAGGAAAGAGCATAGCATATTTAGGGCTTGGTATTAGCCATAGTTCAAGCATCCCCTGGGATCTCAGGACATCTCCCCGTGGATGAGGCAGGACAGATGTGCTCCTCACAGGTATAATTCCCCTTGTCTTCACAGACGGACACTTTCCAGGAGGTGTCCTGTGGGATATGATACTACAATTGGAGCCATCCTGCACAGCAAGGCCTCTTAAAGAGTTTTCCACTCACAAATTGCAACCTCTTTTTGGCCTAATACATTGTTACAGATACATGGCTGTATAAAACAGGTATATAGACCAAACATTTAAATAATAATAAATCATAAAGAATTTTATTTTAAAAACAATTCTTTGATATATATATGTACACATATATAATTTACCAGTTATTAGGGATTAAAGCAAATCTGCATACCAATGAAGTAGATGTGTGTGCTTATATTTGCAGAAAGAATTAAATCTCAGCTGAAAATCTGATGCAACAGGACTTAGAGCATTGCCAGTATTGTTTATTTATATATACACATAAACACACACACACACACACACACACACACACATCAGTGCCAAAACCATCACGTCACATAAATATGTAGTATGAGGTAGCAGAACTGTGGCCAGAGCCATCTCAGAAAGGGCTAGAAGTCCTGTCATAATCCCCAGCTGAAGCTCATTGAGTAGTTTCTTAATGAACTCGTCAGCACATCAAGCTCCAATCTCTGCATCCAGACATGCTAGCACCACGCAATGCACACGTGTTTTTATTGTACTCGTGTGAGAAATGACAGCTGGAAACTGTTTGAAGTTTTTGCTCTCCTTGATTAAAACAGTTTTGTTTCTATAAGAACAGAATATCTGAATGTGTAGTAAAAAGCGTTGCGTTTCTTAATACCGTAACCAGGCTGAAGCGGTTCTGGAGCCTGTGCCAGCATGCTGGCACAGTTCAAAGCCTCTGTGCTGTGTGCCTCCATGTGGGACTGCCGTGAAGTCACATGACACCACAGGGGTGAGTTCTGCTGGAAACAGCTCAGCATCAGGACACCGTGGATTTGGAGCTGCCTTTCAGACATTACACATCCGAAAGCCTTTTAGTGTTGCCAAAGGTTTGTGACTGCCCCACATTCGGGTTCATGGCCCCACAGAGGTTAACAGGCTACAGTTTAGGAAGCTTGGATATAAAGCAGTAGTTATGTTTGTTACTCATATTTAGTTAAGGGCAGAGAAAGTGATTGATAAACCAGACATGCAGAAAGCCGTTACTTGATTGTCCGTGGCAACCTGGGAAACACAGGAAGGAGAGGATCAGAGAGCAAGTAAGAAGCCTCACTGACGCTGGGACTGTGGGTATGTGGGCCAGCAGCTTAAGTTAATCACAGTGCAGATGAGCTAGAGCTAAGCTGGGGAAACTCATCAGAACTGTCCGTCACCCATCTATCACATAAGCATTAGACGTCCACGTCCATTACAAAACACAAAGAGATGGTTGGCGTTTCCAAGTGTTAAGAGCTTACTCCCAAATGTAAAGATATATAATCAGACACAGTGTGAATGCATTTAAATAGTAAATTTAAATTGTTTGTAATAAAGGGTCTTTTATGGACTTTTTTCAAGGCCAGTAGAGCTGGTAAGGGGCATTCCTGAATTCCCACCGAATAGGGAGGCAGGAGAATTGAGCCTTGGAGTTCCAGAACAGCTAGGCCACAGAGGGAGACTCCATCTCAACAAAACATAGGAATTTCCAAGCAAAGCGGCAAACAATATAAATCCAAAAGAGATCGTCACTCTCTATCACTGATCCCTTCTCAGTCGGGGTTGGCTTTAATCCAGCAGTGTCTTTGAGTCACCTACTATGACTGGGACTCCACATCGCCACATTTCACTTTCACCTCTGCAGTCACCTTGGTCAGAGATTCCAGTAGATATGAACAAGAGAAACAGGCAGTGGATTCACACGTGAGCGGACCGAAGACAGCACACCACCACAGGGAAACATACACAAACCTAGTAGCAATTATGGAAATTAAAGCAACTTACTGCACTGTCGCCCACCTATTAAACTATAAAACACAAACAGAAATGCTCGGTAAGACATTTGGCAGGGCCCCGAGCACTGGGCACGCCCTCATGTGCCTGGCACTGCAGATCGGTCCCATGTGTGCAAAAGTGATTTTTTTCTCCCATGGAATTATTCTGGTTTCAGTAGTCCATTTCTGAAATCTATCTGTAGGACATAAGTCAAAAGGTATGTAACTGTCACAAAGAGCCAAATCCTGACATCTGTAAGAAGGGAAATTGAGGCGCAAACCGCAAACGCCCAATAGCAGGGAGAGCTGTGGTCCGGCCTCCTCAACACTCCGTACATTGCTTTATGTCCCCAAGTTACCCTACAAGCATCAGCCCCACCCAACATCCTCAGCTAGGTCTTCCCTAATCATCATATAGGCACACACCCTCATTCTCTCTCAAAACTTCCTGTCTGCCTTATTCTTAACATCTAGGGTGGACTCTTTGGATGGCATCCCTATTTGATGCCAACTCCACTACCTGAACAGAAGCTTCCCGGAAGCAGGACCCTGACTACCTTTGCTCACTCCATCTTTGCCATTCAGTATAGGTTCTGAACAGGATTAGTAGATGGTCAGATGGATGGGTGGATGGGTGGGTGGGTGGATGGATGGATGGATGGATGGATGGATGTATCGATGGGTGGATGGATGGATGGATGGATGATGGATGGATGGATGAATCATTGGATCATTGGATGGATGGATGGATGGATGGATGGATGGATGGATGATGTGGGTAGATGGGTGGATGGGTGGGTGAATGGGTGGATGGGTGGATAGATAGGTGGGTGGATGGATGGATGGATGGATGGATGGATGGATGGATGGGTGGATGGGTGGATGGGTGGATGAATGGGTGGATCATTGGATGGATGGATGGATGGATGGATGGATGGATGGATGGATGGATGGATGAGTGGGTAGATGTGTGGATAGATGGGTGGCTGGATAGGTGGATAGATCATTGGATGGATGGATGGATGGATAGATGGATGGATGGATGGATGGATGGATGGATGGATGGATGGATGAGTGGGTAGATGGGTGGATAGATGGGTGACTGTATGGGTGGATAGATCATTGGATGGATGCATGCATGCATGAATGAATGAATAGGTGATTAGATGAATGGTTAGATGGGTGGGGTAGGGGTAGATGATGGACAGAGGATATGTGGATGAACGATTGGATGGATGAGTAAATAATTGGCTGCATAAGTGAATAGACTGTTGAATTTTTAAACTTCAAATAATGTCCCTTCTAAACAGAAGATAAGTGATATCATAGCTTAAATGTACTTTGCAAAATATTCTGCTTTAATCTCTCACATAACTGTTGGGCAGAAATCTTGCTTTTACTTAAAAATGGAGGAGACTGTGGTGGGTCCCTCGGTACTAAGCTGTAGATCTTTGCTAACCACACACGGATTTTTCACTTCTGGCCTTTTCTCTTTCTCAGCTGTTAGCCAAGTAGTGGGAGATTTCTTATAAATTTCCTATATTTTAAAAGAATAACTAAAATAGGATAAAGAAAAGGAGCAGTATTGATTGGGGGGACCCTGTAACTTTTTAAGAACTTTAGGGGTCAGTGTAGACCATGTCAGACATGCAACAGGCCCAGGTTCTATCATCAGGACGGAAAACAAGAGTTGGTGAAGACAGAACCGGGCTTCCCTAGGCAGCATTCGTCTAACCTAAGGAGTAGCTCTTTGGTCCCTTTCCTCCTCAATCAGCTGGGGTTGGCAGAGTGCTGGTTTTCTGGAAAGACATTAATCGGCCCTAGGACTGAAATATTTGAGTTTAGTTTAATTGCGAGTCTATTTTTAAAGATGTTATAGCAGTTTTTATGTCCATAAATGCACATGCAATTGACCTGGAATTTTAATGGCTCTTACCAAGTTCCTAGTTTTGACTCATAAAACGAAGTGAGCAGCTGTAGTGAGGAATCATTTACACAACACGGGGACTGTTTGTTCTTTAAACTTTTTACTTGAGGACAGTTTATATCGAATTAGGAACTTGTGGGACTGGTTCTTTGGTTATTTCCCTTGGACACATCATTTCCCACTTACTTTCATTGTGTCACATTGGGGATTTTTTTTGTCTTTTGGTAAATAAGTCTTGTATTTCGGTGTAGTCAGGGGCTTGTTAGCTCTGGCTAACAATAAAATCTTCCATGTTTTAGACAATGATTTTTACGCTGGCTTTTCTACAGCCGTTTTTACTCCTAGGTTATTTTCTTTTTAAAGTATCTTTTATTCCTCTCTGACAATTCTATGCACGTATATGATGTGTCTTGATTATAGGCACTCTGACCTCCACCTCACACTTCCCCTGAACACCCCCTCACACTGCAACCCACTAATCTTGTTAGCTTGGTCTCGTGCAGGTAGCCATAGCGTTAGTGACGTCATGGAGGCAAATGCAGTGTTGTATCCAAACGACGACGTTTCATAGCACTCATCTTCACCCCCACCTCACATTTATTTCTGCCCCTTTCACCATCCTCTCTAAACTCGTGGAGAGGGATGGTCTAGGTGTTCCATTTAGGGCTGAGCATTTGACAACCCCCTACCCTCAGAACTTTTGCCAGCTGCCCACTGCAGAAAAAGCATCTCTGGCCAAGGCCAAAAGTAACACTGGCCTGTGGTGTAATCCTAAATGTTTAGAAGGCAGTTCCAAAGGGGCATTTAGCAAACCAGTGCTAGATGGTTATGACCTCCCCAGCCATGAGCGTTTGACCATGTTTGAAGTCCTAACTTCTTCCTTGACCTGATTTCCCCACGGAATCGGACTCAGATCTCACCAGAAAGTGAGCGTGTTTAATTTTAAGCTCATCAATGATGATCAACTCATTGGTTTTCGAGAGATGCTCAACTTGACCTTCCTGGTCACGCTCTCGCCTTCCCTCCATCTCTGTTTTCTGTGTTAGCCTGTCTGCCTTTGCTTTTCTGCTCTCTTTCATCCCTCTGTGTGGAGTGAACACAGAACACTACAGTGTTTCCATTTTCCCCTCTTGTAAACCGATCAGAGCTCTGTGCCCTCCAATCATTGAGAGGCTTTCATTGTCCTAAATTTCTATACTATTGCTGTGTGTTGATTTTTTTCCTCACCTCTCTTCTCCCCACATTATTTAAAGGAGAGATATTTCAGTGTCCAAATAATTGGGCTCTGTTTAATCCTCTTCTCCTGGGTGACCACAGGTGTGAGCTATGGAGACGGGAAAGGGGTGAGATATGTTGCAAGATTGCTTCTCCAAGTTTCTTCCCCTTCATTATCTCCAAGTTTAATCAATTGATGAGAAGATTCCTCGTGAAAATAGAACTTATTCTTTGGCCTCTGCCCTTTGGTGGCCTCCCACAATTGTGTGATATACAGCTTTGTACATCCCCTGTTGTTTCTATGCATAGTTCATCTTTCATGGTCTACTGTCATTTTTACCTGTACCTTCATTGACTTTTCTGTCCTCCTTTGCCTTGTGTCAGGACATAAAGACTTTTTATTGTAATAATTGGTCTTTTATCACCACTTGTCTTAGGTGTCTTTGGATGGCTCTCGGCTTTTACATAGCTCTCTAAGGATGCAGGTGTAATAGAGAGGGAGAAATCAAACACTGGGACTGTAGACTACAGTCCTGAATTTGTTATAGGACTTGGTCACATAGAACTTAGAGTTCTTTCTGTGCAGATTGTAGCAGCCTTGCAGGCATGTTGTAAATGGTCAGTCAAAAGTGCTTCCTGTGCACTGCAAGGAGTTCACGAGAAGTGCAGTCATCTGATGGGAGCTCAACCTCTGGACTGTTCACCTACACTCAGGTCTCACTGTGCTTGTATTAGTTGGGGCTCCTCTGATAGCACGGCCTATGGAATAAATGGGTAAATAACATAGATGGAAAATGAATGGATCTATAGAGGGATCTTAATCCAGCAACAAGGCTGCTCAGCCAGGGATCACACCCAAACATTTAGATCTGTGAGAGTCAACTGGAATTGCAGACATACAGCGTACCTTTAATCCCTCTGGCAGGAACACAGATACATCCTCACTGTACCTTTAAGATGAAATTGCTTGTAAAGGAAGCAGCCATGTTTGAAAGCGATATATAATTGAGGGGCAGACAAAGCGATGAATCAGAGAAAGATCTGACAGACGAGTCAGAGATAGGATATATCCAACTCTCACAAGAACAAAACAGGAAGGAGAAGCAGGGAGACAGAGTCAGTCAGCTGGGAGTCTATGCAATGAATGCAGGACATGGAGCTGAGTTTGCTCATGAGTTTATCAGCTCAAGGCAGGTCAGCAGAGGCCGTTGAAGCCAGAGAATAGGAGGGAGCCAGAAGGGTAGAACGAATTTCCAGAGTTGGTTGGAGGCAAGCAGAGCAATTTCGTGAAAAGCTGAGAGAAACCAGATTGAATCGGTCATCTTACAGAGGAGTTTGAGCCAGGATTGCTGTGCTGAACCAGCCAGCCAGAGTTTAAAAAGAACTAGGGTGAGCATCTTCAGGAGTAAGCCTCTGAAACAGCAACTGCATCTGATGAGTAAAAGTTACTTTTACAGGCTAGATGGATATAGATAATATGATTATAATAATATGATTATGATAATATTATTATAATATAGATAATAATGATTAGTGGATAGATAGATGGATAGATGGACAGACATGTGATAGGTAGGTAGGGAGATGGATGGATGGATGGACAGACAGACAGACAGAGGAGATGAGACTTACTAGGGGAATTAGTTTGTGTAATTGTAGAGACAACAGCCCTTGGTTCTTTCTTCTAGATGGAGGCCATGGATGCTAATAACATGTCTAGTGATAGACTAATGGGAAGGCCTGAGAACCTAGAGGACCACCAGTGTAAAGGCCCCCGAGCTTGGATTTCTAATGTCAGTGAGGACAAGGGGAATGCCTTAGGCAGAAGTGGACAAAGAAAATGGTTTCTGCTGTTCTGGTCTATCTCAGTCCCTGGCTGATGGAATGGTGCCTGCCCATGTTGAGAGCAGATTTTCCACACCCACTGATCTCCTTTAAACCCTCACCAACACAACCAGGCATGTTCTACCAGGTTTCTGGGGATTCCTTCATGGAGTCCATGCCTACAATTAACCTTTACAAGAACAGACAACTGGAGGGTTTGTTGTTGTTGTTGTTGTTGTTGTTGTTGTTACTACACCATTAAACTTGGATTCGAAAGTTATTTTTGTATTTAACATTTTCCAATCATCTGTGGTAATGTTTATTCCACTTTATGACTGGCAGCTAAGCACTATTAATTCTGACACTCACAATACATTTTAGCAGATGTGTTTCATCAGAATTGATATTATTTTTTCTCTCATTCAGTCACTGAATTAACCGAGTAACCCCTTTCAAGATTAGAAAAACCCTCCTCCTCTCTTGACCTCTCCTTTCCCTGCTTTCTGAAGTAGATATTCTCCAGTCTCTCTTGGGCTTCCTTGTACCCCACAGGTCTTCCCTGACTGGGTGGCTGATTTTAGGTCATTCCATTACCTGCTGATCTTGCTTTCTCATCAACTCTCTTGGCAGGTGCCCTTTGGTTTTTAGAAATCTGTTTCTTCCTTCTGCTTTCCACAAAGGTGTTATTTATGGTCTTTTCTAAAGTAGTTCATTCCATGTATGCACATGTATGCAAACCTGCATTCATATCAGTGTGCAGTATATGTGTGAGCACACTCACACACACACACCACAGCACATGTGGAAGTTAAAGGATTGGTTCTCTCTTCCTACCATGTGTGTCATATGGATGGAACTTAATTGTTGGTGTCTGCTAATGGAATGATCTGAATACTCTGTTTGTGGCTCCTTTTCATTACTTAGTTTTCCTTTACTATATCAGAATACCCAAGAGAAATCAAGTAATATAGAAGAAAGGTTTCTTTATCTCAAGGTCTCAGGGGGTTCAGGCCATGATCAGTTGGCCTCGCTGCCTTGGGCCTGTTGCTTGGCACCAGGGTGAGAATGAGCAGCAAGGAGTCCGTTTGATTCCTGGCTGGGAATTAGAAGAAAGAGACCAGAAGAGAAGAGACTGGGTCCAGATATCTTCCTTTAAGCCTGTGCCCCTGAGGACCAGAAGACTTCCAACCAAGCCCTACTTCCTCTTCCCTCATATTCCCCAGTAACACACTGGAGACAAGGCCTTTGCCCCTAGACTGCAAGGCTAGTCCAGACCTGAACCTCAGAACCGACTGGCTTTGCCTGACTGATTAGGATCCTGTAATGGTTTTGTCTGGCCTCTGCCACTTGAGAAAGAAGCTAGACCTGTTTGAGATTAAAAAGAGTTACACACCTAGAAAACAGAGGAAGAAAGAAGTAAGAACAATAGAGACATTGGGGAATAGGCAAAGTGGCTTCAGAGAGCAGCTATAGAGCAGCCAGGGCTCCATCTTTAACTCTACACCAGGCTGCAAACTAAAACCCTCTGGAAGGTGCATTCGTTTGTTCCTCCAGACGAAGGTAAAACTTGATAGGTTCAACAAGAGTAGGCATTTATTTGCCTATCTGAATAGACATGGTTGCAAAAAAAACCCACATGTCTATAAAAAAATTGGCACACATGTGGCTGAGATTGTGGCAATTCAAACTAATTTTAATCAGGGATAATAACCAGTTGTCATTTCCTAGGGCTTCCATCACCAAAGCATAGGTAGCTCTAGAGGGACATAGATATTTCTCTCTCCACTTGGAAGCCCCAAATTAAAGAGAAGCCATCTTCAGACATCATCTGAGAACCTCTGCTGAGCAAAGAAAGTTTGAGGGTTGCTGTGGGCCAAGGGGCCAACATACAATTCCAGAGTACTCTGTGTGTTCCCCCACTTTAACACATGTGTCATAACTGAACAAACGTCTGTTGACTGCCTCTCTCAGTGTGTTATGTTCCACTGCACCAAACAGTGGTCTGTCCCATCAAAGGGTTTATAATCTCTTGGGTTATGGGGTTCGGACGTAGCTGTGAGTCCAGTAGACAGAGCTGACACTAACAGTGGATTGGGAATTGGGGGGCAGATCTATGAATTCTGCCCTGAGGGTCAGCAAAATCCTGATAAGAGACAGGGGCTCCACTCGACCAGGCTCACCGCCTGACTTAGGGCTCAGGACCAGGCCAGTCTCTGAGCCAACAATCCTTTTCCATGTCTGTTCTGGACCTGTTCTTCAGCGTCTCTCAGTGGAGTTTTAAAGCTAAGCTAAAACCATTGGAGACTCCAGCCCTCCTTTGAATAATGTTTTTCTTTAGCCAATAAAGTTACAGTAAGATAAAAATAAAAGTAAGGTTCAGCTAGGTGAGGTAAAGGAGGCTCAGTGTGTGAAGGTGCTTGCCTCTGAGCCTGAACACTGGAGTTCCATCCTCAGGACCCCCATGGCAGAGGAGGGAACCAATCCTTTCAGGTTGTCCTCTGACTGACCTCCATGTGTGCTGTAGTCTGCAGGTTCACAGATGTACACACACACACACACACACACACACACACACACACACAAAATAAGTATAGTAAAAGAATATTTTGGGGTAGGGAAGGTGACACCTTTTTGGCCAATAGCTTCTAGAATATGCAAGGCAGATAATGCATCTGATTGCAGCCTCTGTTTCCAGATCAGAAGAACATTCTCTCTTTTTTTTTTTCTCTCTCTTTTTTTTTCGGAGCTGGGGACTGAACCCAGGGCCTTGCGCTTGCTAGGCAAGCGCTCTACCACTGAGCTAAATCCCCAACCCCAGAAGAACATTCTCTTCAATACTCTCCACCCATGGCCCAACATACATAAGCAACCCTTTTTTGTTCTTCATAAAGAAAAAAACCTCTTAATCTTATTAATTGTTACTAGCATGTATCTGCCTGTTGTCTGTACAAAGGTGTGTGTGCAGTGGTGTGTGTACAGAATGTTTGTGTGATGTGTGTGTGGCGATCTGAAGACAGCATTAGGGAGTTGGTAGAAGGAGCCATTTGATTCCTGGCTGGGAATTGTAAAAAGGAGAGAAGAGCTTGTGTCCCAATACGACCAGAAAACTTCCTGTTGAGGGGCCTAGCAGTTGTCTCTTTCCACCTTAACTTGGGTTCTGGGACTCAAACTCGGGTCCCCAGACTTGCATGGCAAACGCTTTTACACTGAGCATCTCACCAGCCTCCCACTAACTCCTTAACAACCTGAGTCCCCACCCTCACCTTGGAAAACAGCTCTCCAAGCCATCCCTGGCTGCCCCAGGCACGGCGGTGCTTCCTGTGTGCTTCCTTTCTTCTGGCCAGCATTTAAAAGGCTGGGAGACAAACACCGGGACATTTTCCATCTGTGTTCAGCCAGTGCGTGAGGCCCGATGGCTGAGCCGTTGAGCAGTCTGTGCCAGCCGCCTTTGATCTTTCTGTTTGGCCCTCTGGGACAGGGTTATGCAATGGCTGGCTGTGCTCCCTTGGAGCCTGGTTTGTGGTAATTTTGCCCAGACTAACACAAACAAGCAATGAGCACTGCAGGCTTGCTGGACCTGTTTCTGTCAAATGCATAGAAATCGCTGCCGTTTGGTTCATGGTCTGCTCTCCCTGGCACCCTATGAACACTTAGGCACTCTAGGTGCCCGTGCACCAAAAATTATAAAACCCGTCAGTCCAAATTTCCACTCTAACCCAAGACCAGGTGGAAGGCTGCCTATGGAAGTGTTTGTCTACAGTGTGCCCTATCTTGCCCAGCGTGCATCTTGTCACGTGCTCATCTGCCTTCCGAGTACGTGGTCCTGTCTTCAGACTTTGACTGCTTCTCTCCAGGCACGAGTTTATCAGATTTCACTCGTGAAGAGATGTGTGGCGCTGGGCCCTAGAAGGAGGTTTAAGAACTTCAGTGCTAATTGCTTTCCCCTGTCCTTTGGGTCTAGTGAGGTTGGTGGTACACACACGCTTCCGTGTGGCTGGTTTTCTTCTACCAGAATGATCACTGTGAAAGAAGCCTCTGCATCAGCACCTGCCTCCAAGTTCCTGCCCTGCTTGAGTTCCTGTCCTGACTTCCTTATATAAACAGGGATGTGGAAGTGTAAGCCAAATAAGCCCTTTCTCGCCAAGTTGCTTTGGTCACAGTGTTTCATCACAGCCATAGAAACCCTCATAGAAATGAGGACACCGGCCACGATATAACATTCAGAAATGATTCGGTAAAGAGTGAAGACTTTTGGTTTCATTTTTTAACAGTTTGGTATGTGTGTGGTGTATGCATGTGGTGAGCACAGGTACCCTCAGAGCCAGGAGCACAGGATCCCCTCAAAGCTGGAGTTACAGGCAGCTGTAAACCACCCAACAGTGTACTGGAGCCACACTCAGCAATGCTTAACCAGGGAGCCATCTCCCCGGCCCCAAGAGTGTATGGTGGATTGTGTGTGGAAAGAGCTGGGAGACAGCCGTGGTGATGATGCTTTGACAGCAGGCGACTCTAGGTTGTGGGGTCCGTTGGGTCCTAGTTCAACTCTTGGCAAACTTTAGATTTTTCTAGACTTAAAAGTTTAGACTAAGTGGGGAAAGACAGTCATTAGAAAGGAAAAGGGCTGCCAGAGAAACTGAGTGACTTCTCTAAGACAATTGCCAGAGGCTGAGGTCCCTCTCTCTGCCTCTTAGCTGTTCATCCTGCTCCATCTAAAATGAAGAGGGAGATAAAGGCTAGAGACCATTCTGTTGGAAGGACCAGCACAGCACACAGCCTTTTCAGGATTTGGCGAAACAAGTGAAGGACAAGGTGCACAGCACCACCTTGTGGCCAGATGTGCTCACCTCTTAGCCGTTGCCAGTTGCAAAGGCCAACTTTGCAATTACTGGTGTCTTTCCCACAGTTCTGCGGTTCTTACATGTTCCCGTTTGTGAAACACTGATTTCTGTTTATGTTTCTGGCCCTGTAGTTTTCTGTTATGGATTTTCAGTGGCTTTGGATAGACGAGCCCAAATAACAGATTTCTTCTCCCTAGAAACACAATTGAGTCTCAGGTTCTTTGATAGCCCCGAAGACGGAGGAAAGACTTAGTCTCATGTAGTTAACCAGGACCCATTTGCTGCCCAACAATAGCAGATCACTGGGATTTCTGACTTCCTCTTGTGAAAAAAAAAAAAAGGAACCTGATCTGGGCGCACCACAGCGAGAAGGCTGGGCTGTTGTTTGCATGTAGCAGAGACTTGGGGCACAGAGGGGTGGATCCGTCTCAGAACAGAACCAAGGGAAGGTTTTACTGTTTTCATTGGAGGTTACTGTCCATGGAAATTGGAGATATCACGGGAAGCATGGATTCCTGTGTATCTCTGTAGGGGCCACACTTAGCTTTCTCGGGTTGACCTGAACTGGAAGCAGGGCCAAAAATTAGGGAAGCTATCTGTTACTAATATAGCCCTGGCCCGACTGTGACAGAGGAAATTGGTGAGCTCATTAGGTTGCTATGGAGATAACAGTGGTTATCTTGCTTCCTGGACTCTTTGCTAAGAGGGTGGGTTTCTTGGCTGTGTGCTGTGGACCAGAGTTCTGGATCTCCATTTGGTGATGTCCTCCAAAGTGTGTCCTGGCACAGCACCAGGTGGCTGCAGACAGTGGCTGCCTAGATCACACGAAGTGAGTCAGGAACAGAGATCTCAGAGCCACATTTAGGATTCAGCCTTCTCCCTGTCTGAGAAAAGGACTTCCAAGCCTCAATGGACCTCCTTTGGACCCAAAAGCCATTGCTGCTTCACTGCACCCCGGTGTGCAGCTCTCAAGGGTTGGCTTTGTGCCCACTGATAACCTCTGGAGGTGGCTTGGAGCCATGAACAGGTGATTTGTACAGAGCACACTCACCACCTCCTTGTGCCAGCTACCATGGAGGAAGCTGGGAGGCAAGGTAGACACGGTCCCAGTTTCTCAGGACAGGGCTCTAGCTGCAGTGGGTACACAGCCTCACTTGAACCTTTTATTCCAGGCCCACCTTAGGCCTAGACTCCCCAGACTTATGTGCTGTTCCTTGTTGTCCAACCACAGGCACTTTGTGTGAAATGGTCCCATCTTAAGTTGCCCTGGGTGGACCTCGACTGGCTCTTAGACATCTCCTGTCAGATCACAGAGCTTGACCTCTCTGCCAACTGCCTGTCTTCTCTCCCCTCCATCATTCCTTGGGGACTGATCAATCTGAAGAAGCTGAACCTCTCAAACAACCACCTGGGGGAGCTGCCCTGCGTGCAATCATCGGACGAAATCATCTGCTCCAGGTGGGCCCAGGAGTGTGACAAGGCCCTCTGTGCCCACCGGTCAGAGTCACCTCCCGTACAGGGTCCTTGGTTGGATTTTGTTTTGGAAAACTAGCTTGTG
Source organism: Rattus rattus (assembly GCF_011064425.1). Taxonomy (NCBI): domain Eukaryota; kingdom Metazoa; phylum Chordata; class Mammalia; order Rodentia; family Muridae; genus Rattus; species Rattus rattus. The sequence continues at coordinate 134,047,426 of NC_046155.1, forward strand.
GAAGTAGTTAAAGGACTGCTCATTCTAACACTAGCTCACAAGACCACAGCTATCGAGATCTCTGACCCCTTAGGAGCCAGAGAAGTCTGAACCGAGGGTCTGGGCTAAGATTGTACACAGCCATGCAGAGCTGTTTGTTCAAAGTACCCAACTGTGTCCTCCTCAGAATTAGAGGACAGTGGCTAGAAACTTCCCAGGCTGGTAGAAGTGTGTCCCCCAACAGAAATAACTGGGTGAGCCTGAGGAAAGTGTCAGTCAACTCAGCAATGTGGTGGTGCATGAACACTGGTCTCTGCCCGTCTCTCCTAGAGCCCTGAGCCCTGAGGTGGCCCGGGAAGGGAAGGACATCTGTCAATTACTTTTCTCATTGCTGTGGCTAAATACCCTGATGACTTACAGAAGGAAGGGTTCATTCTGACTCACAGTTTGAAGGAGACAATTTAACGTAGTGGGACAGGTATGGCTGAAGGGTCAGGAGGTAGCTGGTCATGCTGCATCTGTAGTCGGGAAGCAGAGAGACACAACTGCTTCTTGGTACTCAGCCTAGGACCCCCAACCCATAGATGGTGCCACACATGTTCAATGCCTTCCCATCCTAAGTCACCAGATCTGAACGGTCCCTCCAACACATGCCCAGAAGTGTTTGACAATCAAGATGACCCATCAGAGGACTGTACAGAATTTTTTTAAGGATCTGTAGCCACCAGGCTTCATTGCAGAAAGGACTTGAGCTGACTGCCATAGCTACAGCTGAGGCTGGCAAGATTTCCCAGTGGGTAGAGGTGCTTGCTATCAAACCTGATGTCCTGGAATATATAGCTGGCAAGAATGAAAGGGCTCCTGAAAGTTGTGCTCTGACCTCCAAGGCAGTGCCAGGGCACACCAGGATAATTTTTAAAACAAACTGGGGATTTAAATGTTGTGAGAGACAAGACCGTTGGTAAGAGCTTGAGGTTCGTCCTTGAATCTCATAAATGAGTTTTTTCAAACCCAAAATATAAAAAGCAAAGGCTACCTGCACAGGCTCCTTATCCTGGGTCAAATGGGTGGATTTGCAAGCCCTAAAAGCTTGCAGTCCTACTCCACGGGCTCTCGGCAGTCCCAGGGCACCGCTTGTTTTACATGGACGGAGATTTTAATCCTTGGATGTTCAGAAGAATCAGGAACCACCAAAGTCAGATTCCACTGTGGTAACGGTTAATCAAATGAGTAAAAGGGCCCCAGAATGATCCCACTCAGTTTTTAAACAGTGCGCGCAGAGAGAAGACACACACCTTGTCCAGCGAGAGATCTTTAAGCACCACTGTTACTCTTCTGATCCCTCCTCTCTGCCCCCAGGTTAGTTGAAATCGACATCTCCAGTAACAAACTGTCCCACCTCCCGCCTGGATTCTTGCACCTCTCAAAACTTGAAAGGCTGACTGCTTCCAAAAACTATCTGGAGCGGCTGTTTGAAGAAGAAAATGGTACGCGTCTCCGTCGATGACCCCTTGCCATTAGCCACTTTCTTGCTGGTGGGGCCTGGGATGCCTTTGACTGTGTGCACTCTTTTCGCCCCACAGCCACGAACTGGATCGGCCTGCGGAAGCTGGAGGAACTTGACCTAGCTGACAACAGACTGACGGAGCTCCCTGTCCAATTCATGCACTCCTTCAAGTCTCTCACCAATCTGAATGTCTCCAGGAACAACCTCAAGAGCTTTCCAGACCCCTGGTCCTGCCCTCTGGTTCGTACCACACACGCCACAGTCGAGTTTGTATGCTGCTCTCTACACCCTCGCATGTCTCCTTCGGGGTTGCCCGTGGCGTGCCTGCCTTATGCCATGGGTGTTCCTCCACATTGTAGCTGACTAGAGAGGCCCACAGCATCAGGCTGTCTGCAACAGTAACGCCTGTGAGCCAGTCCACCTGCTCGGGATTAAGGGACACACTGTAGCTACTACAACGTTTTGTAAAACAGCAGCTTGCCCCCTGACATGGGATGACACACGGGATGGGAAGGTGGCTTGCTTTGGTAAAGCTTCTGCACAGAAGCATGAGTTTGATCCCCAAGAATCCACAAAATAAAAAGGCTAAGTGTGGGTCTGGAGGGATGGCTGAGTGGGTAAAGTGCTTGCTGTGCAGACGTAAGGACCTGTGATTAGGCTCCCAGCCCCCGTATAAATGCTATGCATTTGAACGATGTGCATATAAATGCTATGCAAATATGGTGGCCTAAATGTAAGCCCAGCACCCAAGAAGCAAAGACAGGATACCTAGGGCGAGGCAACCAGCTAGACCAACCATACTTATGAGCTCTGAGTTCAAGGGAGAGATCCGGCCTCGGTAAATGAGGTGGAAAGCAACAGAGGGAGAGACTTAACATCGGCCCCTGACCTCCGCATGCACACATGTGAGCACATATACATACATACATGTCACACACTTTAAAAAGCCAGGCATGACAACACATGCCTATAATCCCAGCACTTGAGAGGTGGGGAGAGGAGAATTCCTGCAGCTGGCTGGTCAGCCCGTCTAGGCAGTTGATCAGCTCCAGCTCCCTGAGAAACCCTGTCCAGCATAAAAGATGGTGGGGAGCGATTGAAAAGACACCCAACATTGACCTTTGATCTCCATAAGTACATATATGTACGCATGCCAACCCTGATACATGCATACATACCAACAGATGCCAAAGCGGGTGCAGCGCTCCCGTGCATTGAGAAATGAGAAGACGCAGGCGCCCGTCTCCACGGCTCTGCAGACTAAATGAGGGTTTTGTTTCTCGGGAATCTGGCTAGTTGTAGCGGATGAATGACATAAGGAATATTTGGGCTTCGTTTCTGTTGGTTTCAAACCAAAGAGTAAGCATTTCTAGTTTGGCCGCGTACTTGGGGAAAGCAGTGTCCCTTTCAGAGCGTGGCTCTGAATTGGCCCATTATTGCCCAGGACAATGGCCAAATGAGATAAAGGAAACTGTAAGCACATTGTCTCCCCTAGGAAACTCTGTCTCCGCCCCTGCAGGACAGGGCAAGACGGCAGACACGGAGAATGGGAAGCCTTCTTCTCACCCTGCACTGTGGCCCCAGAGCCCTGTCCCAGTAGCCTCTCCTCTGACATCAAATTTACAAACAGACCTCTGGGAAGCACCACACTCAGAGGCCTACTTACTATTCTCCCCCTCTCCTCCAACTCCTAGAAATGTTGTAAAGCCTCCAAAAATGCTCTGGAATCGCTGCCAGACAAAATGGCCGTCTTCTGGAAAAACCACCTCAGGGACGTGGATTTCTCCGAGAACTCTCTGAAAGCAGTGCCCCTGGGGGTTTTCCAACTTGATGTGAGTCCAATGGCCCTTCATTTCTCACTGTCAGCAGTAGTAAGAAAAATCACTTGGGGGCCGCAGGGAATTTATATGCCTTCTCTGAGTTTGTAAGACACGCAAGGAGAAAACGCGAAGGCTAGGTTCAGCCATCAGAGACATGCACGGTCTTAAGCAAAGACAGACGGGGGAGAATGTTCAGCAGGGAAGAGCTGTGCCAGGGAAGGGCTTGTTTGCCTGGGTTAGTCAGCTTTTTATCACTGTAGCGAACACCCCGAGACAACCAGCTTCAGTGTGAAAGGGGCTTGTCTTGGCTCACGGTTCGGGAAGTATCAGTCCGTATATACATCTACCATGTTGTTTTAGTGCTTTTGGGGCTGTGGTGAAGCAGTGCATCATGGGAGAACAAGCTGTTCACCTCACAGCCTCACAGCCTAGACCTAAACTAACAGGGAAGCAGGAGAGGTATAGCCCCAATATCTTCCTCAAGGGCACCCCAGCAATGAGCCTCTCCCAGGCTCCAGCTCTTAAAAGTTCCTACCAGTAACTCCGAGAACCAGAGTAGACACCTTTATTGTTCCTTTAACATGTGGACCTTCAGAGAACTTCCTTGTCAAAACTCAGGACTTCCTAGTAGAACTTTTGATTTGCTTTTGTCTATAGTGAAGAATTAACCTAGAGCCTCACGTATAGCTCAAAAGGGCTCAACCACTGAGCTCCAGGACCAGCCCTTCATGTCGAAACTTTGAAGCTTGCCAGACAGAGACTCCATCTGGCCTCCAGAGATCCCACTGAGCACCACAAACTTTGTACCTAGAGCAGTGTTTCACGGCCTACCTGGGGTCTTCAGGAGGCTTCGAGGCCCTGTGAGGCCCAGAACAAGGGATTGCTAAGTGTTCTCCAAAAGCATTAGGGAACTCCTGTAGGGCCCGGTGGTCGACTCATGGGCCACACTGCCTGGAAAATGTGACCATGTTTGAACACTCAGATACAGCCCTTAACCTTCCCAGACACGCTGCTCAGATCATCCAGAATACCAAGAGACAGCAAGCATTCCTTCAGTGTGCACATCTCAGAAAAGAGGGGCTATCAAGTCATAGACCCCCCTAAGCAAACACGGGACAAAGGAAGAGACCCACCAGTATTCACTCACGGCTAGGAGAAACTGGAGTGCTTCTGAATGGCCCAGGTCACTGGAACCCACAGAGGCTGGCTGGCCATGTGCTCTTCCCATTCATTTACCACGTCCCTGTTCTGAGTCCGTCTCTCAGCTCTATGTTCCGTGAAATTCCCCTGGTCTCTTTCTCCTCACTGGGAATTGAGCAGGACTTCATATCCTGGCCCAAGCCCTAGGCTAATCACTTGGGGAAGCTTTTTATAGAAATGCAGAGGGTGGCAACCATTCTGGCCGAAGCCGATCATGGCATCAGCCCTTCGATAAGGGAAACCAAAGCACATAAGGGGCCTAATGTGGTACAGCCATGTGGTGGGCCTCTTGGGCCTGACGACTGTATTGGATCCGTGATGATGTCACCAAGAGGCAAGGTATGTCCCTGTTGCTCTATTAAAGAAAGACATTCTCCGAGTGAGTAGGGGCCCCAGTAGGGTTGCATACAGCAAGGCATGGGGATGAATTATGTATGTGGAGATCCCATACTGTACAACTGAGCTCACTCCGTGGGCCTGCAAGTAGCAAGGCTCACAGGGATGAGTCCCCCATGTGGAGACCCCAGGAAGCCCATACTGGACTCATGAGGACATGTGGCTAAGGCAGATCACCCATTGTCTTGTTGGCTCTCTGGAGCTGCCCAAGGAGGAAGTACCCAGTGTACTCTCTGTACTCCGGGAAGACACCACTAAACCATGACTCTTAAGAATCTTGGCCTCAGGCCTTTACGCCCCTTCTGGCCTACAGTCCTCATTGGCCTTGAGGGAAAGTCCAAATGCAGTGTTCATCTCTGCCTGAGAGGATTTGGGGAGTTTCGTAGGTAGAAGCAGGCTGGGATCGTTTGGCTGTTGACTGGTCATGACTACTTCTCCCTTTCCATGTTTAGCATCATCCCTCCCCGCTCTCCTCCCTCTTGCAGGCCCTCATGTTCTTGAGGTTACAGGGAAACCTGCTATTGTCACTGCCACATCATGAGAAGTGGACCTGCAGACAACTCAAGACCCTGGACCTCTCCAGAAACCAACTTGGCAAGTAAGCAGGGGACCTCTTTATCCCTGATGTATATAGAACCGCGGATGGTGCCCCCATGCCCCCAGATATGTGTGTAACTGTGTTGAGCAGGAGGTGAGGAGCCAGGCTGCTGTATCCCACTTAGGGTGGAATGAAATTCTCCTGGGACAAAACCATTATGGAGGCTGCAGGTCTAAGGCCAGGGTGTCATCGAGTCCGGTGTCTCCTGAGACCTCCCTCCTTGACTTGTTAAAGCATCAAGGAAGTGGTGGCGCTCGCTTTTAATCTCAGAATTTGGGAGGCAGGGGCAGGTAGATCTCTGAGTTCGAGGCCAGCCTGGTCTACAGATGGAATCCCAGGACAGCCAGGGCTACACAGAGAAATCCCATTCTGAGTAACAGATAAGAAAGTGGCCATCCCCATACGTCGCCATGATCTTTCTCTTGACTTTTTTGTTTTTTTATGGACACCATCCTTATTAGACTAGGGCCCATCTTAAAGAGCTCATGCCAACATAAGACTTTCTTAGAGACCCTGGTTGATAAATGTCCCTTATTCAAAAATGCTTAGGATCAAAAGGCTTTCAAGTTTTAGACGTCTCTGGGATTTTTGAAGTATTTGGTTATATCCCAGACATCCTGAGATGGGACCCAAAGCTAAATACACACTTACATGTATGTCATGTGTCCCCACCCACACAGCATTTTTGGCACACCCGACGTAGCTCTGAGGTCAGGTCTGGAATGTTCTCCTTTGAACCACACCAGCACTCTCAGGGTTAGCCTTTTGGTGGTGGTGGGGGGCTGGATTCTAAACTTTTGGATTAAGGGTACTACTGTGTGACTTCTCCTGGGGAGAAAGGACCAAACATGTTTCCCCTTATGGGACACTTGGTGTCAGAGCACAGGCGCAGTCCCACCCAGTTCAGCTTGAAGAATGGATGACTGTGCTGGGGTTACTTTCAGGACTCTGGGTGAGTCAGGGGCATCCCAAGCATAGGTGCCAATCCACAAACGCTGCATCCTGCCCACCTCATAGGCAGCTTCGCCAAAGAATCTCTTCTTCTCTGACAGTGGCGTTATACAGTGGTTCTGTTTTATGTAGTCAGAGGTAATACACTCTGTGTCTTTGTCATGCGTGGCCTCAAATTTCTGAGTGTTCTTTTTCCCCCTCCACAGAAATGAAGATGGGCTTAAAACAAAGCGGATCTCCCTTTTTACCACCAGAGGGCGCCAGCGTTCTGGAACTGAGACAGGTTTGTGCTGGGTTGGGGAGACCTTGAGACATTTGTTGGGCTTTCCTTTCCCTTTCCCCATTGGAATTACAGAGATGTTCGTGGTCAGCTGAAAGGTCTGCCAGTGTAGATGGTGACTGTTAACACATGTCCCTTGTGTGTGTCTCCATCTGGAGCCCAACAATGCTAATAGTTATCTGCCACGTACAGAGAACTGTCTTAAACTCTATACACAAGAGTCTCAGTCCTCACGGAAAGTAGGAAATGTAATCTATGATGCTCATGAGGAAACTGAGGCTTCACATGGGCCTCACTCATCATAGACCGGTGGTTCACAGGATAGACAGTTCCTCACAGGCTGGAAGCCATTTCAGGGTGCATCTGTGGTTGGGTCTGAGAGTACCTGGGCTTTCTAACTTGCTAGCAGTCACCTTCTCAGTCCACATGGTGGAGAGTCTCTCCTAACAGGATTCTTCCATCATGAAGAGCTTACCTTCATGAACTCATGTACACCTAACTGCTTCTTTCCAAAGATTCTGTCTCAGGATGGAGGGCCCGGGCTTCTGCATCAACTCAGTGTTCTTGACTAGTTCTGGTTCATGTGACAGAGCCAGGCTTCTACACAGACTGTGGGAGTCCACCTCTGGGGCAGGATCAATGCTATCCAGTCCTTTCTGCTGTACTGACATCTTCTGATAGCCATCAGAGGCCACAGCCACACTGGCCACAGGCCAGTTGCATGGGGATCTTTCCAGGGCTCCAGAAGTAGAACTTTCCCTAAAGTTTATGTTCTTTTCTTTCACAAGGCTAGTACGGGGTGAGCAATTCCTTGGGAAAAACATTTTGTCCTTCAGGGAAACTCTGCCATGTGGTAAACAATCAGGCCTCCTCTGTGCATATACATGCCTGTGTGCTTGTGTGCATACATGTGTGTTTCTATGTGTGGGTATCTGTGTGTGTCTATGTGTATGTTTCTAGAGGACATGAGGAAAACTTTTAAAAGCAGACTGGGAAATCTTTTTCATTTTATTTGTATACATGGTCTCACACTTTAACCTAGGCTAGCCTGGAAATTCACTCTGGAGCCTCAGTGGCTATCCTCCTGCCTCAGCCTCCCATGTGCTAAGATTATAGGTGTGGGGCACCCTGCCCTCGAAAGTCATTTTTTTAAAAGCCCTAAATATTGGCTTTGCAAAAACTAGCTAATTTTATTATGCAAAAGCCCTTACAGACAAAGGCTTACTGCAAACATTCTGAGAATTACTTTCTATAGACATCACTGTGACACAGATTGGCACACAAGTCCCTAATATGCAAAAATGCTTATGATTTATAAGCTGTGAACATGACAACCTCATAAGAAAAAAATTGGCAACAAATAATTGAGTTTGGAATAATAGATCCAGACATTCAGGAGACAGATACAGAGATATATTATTGTCATGGTAATAGGAAAGTGCATTTATAAATTTTCATAATGGGGCCTTTTTGCTTTGTTTTGTTTTGTTTTCCTGGAGGCAAGTCTAGAACCCAAGGCCTCGGGCATGCTAGGCAAGTAGCCCACTGAGCAATCCTTCAGCGCAGCTGGGCCCTTTATAAACGAAGGCCCCTCAGCCCTGGGGAGTTGAGTGCAGATCTAGGGATCTCACTTGGAAACAAAGAGAAGCAAACACCATGTCCTCCCTGGTGCCAAGTAGGACAGTGGACAGGAGCATGGGCTGGGAACAATCACAGCCACTTGAACCACTTGCTGGTGGCCAACTTTGTGTGCCCTGCCTTCCACTCGAACATGTGGGATCCTTCTGGGACCCAGGGCAATGACACCGGAAAGTAGTCACATCGATTAGTGGGGTCAGCAGCAGGCTATGGAAACGACTACATAGGGAGGTGAAGCTGCACAGCGAGAGACTCAGCGAAGTGAGCTGGCAGCCAGTTGAGGGCACAACCTGAAAGGCTCCCTAGCAGAGGGAGTCATGGCATTGGTAGATGACAAAGACCTCCTGAGTTTTCAATTGCGTCTGGAATGTTGAGGGCCACCCCTGAGTGAATGAAGGCAAAGATGGCCTTGCCAACCCTCGTTCTCAGTAGCGTCCTTCTCTCAGGGAGGCTGACCCTGGGGTAAAGAGTTATCTATAAAGGACGACTTGTTTGCACATGGACAGTTAAATTCCAGGGTGGTTTACGTACATTCAGTCAGTCATATTTGTTCAGTTGCCTTGTCCAAAAATAATTTGGATGATCGTTTTTACGGTAAAATTCAGACGAGTGGAGTCGGTCATAAATAACTTGAATAAATAACAGCTCATAAATACCTCGAGCTGTCTTCTCTCCAATCCAGTTTCCACCGTTTTCAACAGTTGGCTGGGGGTGTGACAGGTGTTGCCTCCGTTCTGAGACTATTCCCCTCATCCGTCACTTAAGGAGCCTTCATAAACACCAGGGTGAAACTGCAGACTTGGCCAGCCCCATGGCCAGCTGCTCCGTGTTCCCTTGCTGGGCAAGAAAGCACACCTTCTCCCATTAGCTGCCCTCCCAGGAAAAATGTGAAGCCGTTTCATTGGAAGGGGGAAAGAGAGCACTTTTGAACATCTTTCTACAGGGCAAGGGCTGGGACAAAGTCGCCTTGGCAAGCTTGCGGCAACTTTATTTCCACAGCTGCAGGGAATCCTGCTAACAGCCCAGTGAGCTGGGCAGGGTTTCCTAAGTGTTCATCTTAGTGGTCTGGAATCATCTCTCCCAGGACGTTCTCTGAGGCCAGGTTACCCTATGACCATCAGTACTGCTGCTCCATGGGTGATGAGATGCTAGTCACTGAGGGAGAGGGAGGGAGGGGGAGGGAGGGAGGGAGGGAGGGAGGGAGGGAGGGAGGGAGGGAGGGAGGAGGGAGGAGGAGAGAGAAGTATCTCGGTAACCCAACATGATTTCAGCCCTCCAAAAGAATGTAGCCTTCTCCATCCTCTACATAAAAACAATGTTGCCTTCTCCATCCTCTACATAAAAACAATGTTGCCTTCTCCATCCTCTACATAAAAACAATGTTGCCTTCTCCATCCCCTACATCTTCTGTGACTGGCAGAGCATCCCAGCAGGGGACTTGGAGGCAGTGCATGCATCTTGGATTCCCTGATTTCCAATGCCATATCCTGTCCATTATCCTTGTTTGTCGGAGGAGGGAGTAAGGGGAGGATAAAGGTTGCTCAGAGACCCTGCTGTAGCCTAAACCCCTGAATCCCATTAATGTGCCTTCCCGAGCTCTGTATGACATTCTTTCTCTACACAAAGGCTCTGGTGCTGTGGAAACGGCAAGTGTGACGTGATCTTAATGGTAATCTCATAATTAGCCCCATGAATGAACTTGCTCGAATACTAAAGAGATGGCTGGTCTCTCGAGTAGTAACATCTTAAGCAACATTAAAAAGCAAAAAGCAAACAAAAAACCTTGGCCCCTAATATTTTTCTTTGTTGATTAGCACGGGGGTACTACTGCATATTTTAAAACAAAGTGAGTAGTTGCCCTTCTAGTAAGTTCTTTCTCTAGAAGTAACTATGAGTTTGTGTAACATGGATGCATGTATGTGTGTCCGTTCATGTGTGTTGTATGTGCATGCACGCATGTAACACTCATATGCTAGGGTAATACATGTGTGCATATCTGCAGACATTTTCTGTCACACCATTAAGCCATTTTAGGGACATGGTTCTGCAGCTGGCTTTTCCAAGTTTTCAGAAACCACCACATTACACACATACATGTGACCTTCACTGTGCTTTGTAAGCATTGCATGTTCTTCCAGTGTTTAATCCCCTGTGGACATATAGCAATGAAACATGTGTCACTCTCTCGAGTCTATGCTATTGCAAGCAGTATGTCACGGAGTGTCACCCTCTTGGTCACATGTGCACAAGGGTGTCTAGAGAATTAGAATCGACAGGTCAGGGAGATAAGCATTGTTGGTTTCCCAACATGCTCTCCAGACATCACAACCATTTGCATAACACCTCCACACTGTAGTCGGCTAGAACCCTTCAGAAACATGATCTCTTTTGACTTTTCTTCGCAGCGTCCGTGCTAGAATTCCCAGCTTTTCTAAGCGAGTCTTTGGAGGTCCTTTGTCTGAATGACAACCATCTTGATGCAGTTCCTCCGTCAGTCTGCCTGCTGAAGAACCTCTCAGAGCTCTACTTGGGCAAGTAAGTTGGTGTTGAGGGCAGCAGCCCTGTGAGGCAGAAGTCTTTCCTTTCATGGAGAGGGACCAGGCAGAAGGCCCATCTGAGAAGCAATAGCTGGGTTTCCAGACTGGGTATGGAAGGCAGAGGGAGGAGGATGGATAGCCATAGTTTGCTGCTTGACTGAACGACAGCGAGGAGAACAGTTACATCCCTGACCCCTTTGTGTACTGAACTTTATGGTGTGCCAGGTCCTTCCTGTCAGGCCTGAAGCAGCATGCAAAACTTGAGTGCCATAGAATGTGTTGCCTTAAGGTTGAAAATCTAGAGTCTTGTAAGAGGAAGTAGCAGCCATCTTAGTAGTAGTAAAAGAGTGGGGTATGTGTTGGATGGGGACCCAGTCTGAAGCTGTGGGGACCCACAAAAGACAGCACTAATGTTATCATTCCTGATGCTGCAGGGGCCATGGTGGGTTTAGTGTTTTAATGGAACATTGACATTAAGGCCTAAGGCATGTGCCTTGGAGTGGAGCTTGACAGTGGTCGCCACAGACTGGGAAGGCTTATGAGAGCCATAAGCCTGTGTCCACGTATGTGTTTCCCTCACGCTGACTTGTTCGCTTCAGTAACCCTGGTCTCCGAGAGCTCCCTCCGGAGCTAGGCCAGCTGGGAAACCTCTGGCAACTGGACATTGAAGATCTGAACATTGGCAATGTGCCTGCAGAGGTCAGGAAAGAAGGTAGGGCCTCCTCCGCTCTGTCCCACTCGCAACCTTAGAAAGATAACTGACGTTCCCTTGGTGGGTTTTAAGAATGGAATTAGTAGGTGAACAAACCCAATTCCAGCCTCACGGTTTGGGGAGATGCTGAGAAACTGGCCCCAACACAGCAGCTACCCACGGTGACATGATTAAAAACCAGTTAGGTAGTAAACTATGCCAACTAAGGCGGCCCAGATGTCATCCTTGAGTCCTGACTTTCACACTTAAGCTTTGGGGTGGTTATTATCGTCCCTTCCCTCTCTAAGACCCAAACATCTTTCCTTGCAACTTATAGAAATGGTCCCTTTGGGATGGAACTTGACCTCATAAAAAGGGGGGTGCCTTCCCTTTCTACACCATCCGGAGCGCCCACTCTTTTCCTCCTCTGACTTCTCACAGGCCCAAAAGCAACGCTGTCTTTCCTGCGTGCTCAGCTGCGCAAAGCGGAGAAGTGTAAGCTGATGAAGATGATCCTCGTGGGCCCCCCACGCCAGGGCAAGTCCACACTCCTGGAGATCTTACAGACAGGGAAGGCCCCGCAGCCAGCACACAGCGAAGCCACTGTCAGGACCACCAAGTGGGAGCTCCAGAGACCAGCAGGCTCCAAAGCCAAGGTGAAGAATGGTGGACACGCAGTCCCTGTGGGCGGGAAGGACCTCCCCGTGGGCTCTTCTCTGTTCCCCTGGAGATCCTGGGCCTTCTGAGTCCAAGGCCCAAGATGTTCTGTGCTGCTCTGGGCCAGCTCTTGCCAAGAGCGACAAGTCTGTTCTTTCCATGACCTTGCTGTCTTTCTATCAGAATGGAGTCAAGGCTCTTGGCCAGGGGCTCTTGACCCGACTGTCTGTTGGATTCCCCTGCGGGGTTTTTAATGAACATTTTCTCAGGCTTCAAAGCTGGCCTCGGTGACGTAGACTCATATAGGCGAGGGTGGGGCTCCCCTGGGACTAAGAACAAAATACCACGAAGGCAGTGAGAGATACCTCAGCATCCGAACTCCCTTAAAAGCAGAGCAGGAAGGCACCCCAGGATCCACACCCCCTTCCTGATGCCTGCTTTCATTGAGTTTTCCAAAAGTCCCAGTAAATGCTTAAAATGAATTTTTCACCAACATGTTCATCATCCTCGCTTCCACTCAGGACCAAGCAGGTAGAAGTAAACTTTTGTTTTTTAACCTTTTGAAGCAGAGAAGAGCCTGTGGGGTCTCAGGCATGCCACTCATGCTAGCTACTGTTATGTTGTGTTAGGACCAAAGTATGATGACTCAGGGATGACTTAGAGGAGAGCATGTGTACTTCAGCTTGTGGTCCCAGAGGGTTGTCCATGATGGCTTGGCCCCTTGTATTGAGCAGAACATCATGACAGTGGTTGAAGTGTGTGATGAGGACAGCTGTTCACATCATGGGGGACAGGAAGCAGGCAGTGACAGAAAGTGGCCAGATAATATTCTCCCAAGAACCCGCCTTTAGTGACCTACTTCCTGTATGTATGTCTTACCTCCCTAAGTTCCTAGAACTTCCTGAGATTTCACTAGCAGAGGACCAAGTGTTCAAGACAGAGACCTCCAGCAGGCATTTCAAAGTCAAACTGTAACAGCATTCCATCCAAAGAACACACAGAGAGCAGCTCTACCCTGACTGCCAGACATTGCCACACTTATCTGTCACACACGTGATTCTGTCTGCCTGCGATAACTCTGGGATCCAGGGTAGAGAGAGGTTTACAGGGCAGAAAGCTGAGAAGCCATGTCCAGCTGGGGCATGGTTTTCTTCTCCAAACCCAGAACAATGAACGGTACATTTGACTGCAGAGTTTCTCCCATAAGACTCCCTTCCAAATCAGGGAAATCCAGTTTGAGCAATGGAGCCTTTAGGTTGAAGGTGTAAGCTAACGCACGGTGGAGCTGGTCCTCTTAAGAATGGGGATCTTGGGACCAGAAGGACGGGTCAGTGGGACAGCCTGTGCTGAGCATGGGCAAGGCCATGAGTTCAATCCCCAGCGCCCAGAATAAAAATAAGAACAGGGTCCTGTCTTCTGGGTTCAGAACACGGAGATAATGAATACCAGGCCCACTCAGAGCAGACAGGGAGTGACTAGCTGACTCACGTCTGAAAGTTCTCTAGAATAACCAGAATCTTCTACAGTCCCCTTGGCTTTGCTGTTTTGACAGTGAGTCAGTCACTTTTGCTCCCAGCTGCTCTTCAGTGAATAGGCGCCCAGGCTTGAGGGGTGGACCGCATGAAACCCCCCCTTCACATTAAAGGCTGTCGCTGCTCTTGTGAGCAACGAAGCCCATCCCGCTCTGTGCGGCTGACCTTTTGCTGGCTGAGGACAGCTGTCTGCTTCATCTTTGTACAAAACCAGGTCAGCATGCTGTCTATGCCTTGGAGGCCAAAATGCTGCCTCATGGAAATGACTCCTGGCTATGGCTAACTGCAGCCTCGGTTTCTCCGCCAGCTCTGAGCTCATGCAGTGATAGAGAGACCATTTACACAGCCTTCCTGGCAGTCCAGTTCCTGTTGTTGGATTCTCACGTGGGAGAAGTTTCCCATCCTCGTTGGTGGGCTCTAACCTTTGACCTACACGAGTTCTGGGACGCCTCCTCCTCCATCTGACCCTTGCACAGAGGGTGGGAGCCATGATGTCAAAGTGGGGGCCCTCCTGCAACCAGATGTCTTCCAACTGTGGGAAGCCTAAGATAACTAACACGACAGACCATGATCTCCTCAGATACCCTGCTCTGTTAGCTTCAAATAGAAGCCCCCAGACGTCTACCTTTGTGCCGCTGGGCTGGATTCCCTGGTCAGGATTGTTAATTCCTAAGACATGCCAGAGCCTGGATGTTTCCCATAGCCATGACAAGTTTGTTTCCAGATCCATTACAAGTTGTACATTTTATTGTAATTTCCTTGCCTCCGTGGTCACTCAAATGCCCCTTTCTGTGTCTTATTGTTCAAGTAGGTTGAGTCCGTGGAGTTCAACGTCTGGGACATCGGGGGCCCTGCCAGCATGGCCACAGTCAATCAGTGCTTCTTCACAGATAAGGCCCTATATGTGGTGGTCTGGAACCTGGCCCTGGGGGAAGAAGCTGTGGCCAACCTCCAGTTCTGGCTTCTCAACATCGAGGTAAGGAGCCACCCTCTGGAGCTCAGGTCCCAGCCTTCCACAGTTCTGTGGTCTGAGGTGCTGTGCGGATTACAGCGAAAAGGGACCACACAAGGAAAAGACACTATTCTTGTTGAAGGGCTCCCCCCAGAGGGCCCAATGTCTTCCAACTGTGGGGAGCCCCATGACTTGGTTCTTGGTTGATTTTCACATCAAGAACCAGAGGCCTCCTAGGCCTGAGGGCCCAGTGTGCTTGCCATACCCTTATTTACCTTAAACCCAATAACCTTGTGCGTGCAAGGCAGGCAGTACTCCCTCTCCGTGTAAAGGTGCCATTGGCTTCTCCCTCACAGGCTTCTCCCTCAGGTAGACAGAAGGACCAGGTATCCCTCTCCATGGGCTAAACACATTGCATGGAACAGATCAGTTCATAAGAGTCCATACCCCTCAGTTCATAATGGACCCATGATCTTAGAGTCCACAGGATGGTGGCTGAGCATGGACCACTAACATCCAAGGTTGGCACACTTGCATGTTGAGGAAACTGTTCTCCACTCTTTATTCAGAGCAAAGATACAGGGCTTAGCTGTGGGGTTCTGTTTCAGGCCAAGGCCCCAAACGCCGTTGTGCTGGTGGTTGGGACACATCTGGACCTTATTGAAGCTAAATTCCGAGTAGAGAGGATCGCAACACTGCGTGCCTACGTGCTGGCCCTCTGCCGCTCACCATCGGGGTCCAGAGCTACAGGATTCCCAGACATCACTTTCAAACACTTGCAGTGAGTATCGCCTACTCTCTCTCTTGCCACTACAAGACGGGATCGCTAAGATCCCATCCTGCCTGGGATCTGTCACGTGTATGAGACAGGCTCCTCTGGACAGAGGGTGGCACCCTGAGCAGGGGATGACCCATTGGATGATTAGAGAGAGACAGGGTCTCCAGACTCCATAACTGTCCTTCCTTCCTTCCTTCCTTCCTTCCTTCCTTCCTTCCTTCCTGGGCTCTCTCCTCCCATCAGGGCCAGTGCCAAGAGCACATAGCTCCCCTGGAACGAAGACACGTGAACGTGAGCACTGTCCACAGTACTTTCAGATCAAGGACCAACATCCCAGTCCTTGTGTTGGCTCTAACTAGATCTGAGACAGCTGCTGCATCTGAAGCAGCTGCAGAGTGTGAGGCAGGGTGGTCTGGTGCTGAGGAGAATGGCTACCCTGGCTGTGTTGCTCAGTTAACCTCTTGTCAGTGGCCACCACCTTGCCAGGGCTGTGACGCTCAGACCATGCATCTGAGGCCCAGTAACGGAAGTGAGAATCCCTGAGCAGACTAAATGGGTGTTGCTTCAGCTACTCTTGGATTCCCTCACTCTGGGTGTGATGGCATGGGTGCTGGGACACAGGTCAGGATGGCCTGTCAGCCTGACTCGAATGCAACATCAGGATTTGGGGTGGGGCGGACTCCTGGTATGCCCCAAGAAAGACTTGGAAGGGTCTTCAATAGCAGGAGTGCTGGCTGGTTCATAGTCAAAGCCTCAACAAGCATATATCTTTCCAAGCTAACACCGTTGGGAAGCCCAGTACCTCTGGGCCTTACTCTTCCTCTGTGAATTCAGTCTATTGGGAAGACAGACCAAACTGGCATGCTATAGGACATTCAGCATGGGGCTGTGCACAGAGAAAAGCCCCCAAAGCCTTCCTATTCTCTCTTTTAATGACTTCTCGAGGTTTGTCACCATTTGGGACAAATCTCCAGGGAAACTGGGATGTTATGCGCCCTGAAGCAAAGAGGTGGTATGTCGATTGAGCCCCCGTGTTTGCACATACAGCGAGATCTCCTGCAAGAATCTGGAAGGGCAAGAGGGGCTGAGGCAACTGATCTTCCATGTCACGTGCAACATGAAGGACGTGGGCAGCACTATCGGCTGTCAAAAACTCGCCGGCAGGCTGGTGAGTGTCCCCGCACGCAGTCAGGTCAGAGGGTCCTGCTTCCCACTACTGGGATCCACGCTTCTGTCCCCTTTTGCTGTAAGGCACATGTCTGTGTTTAAGGTCAGTAGTTCCAGGTGGGAGCAGGGAAGGATCAGTGGCTCTCACAATAGTCCTGGCATGACTAGATCTGCTGTGACCTTGTACGCTTGTCCCCCACCTGAGGTGGGGCAAAGCCATGCTCTGAGCCGTGTTTGCAGTTCGAATGCCGTAAAGACATGTCCTCCGGTCCTAGGACCATAGAGTGGGATGATAGTGGGGAGTTTTGGTGCAAGTGACACATACTCCTTACACCTGAGAGGCCCATCTTTGCCCCACCTGTACCCAGATCCCCAGGAGCTACATAAGCCTACAGGAGGCTGTGCTGGCTGAACAACAGCGCCGCAGCCTGGAAGATCAAGTACAGTACCTGACGGACAGGCAGCTGGAGCAGCTGGTGGAGCAGACGCCTGGCAATGACATCAAAGATTATGAGGACCTGCAGTCTGGTAGGCCAGGAGTGGGTACCCAGGGAGCATTGGTATATGGGACCGGAAGGCTGGCAGAAGGTGGAGTGAGACACCTGGGAGGCTCTTGGGCACCACATCTCCACCTGGACCCTCAGCACAGCAGGCTAGCAGGTTTACATGACAGCGCTCAACACCTCCTGGTGTCTGCCTGCCTACCTGCTGCCTCCCTCCACTTCTCCCTGCTGCCTCCCCTCCACCTGCCCCTTTTCCACTGGACAGAGAACATGGCAACTACCCTGCAGAGGACGCACGTAGGCACAAATCGAACTGGTCACCACCCTCCAGGACCTTGGTCCAGGAAAATAACTAGGTTAAACAGTTACAACCAGTTTTTACTGCTCATGGTGGTTAGCATCCAAAATGTCACTACAGCTAGCTACTGCATTGTCAGATACAGACCACTGCTCCTGGTGAAAGATAAGGTTAGGTTCTTGCCTACTTCTGATCACACTGTCATCAATGAAGCAGTCAATGACCTTGTTTCACACATGCCTCTATTCTGGTTTCCTTTCACTTGTTGTGATAAAATACCCTGACCACAGAAACTTAGAGGAGGAGAGGGTTTACTTGGCTTACAGTTCCAGGTTCCAGGCCATCACTGAGATTAAGTCAAAGCAGAAATCCTGGAAGCTCGTCACATCACATCCATAGTCAAGAGGAAAGAGAGACAAACAGACTTCTGCAGGCTGATGGCTCAGTTTCTTGCTAGCTTCCTTCTTTTTTTATATTATTTAGGATTCCCTGTCTAGGGAATGGTGCCGCCCACAATGGGCAATTTCAATTAATAATCAAGGCAGTCTCTCACAGACCAAACTGATGTAGATCACTCCTCAATTGAGATTCTTCTAGGTGATTCAGGGTTGTATCAAGTAAACAAGAACTAACCAACACGTATATCTTATTTAATGACTTAACAGGTATTGCTGAATTATTATTAGCTCATGCAGTGGCCTTTATACAGTTTCTGCTTCAACACTGTTTATCTAATGCCATAGTTTCTCTATAAATCCCAGTCTTGCACTTGGAAACACTAGACAACCTTTTAGCCCTGTTTTTGAGGGTCATTTTAGACAGCAAAATTATCCCAGATGCACAAACATTTTAAACATGGCAATAAATAGACCATAAAAGGGACACTCACGGGATAAGAGCTCAGTTAGGAACATGTACATAAGACAACGTACATTTTTCACGCAGCTCAGCAGTGCCTACGGGGAACTGTGAAAGCGGGCTCAAGTGTTGCTTTCGGAGGATCACGAGTAAATTTCATCAAGTGGTGAAATTTCCAGATACTAAGTCTGAGAACAAAGACTACTTGTAGTTGCCTGGCCATCAGCTCAGGATATTGGCAAGAGTCACAGAATGTCACTAGGCTCCAGCTGCCCACCATCCGATGGGCCTGGCATGCCAGAAATATTGGCTTCGTCCTGAGTCCCCTTGGGTCCTTATGTGGTTCTGACACAACTTCCTCCCTCCCTCTTTGCAGCCATCAGCTTCCTCATAGAAACCGGAACCCTGCTGCACTTCCCAGACACGAGCCATGGCCTAAGGAATCTCTACTTCCTGGATCCCATCTGGCTCTCTGAATGCCTGCAGAGGATCTTTAATATCAAGGGCTCACGGTCGGTGGCGAAGAATGGGGTGATCCGAGCAGAGGACCTCAGGATGCTGCTGGTGGGGACAGGCTTCACGCAGCAAACGGAGGAGCAATACTTCCAGTTCCTCGCTAAGTTCGAGATTGCCCTTCCGGTTGCCAATGACAGGTAAGTCCACAGGCTGGGCTATGCTGAAGAGAGGAATGGGGTCTTGAGGATACTGGAAGCCTAAGATTTCCAGGCCTACTACTACCAAGATAACTAGCTCCTGGGGATATCCAGTTGCTCAGTGTAGGACAGCAGGAGGGTAGACAGGCCCCACATTGATGATCCCGTATCTGGTGCCATGGGCTACTCTTGGGGCGGTTGGAAGAAATCCACTTATTGAAATCAGTTAGAAAAATATGCAAGAAGAGTTCCCCTTGGAGCAGATCTTGGCTTGGTTATATGATGAATGAAAAGAATCTATGACACGGACACACGTCAGTTACAGCCTCAGAATGCACTTTCAGATCAATAATGGCACTGAGGGTGGCTGGCTTGGCAGGCTCAGACCTGGGCCTCCCCAGTGTCACTCCTGGAAGGCTGGTGTAACACTTGGAAGCAGGACCAAGTCCCCTGCTTTCTCTTCTCTGCTACCTCATCTCACTGGGCACGTCATGCACAAGGCCCCAAAATGTCCCTATCATGTGCTTCTTACTCCACTCCTCCACTGTGTGACCCTGTCTTCTGCTTATCCTGAGGACATCCATGGTTTATTTCCCGATGAAAAGATGGAATAGAAGGTGCTATAAATTCCTTCATTGTAAATGCTAGGCCATCCCCAGCCGCATAATGAAATTTCTCACCATCCTACTCTGACCCACATGGGACATGACTCATCCTTTGTCCAGTGTACCCCATACTGTATAAGCTACCCCCTTGCTAAGTAGCCACCTTGGTTATAAACTTAACTGTCCTGATATGGCTTTGCTTACATTTAATCCCTGAAGCACAAAGGTACTGATGTTGGAAAATTATGGCAACATGTTGTTACAATTGTTCCATCATTGTTTTATTATATAGTGTCTTTTGTTATTTGGGTAATGTGGTGGTTTGAATACATTTGGCCCCCATAGACTCATCCACAGGGAGTGATAATATTAGGAAGTGTGTCCTTTTGAGAATAGGTGTGGCCTTATTGGAGGAAATGTGCCACTGTAGGGGTGGATTTTGACGTCGTATGAATAAGCTCCTCCCAGGGTAGAAGAGCAGTCATCTCCTGGCTGCCTTCAGATCACAAGATATAGAACTCTCAACTCTTCCAGGCCCATGCCTGCCTGCACACTGCCATGCTTCCTGGCATGATGACAATGGACTGAACCTCTGAACCTGGGACTCAGCCCCAATTAAATATTGTCCTTTATAAGAGTTGCCTTGGTCATGGTGTCTCTTCACAGCAATGGAAACCCTAAGACTGGTATTATTTTCTTAAAGCCCATTTTGTCTGATTTTAAAATAACCACACACCAACTTCTGAAGGCCTTTTAGCCTTTAATTCCAACTGTGCTCCCTTCCCTGAATTCTTTTATTATCAATTTATCTGGGTATTTCTATTACAACAGTTATCTTATCGACAGGGAATTATCTAACACAATGATCTCTGGCTTAAATGGGAATATACCTAGCTCATACATATAGTGTGATTAGTTTTATAGTTGGGTTCAAGTCTAGTAGCTAATCATTTGTTTTATTTTTATAGCATTTAGTTTGTTCCTTTGTTTTGTTCTACCTTCTTCTGGGTTAATCACTTTCTCAGCCTTTCTGTTCATCCTACCTGTTCTAGATGCTGTCTTCCACTAGGTGTTAGGATGCCCATCCTTAGTAGTGTCTTCTCACATGCCTCTTCCCCACATCACCCACATTACTCCATGTCAGCACTCAACTTCCTGGGCATCACAACTGCCAACACCCCAAACCCTGCAATGGGCCCGTGAGAGGGCTGAGGAAGGCACATGGGAACCAGAGCTCTGGTGGCTACCCCAGTCTCTAGAAGATGTCCTGGCATGGGTCTATTCACTTCTGGGTTTGATGCTGATATGGCCATGAGGCAGCAGCTAGTGCCCAAAACCCATAGTCCTTTGTGGTTTATCTGCCATAGAACACACCACTGTGCTGTACCCCACTCCAGAGCCCTACCATAGTACCACCAGAGACGTCTAGGAAGCTGGGCTGGTCTCTGGAAAGCCATTCTAGAGATTCTGCTGGTGTAAACTGGGTATCCATGGAGACAGCCTGCTTAGCTGTACGGGGTTGTGGAGGGAGGTTCTCAAGACCTTCTAGCTCCCTTATGGAACCATGAGCAGAGTCCTAAAGAGAGAACCCTCGAAAAGGAATTCAAGGTCCGTGGTTTCCAGGAGACACAATCTCGGGGCAGACTTTTTGGTCCTGTAGCTCGTAGAGTATTTCTGCTCCTTCTTCAGTGTTCCCTGAGCCTTAGGTGCAGGAGTTGTGCTGTAGATGGATCATTTGCAGCTGGGCAATCTACAATCAGTTGTCTCTGCATTCTGACCGATTATGATAATAGTCTCTGTCAGCTGCCAGGGGAGTTTCTCCGATGTCAGATGTGAGCAACACTGGTCCGTGAGTATAAGGATGAATTTTAGAATACAGTTGGGAGATTCTCTGGTCCATGGACCCTATACACATGGCACACAGAGATGCACACAGGCAAAAAGCTGTATGCATAATAATAATATTTTTTATAAGAGGAAAGAATCCAGCTGCTACCTCTCCTGGATACCCTGTGCCTGCGCTACGCCTGCCCCCTCAGCTCACAACTTACAGCACGTAGTGGATGTCACTTTCCAGATGCATTTGTAGGGAGGGACTTCCCAGCTGTCAGCTCTTTTAAATGACAGCGGACAAGCACGCCGAGGTCACGCAGTGATGCAGCGTTTTAACGATGACCATGTGCGCTTGCGTTCTCATAAAACATTTGTTTTGTGCGAAGTCTCTGTGTTCTAAATTTTAAGGCCGCTGTGTTGTTTTAATTAGCCAAGAACAATAAACAGCTTCGAAGACCAGAAACAGTTACCCTGACCCCAATATCTGCGTTGTCCCCAGAGCCGTGCAGCTGTATTTGTTTTCCCTCCATCAACCAAAGTCGATGTTAAGTGATTGCACAACCACAGCCCAGTTTTCTGAGAAGCAACTTCGATTTGCTGCGTCTAGCATTTTTACGCCTTTATATCTTTTCCCTCTGCCTCGGTCTAGCTTCTCAAACTCTATAGGGAGGGCCTCTGGCAAGCTGAGCCTTGTCAGCAGAGGCCTTCCCACAGTCCAGTCCAGCATCTGCAAGGAGCAGGGTGCTGTAGCAGATCTCAGGCTGTGATAATCAACCTCTTCCCTTGTGTGTTTCAGTTACCTCCTACCCCACCTCCTTCCATCCAAACCCGGGCTGGACACCCACAGCATGCGGCACCCAATGGCTAACACCATCCAGCGGGTGTTTAAGATGAGCTTCGTGCCTGTTGGCTTTTGGCAAAGGTTCATAGCACGGATGCTGATCAGCTTGGCTGAGATGGACCTGCAGGTAGCGTGGTTTCTGAAAGGGGAAGGCATGGGGGTGGAAGAGCTTCTTAAAGCACACTGTTGGAGGAAGGCTACATCCTCTGTGTTAGTGAGACCTGACTGAAGGTTGCTTACCTGCAGAGATGTAACTGATGCAGTGCCAGGAAGCAAACTTAGCATGAATCCGTTGTCCTTGGCTAGGAATGCCAAGTTTTTAACCCGTCTTGCTTAGACTACTCCCTCCTCGAGTTAGTTAGCCATTTCCAAGTCACTGTGAAACTTGTTCTAGCAGAAGCAGGGTCCCCCACAAAGCCACCATGGTTTTGGTGCAGCAGCTATGATCCGGACCAAGAACTAGGATTTTAAATCATGTCCCTGACATCATGGTCTTGCTACCCTGGGTATACACTTTGACTCACCTGAGAGGAACCCATTACTGACAACAACCCTTCCCAAATCACCCAAATTTGCAAGCTTGGTTGTAAGCACCCACACCTAAGTATTGTGGTAAGGGCAACTTACTGGAGTTGGTTCTCTCCGTTCCTCTTGTAGGCCCCAGAGATCGAACTCAGGTGGTCAGGCTTAGCAGTGAGCATCTGTACTAAGCCACCTCACTGAGAACCTAAGGGTTAGATACTCCTCCCATGCCCAGCCTTCATCACTCGGGCTTTGTAAAGCTCATGGTGATACCACTCTACAGCCAAGCTTGGAATCACCATTGGAAAAAAAAATCCCTTTGCTTTGGTCACAATGAAGAGCCAACCCATGGCTTACATTCTGTGGGTCCAGTCAGAGTTATGGAGAGGTGGCCAAGCTGCCAGTCAACAGTAATTTCCTGTAAGACAGTCCCACAGAAGTAATATTTGCCTAGAGCAGTAGTTCTCAAAGTGGCGTTCACAGACCAGCAAAATTACCTCACCTGAGCTCCTGTGAGAGATGCTCACTGTCAAGCCCCAACTCCAGATTTACCACCTCAGAAACTTCAGGATGGAGTCCTGCTCTGTTGTTGACAGGACCTCGGGGGGTTCATGCCACACTCTACAGTTTGTGAATCTCTAATGTGCACTCCGACTGTTGAAATGTTGAAACTTTTTGACATTGATCTCTGCTTGAGTTTGCTTTTGCCACCCTCTAATTAGAGCGCCCTTATGGAATTATAACTCCTTGGCTCGGTAAAGATGGTCTTTGATCGTCCCATCTTATGGGAGGAAAAATAAACAAAAGAGGATGAAAATCAATCAAAACCGTTGCAGCCTGTGTTGTGGATGGCGGGGACGTGGCGGGGGTGGGTGGGGAGGATGTCCCTTTATGATGTCAAAATGGTTCACTGTCTAACCGTGTGCTGGCACTGCCTCTCCTAGGGTCCCCTCTGTCCTCTGCCCTCCATTTGAACTGTGGCCTGCTGTGTTCTAAGTGGGAGGTCGATACCCCCCCCACCTCACACTGTGGGAGGCTGAGGTCATGGGGAGGGGGGTGGGCTGGGAGGGAGCACCAACAGCATGTCTGGCTGAGAAATCAGTGCAGGAGGAAATCCTGTTAGAATTCAGACAGGAGAAGGGGGAGAAGAGTTCAGCCTCGCATTCATCAGAAGCGCAGATTCGCACAGCAATAGCAGCGTCTCCATTTGTTGAGCTGTCACAGTAACAAAGAGCCCTGGTGCGTGGGCAGTGGATGGGATAATAGTCTCTTCCTTTTCAAACCCCTCTGTGCATCCAGAGCCTTAAAACCGCCGGACCCTAGACCTGGCATCCCACCGCTGAATGTCTACACTGAGGGAACTAGAGAAATCTTCATGCGCTTTTCATGTTCGTGGCACTGTTATCTTGAAGGGACCAGAAGGGCCAACCCACTAGAAAGGAATGGTTCAGAAGTCACTATCATAGGGAAATTAACTTTAAGTGATTTTTTTATAGCACGGGCTCCATGATGTTTTCAGAGCACACCTTGTTTTTTACATCTGCGTGTGTAATAAGAGAATTCCTGGACTCAAACCTACTCATACCTTCCTGCTGGGGGTTAAACTGTTGACTGCTTATTTCTTCTGCTACGTTTTCCTGTCCCGTCCGCATTGTCTAATGCAGACGTCCACTTGGGAAGTCCGGGCGGAAAGTCTTCAGAGAAGAACAACCTATTTGTAATCCCTAGGAAAATCAGTTCCCAGGGTACCCTGGAGACCCTTCCACACCATGCGGCCTTTGACTTGGAGGGGGGGAGGGCAGCAGGCGTGGGAGGCACGGGTCCATTTATCAAGATGGGGCCAGCTCGGCCTGCTCGGAGCTCCGCACAGGGCCAGCGAGG
Organism: Rattus rattus; assembly: GCF_011064425.1. Lineage (NCBI taxonomy): Eukaryota > Metazoa > Chordata > Mammalia > Rodentia > Muridae > Rattus > Rattus rattus. The sequence continues at coordinate 134,072,103 of NC_046155.1, forward strand.
AGCCCAGAATTCTTAAGCAGGGTCCTTTCTCTCCCGTCTTTCAGCTTTTTGAAAACAAGAAGAATACGAAAAGCAGGAACCGGAAAGTCACCATTTACAGCTTTACAGGGAACCAGAGAAACCGCTGCAGCACATTCAGAGTCCGAAGGAATCAGACCATCTACTGGCAGGAAGGGCTGCTGGTCACTTTCGATGGGGGCTACCTCAGGTGGGAACATTGGGGAGCCCCCTGCTAGGTCGGCATGGCGCCCAGGCAGCCGTCCTGTGAGAGCCCTGACTCAGTGTCCTTCCCACTTGGAGTCCCGAGTCCTCTGCTCCCGAGAAAGGTTTATCGTGGTAGCTTGCTAGAAATAGAGACCCTCCCTGTGAATGTCCCTCTGGCCCCATCTTCCTACCCTCCCCCAGCTCCTTCAGGATAGACTGAGGGAAGCCATAGTCCAGGATTTAAGTTCACTCCAGTTGGGGAAGTAGGGACAAGGACAAGTTAGATCATAAAAACTTTTATATGAACAGGAGAGTCACCTCAATATCCTGCAGGGCACCCAACCCTTAGGTGTCCATCCTTGGAAGCAGGGAAATCGCCCCAGGTTCTTGATGGTGGACTCCTTTTTATTTCCGGGTTACAGTGTGGAATCCTCAGATGTGAACTGGAAAAAGAAAAAAAGTGGAGGGATTAAAATCGTCTGCCAGTCAGAAATGAGGGACTTCTCAGCAATGGCTTTTATCACAGACCACGTCAACTCCCTGATCGACCAGTGGTTCCCCGGTAAGAGAATATTCTAGAACCAAGTCTTTGATCATGCTTACATATATGCATGTATGTATGTATGCATGTATGTATGAATATGTATATATATGTGTATGTGTATATATTTGTATATCATATATGTATATATACATATGCACATATATATGTGTATGTGTGTATATATGTATGTGTACATAATGCACATACATATATATGTATGCACACATATCTATGTCATATGTGTATATGTATATACATGACTGCCTCTTTGAGAAAGCAAAATTGCCACCAGGATTCAGTCCTTTGCCGAGAGTCCTGCTCCAGGCTGGGGTGGGAGGTCCTGTGGGATAAGTGTGACACAGGGAATGTGTCACAGAACAGAACTAGCTAAGTCTCCTGGATGTCTAGAATATTTGGGGGGGATGTCTCTGGGTCTCACATGTGGTTCAATGACATTGTTAGTGTGAGTCATACATGTGTTATGTAATCAGTGGGATTGACACCAGGGGGACCCAAATGTGGAGGACAGTCCCTGGTGTAGGGTCAGTGAGGGAGGAGGGCAGAGCTGCAGTGTCAGTTCCTCCTTCCCTGTGAGTCCCTGGTGGAGAGCAAGCCAGGTGGAGAGGAAGCCATCCACACAGCCCTACTCAGACCCTTTGAATCCATTTCCCTATGGACAGTTTACCCAAAGAAAACACTTTTTGAAGCGAACCCCCAGGGGCCTCTGTTTGTTTTGCTACTGGGGTGGACCGAGAGTGGACAGCAGGGTGGGGAGGCTGAGGGGCAGCCACAGGAAGGCAGTTGTGTGGAGGAGCCTACTGAGTGAGCACTCTACTCCTTCAGCCTCTGGAAACCAGAGTAGGCTTGTCCGTCACACGGCCTCTGTGAACTGTCTATTCCCCTGCCCTAGAGCCTTAGTCCCAGGAGGAGAGTGGGCCCTGGATACAAACCGCAGACACGGAGGCTGCCTCCTGTGTATATTGCCTCAAAGAGTGACCAATGTGTAAGGTGGCTTAGGAAGGGGGTTCGCAGAGAAAACAACTAGTGTGTGAGTCAGGGTGACTAGAGGGCTCCTGGCCAGTCAATGGGGTCCCGAGCTCTGTATCAACTCTCCAGCCGTTTTGTAGCCCCTAGCAGCCTATGCCCTGCCTCAGTGGGTGCTAGGGATGTGGCATGTATACCAAGTAGCCAGTAATCTGAGAGGCAGATTGGCAACTTGGCCAGACATTTGAGACAAGATGTCCTAGAGCCAACAGCCAAGAGTCTCTCTCCCTGTGGCTGTCAGATGCACCCGGGACATCTAGGAATCCACACTGCCCTGTACATAGCCAGTCACTGCCCTGCCCCGGGGTACTTTTGTGGTTACTTCTTAGTACCTCCTAATGAGAGGAACACAGAGAAGAGGTGTATCCTACTAGGAGAACCCACATCAAATGTCCAGCTTTACCATAGTCTTTTGTATTCATTATCCCTAACTTCCCTAGAGTATGCCGGCAAGCCTTCCGTTTCTAACTTGTACTAACCGTGGTTAGCCTAAGACTATAACTCAGATTCAACCCAGCCATTCAGGTAAAGTCCCCTCCACTCCACTCTTGTCTAGCCTTCTTCTCTCAGCTTTCCAAGGACTACCGGCAACTTTTACTCAGGGTCTAGACCATGGGTGACCCTTCCGTGGTGAGTCCTTTGGCCTCAACAATTTTCCTGTCCAAAACATCACCAGCAGGCAAGGACAGTTGATATCCGCTGTACCCCCAGCATTGGGAAGCTGAGACCAGAGAATCTTGAGTTTGGGACCAGCCTCGGCTATGTAGTCAAACCCTGCCTTAAAATCAAAACCAAAGCAATCAGGCACCCCAGAGTAGTCCTGGATTTCTGGCTCTGTTGGGCTCAGGTAGGAGCAGACAGAACCTGATATGAAAGCCAGCCAGGCTCAGAGTTCTAGGGTACTGATCAGAGCACCCACAGCCAGTTCACAGGAGCTGTCTCCTCCTCTGCTCCCGTTTAGCCCTGACAGCCACAGAAAGTGACGGGACCCCACTTATGGAGCAGTACGTGCCCTGCCCCGTCTGTGAAGCTTCCTGGGCCCAGCATGCAGATCCAAACGAGAGGTCGGAGAGCGTGCAGTACTTCGATATGGAAGATTGTGTGCTCACAGCCATCGAAGGGAACTTCATCTCCTGCCCCAGACACCCAGACCTCCCAGTGCCACTTCAGGAGCTTGTACCAGAGCTGTTTATGACTGACTTCCCAGCCAGGTATGCTCCACGGTTCTTCCCAGAACAGGGCGGCCTGCTGCACACCTCTCCTACCATCTCACTGCTTAACACCATAACTATGCAATGGCAGTAACTTCCTGCCGAGTCTCAGGTGACTTAGATCCCCATCGTAAGCTTTCTGGAAGAAACTGGACCAATGGCTTTCCACTGGAGTGCTCAGCAGGCCCTGCCGCACTTGGCTCACAGAACCACAGCCTGCTCCTCTGTGGATTAGCATTCCTTTCTGCTGGGTTGGGCCTCCTTAGATTCCCACTCTGTTGCCCACTGGAGGACAGAAGGACATTGGAGGACGAGGTTATTCACTGGTCTCGCTGGATGGGGAACACTCCCGTGCCTGAGCCTTGTCTTTCTTTTGGAGCAAGGGTTGATGCCCGGCTGCAGGCACACTCTTCCAGCTCATGTTACCCCTACCCTCCCAAGATGGTAGCTGGGGACAGAAATAGTGCAAAAAAAAAAAACAGAGAGACCTTGACTGGTCCCGTCCAAAGGGAAACAGCCACAAAATGTAAGTCCTCCATCTTCTTTAATGCACAGGAGCCACGCCTGTGGTGCGGACTCCTTGCGGACAGTCCTTCAACCTTTTGGGACTTCAGTTGTTCCCATTCATTTCTGGAGTTGTGGGGAACTGTCCCTGCCAGTGGCGAGCTATATCTGGTTTCTTTAACTTTTTTTCCTTTAAGGAGATCTGTTTCTCTCTCTCTTCTTTTTTCACTGTCCCAGACGGCTCTAGGGCATAGCCTGCTGCTCCATATCCTACTTCCAGGGACTTGTTGAAATTTAAAATGGGCCTGGGAAATACCTCAGTGACAGTGTGAAGCCCTGTGCTCAAAACCCGACGGTAAAAGAGGATAATTAATTAGCAAAGGACAGGTCTCATTCAAGTTTGTTCGGTGTCTCCTGCAGGCTCAGGATGGAGACAGCAAAGGCCACTCTGCTGGGAAGTGGCTTTTCTTCACTCCTGGGTTCTCCGTGGGCATGCGACTGTGTGTGAGCACAAGTCACATGTTGGGGAAGGTGCTAGGTTAGGTGCCCTTAAGGTTTCGGACTTTTCATTTATCTGCCAAACCTTGTGGATTTATGCCTCAGCACAGAGGCCCCAACTGGCTGCAGGGTTCCTGCTGTGGCGTCAAGGAGCCATACTGGACGGCCCTTACTGCTTTGGATCTAGTCTTGGGCACAGTAGGATTGTGAGATGAGGTTGTCTGTTAGGAAGTAGAAAACCTCAACAGCCCAAGTGGGAGTCTGTCCAGAGAGGGGGCCCAGGCTATCTGCTGGGGCCCAGTCAGCCCTGACAGGGGAGTCTGACAGGCTGAGATCTGCCCTGTGGCTCCTGCAGAAGTCTGCGTTTTTTAAAGCTTGCACAAGCCGTAGAAGGACCCATAGCACTCCTCTGGTGCCCACAGACCGTCTTAGACAGTCCCCCCACACCTGTTCTTCCTAAGCAAGGGATTTACCACGGCACTTGAAGAGCATTCCCTGACCATGCTCAACCACATAGCCGAGGCTGCCGAGGATGCAGGGGACATGACTGAGCTGTGCTAAATAGCAAAATCACAGAGATCAATGCACCTACGGGGACGGGAGGGCTCACTGGCGCCCTTGGCCTGGAAGGCAGGCTGGCACACGTCCTGATGGGGACCTGAGGAAACCTCCGTGGAGTGGGCTGCCTTTCTCCTGCCTGCGAAGCCCTTTCTCCCTTTGCTTCCTGTTTTGTCTTTCATGCCACTGCTTCTAAAGAAAAAGGAGAATCTCAGGAAGTAAGAGGCCAAGGGATCCATGCAGACCCAGAGTCAGTGAGGGGTTGAAGAAGGATGCCCCCCAAAGCCCCAAGCTCTGCGTGCTAGCCCCTGAGCATTACTGTGAAAGCCTGCATCTCTGTACCCTGAAACCCCATTTTGTCCCATTCATCTGAGCTTCCTGAAAAGCCCTAGCTTGGCCCTATGTTCCTCAGCTGCTTACCCCAGAGCCACCAGGCTCAAGGGTCTTCCCAGAAGGCTGCTGGGGTTGTGAGAAAGCAGCCATGTTTCTAGAAGCCCAACAGAAATCTGTTTCACAAGGCTCCAGACCAGCAAGGAGGCTAAAACTCCCTATGAAACCCCAGTCCCCAGGCATGGGGACACTAGCTCTGTGTGACGGAGGATGATTACTCTCTCAGGAGAAACTAGCACCTGAGTCTAGGACACCCGAGGACACCTAAGGTTGGAGGCTAACCCCTTCTCTGTGTGTGCTGTAGGCTTTTCCTGGGGAACAGCAAGCTGGAGCACTCAGAGGGCGAGAACAGCATCCTGGGCCAAGGTGGCAGTGGCACAGTCATCTACCAGGCCCAGTACCAGGGCCAGCCTGTGGCTGTGAAGAGATTCCACATCAAGAAGTTCAAGAATTCTGCTAATGCCCCGGCAGGTAACGGGGTCATTCTCCAGATACACAGACCCAAAGGTGTCTGAAGTCCAGGCTACCTTAGAGAGGACGGAAGTCTCATGTGCATGTGGGGCGGGAGGTGAGGAGGATTGGGGCTGGTGTAGCTGGTGCAGCTCTGCTTTGTGTCTGACCTGGTAGGCCAGGGAGTACAAGCTAGAGAGCCAAGCCAAGTGAGGCCGCAATATGGCTGCCTGTCTAGACAGAAGCGTGTGTTAGCGGAGACCACTCTGCTACTCTACTGGCCTCATGCCTGCCAAAGGCCTGGTACACATGGGTGGGCAGTCTGATGTGGAACCACCTGGAACCTGGTGGTTTTCCACCCTTCCACTTTGTTCCCAGACACAAGGACTCTGAGAGTTCTTATATATAAGTAAATGTTAGGCCAATAGCTTTGGCACTATTCCCTGACTAGCTCATATCTCAATAATAGAGTTAATTTTAGTCTACATTCTTCCAGAGGTCAGTTACCTCTCCTTCAGCATTCTGGGATGACTCTCCAACATCTATGTCCCAGAATTCCTCTCCCTCTCCTTCTCTCCCTCTTCCCCTCTCCCTCTCCCTCCCCCCCTCTCCCTCTCCCTCTCCCTCTCTCCCTCTCCCTCTTCCCCTCCCTCCCCCCTCCCCCTCCCCCTCTCCCTCCCCCTCTCCTTCTCCATCTTTCTCTCTAAGCCAGAACTCTTATCTCCTATTTCCTGCCTTAGCCCATTGGCCACAGACTTTTTTACTGACAGGTGATGCTTCATTGAGTACAAGAGATTCTCTCCACAGTCTGACGTCAGGCAGACTCCTCATCTGCAGGTCTCCATGTCCTGTGCAAGCAGAGGGCTGTAGGATGAAAGACAAGACAATGGGGCAAACTTTGTAAATAGATATTTGGGATGTTCCCTCCCCACTACTCCCCCACCCTACACCACACAAAGAAAGCCAAGAGGCGGCACCCTCAGACCTGCATATCAAATGCAGTCTAAAAACTCTTTCCAGTGGAAGGGGTCATCAGTACTCCTGTTAATCCATTTCTATTGCTGCCCCAGAAGACCCAATGCTGGGGAATTGCTAAACAAAGGAAGTTGTTTGGCTCAGGGCTGTGGTGTGTGAGAGAGAGCTCAGAGCTTAATGCTGGAGGATCTTCATACTATATCATCCCAGAAGGCAGAGTGAGAGAGAGTGGGGAGCGACCGGGCCCAGAAGGGGGCTGTATTTCTGTTTCTAACAAGCCCACCCCTGTGATAACTGACACAGTCTTTGACATGGCTACATTAAGTTTTCTACACATGAACACTGGGAGTGGAGAGGAGACACGTTCTAACCATAGTGCCATGTTGCGCTCAACCCAGGCCTCCCTGCTCTAGCCCCTCGTTCAGGATAGGTCACGCTGAGATCACAAAGCCACTGTGTATTCTTTGGTATAAAAATTAGAATCATAGAAACCAGAAAGAAAGAATTCAATTTGCAATTCTTTGAAGAGAATATGGGATTCTGCACTGATCTAACAGTCTTGGTTGACAACCCTCAAGCTGATAAAAGCCCTCCCAGAAATCCTGGACTTTACGAAGACTATCAGAAGTCACTGGTGTGCCCATTAGAAAATACCTTACACTGTGGTAATAAAAAGCACCTGGAATTGTGATTAACTAGGGTACCTTGAGTCCCAACTGGTTATTTAACTAATGGAGTATCCAATGCACATGCACTGAGCCAAAGCCAAGAGCTGACAAGGGAATGAGCCAACCCCACAATTGTCATGAATAAGTCTACAGAGGTTACCACCCTATAATAAAATAAATTCTTACCGGGTTAACGAGTCAGTGTGAGAATGGACCTTTCCTTTAGGAGCCGAATGGCGGGTGCACTCAAGCCCTTGCACAACCAGTGAGCTGATCACTAAGGCAACAGACCCCACCTTTAAAATCTGTGGGGAAAGGAATAGAAACGGGAAACAAAACAGTCAGGGCTCAGTTATACCCTGCCTAGTGGCTTCAGAGACAGATGATCCTGTGTGGACCGGTCACAGCCAGGGGTGCAGCAAGCATCCAGAGTCTCCTGCAGGCCATCGTGCAGGAGATGCATGGATGCTCAAGGGCGCTGGAAGAAGTTACAGCATGGTGGAAGTCTTTCCTCCCTGCTGTAGACCTTTCTCCTCTAAAGAGAATGTCATAGGCCCACAGCCCTGGACAGATGCCCCAGGGGCTGATGCTAATGGTGGTTTTCACTCCCACTAGTCCAGGCTACTTGATAAGGAATAAGATAACCTGCAGTGCCCCTGAGGGTGGAGGGGAAGGGGACTAATTACATTCCAGATAGTGCCTGAGCCAGGCTTTGAACACAGTAAGGGAATACAAAGGGAATGAAGTCGCTGGTACCTCCCAGTGAGTGGCAGCAGTGGCTGAGGGCTGTAAGGGCATTCTCTAAGCCTTGAGGTTGGAGCCCTGTGGCTGTCCTCCCTGGAGGGAGCCTGAGGGAACCCAGGGAGTGCCCAGCAACTGTCACATATGACAAGGCCACATAAGCCCTTGAGAAAGGAAGAGGCTCATAAAGGCCAATGCACCTGTAACCTGAGGACTTCCCTTTGGGGTCCTTGAACATAGTGCAGAAAAGAGTTTCAGGGTGAGTCAAAGTGAAGCAAAGTAATCAAAGTTGTCTCTTTATAGAGACAGAGACAGTGCACACTGTGGATGTAAGTGGAAGCCAGCAGAGGGAAAAAGAGAGGTCTTTAAAGGATAATAGCACCCACCTAAGATGTGGGTGTGGCCACTCAGGAGAGTCAGCCCTTAAGTGCCTTAGAGTATGTGTGTGCAAGCATGTGTGTGTGTGTGTGTGTGTGTGCGTGTGTGTGTGTGTGTTTGTATCTGAAATCTATAGCCGGGCTCAAAGCTTAAGCAAAGTTTAATAATTAAATACAAGAATATGATGTAACTCACCTATCCTCCCATCTTAAAGACTCTTCTCCTTGACAAGGAAATTGCCGAGTTTTACTGGGTTGAGGGCTGGTGTGGTGAGAGGATACTGAGGTAGGAAAACTCTAAGGTCTCTGGCCCGTCTGTCCCAGGCAAGTATAGTTCTTTTCTTGATGTGAGCACTCCTTTTGCAAGTACAGCTTAGGGAAGGGACTGGCACCCCTGAGGGCACTCTGGGTAGGTCTGTCAGCTGTGATGACTGTTTTGTTTTTTGGGGTTTTTTGTTTTGTTTTGTTTTGATTCCCAGTCAAAGGGGAGGTAATCAGATGCTAAGTAAGGAATTTCTTCCCTTCTGCGGCCCCCTTAATTTCCCCTGACTTTCTATCCTGTCTTAGTCTCAGCCCCAAAATACCAGTCTTTAAGGCCAAATCCTGAGCACCAATACTACAATCCTTCCTACAGTGCGCACTTTCAAATATAAATCCGTCTTACCCAATCCTGTAATGCAAAGCTAAGTACGGCAGGCCTCCTGTGTCATTGACCCTTAGAGGACAACCTACCTGACTAGGCCTGGGTCCAGCAGGGAGGCCATGGCCAGCACCTGCTATTCTTCCTAGGTAGCTGACGGCCTTGCTTTGTCCTGCAGACACCATGCTGAGGCACCTGAGAGCCATGGATGCCATGAAGAACTTCTCGGATTTCCGTCAGGAGGCCAGCATGCTGCATGCCTTGCAGCACCCCTGTATCGTGTCACTCATCGGCATCAGCATCCACCCCCTCTGCTTCGCCCTGGAGCTCGCCCCGCTGGGCAGCCTCAACACTGTGCTGTCTGAGAATGCCAAAGGTACCGCACTCCGAGAACATTCTACAGGGGCCATGCCCTTCCCTGGGCAGAAGGACAGGGCCTTCCTCTTATCTCCCACCGCCACCTTGCTTGCAAAAACAAAGCTATGGCTGGTTTCTTTTGCTGAGGTAGCCCAAGAGTTCACACTTTGGGGTTAGACAGAAGCAGACCTCAAGTCTTATAAGAAGAAGAAAACAGCCCCAACGGGGAAGACACAGAGCCGCCGATGAGACAGCACCACTGTCCCAAGAGACAGCAGCTGGTACCTTAAGCCCCAACTGCGTCCCTAAGTCCCCCTCTAACCACATCTACACTGAGCCCCAGTTAAGATGGCACTTAGGATCCCTTCTGCCGTATCCTATTCCTCAAAGAAACTTAAAGGGAATTCTGAAGAAACGGGTAACTATCCCCAAACCGATGCCCGAAGTAGGGAGCTGGCTGCCCTCTCTAAGAAGGAACTGCTATTAAGCCAGTCACTTAGGCTCAGTGAAAGTGGAGATTTACGCACTGTCTGTGTCTTTGGTTTACACAGGACCACAGGACCAGGTTGGCCTCAGATGAGTACCAGGGGGCTCGAATCTGTTTATAAAAACACATGTAGCCCGCACATGGCCTACCACAAGAATGAGCATCTCTATCCTAAACGCATTCTACTTCACTTAAAGCTGCTCTCTGCCCCCTCTGGCATGAAGAAGAGCAAGAATGTATCTGGGGCATTTAGAGTATTAGGGGATGTGTTAGTCACTATGTCACAGTGGCAGTTTTCCATCACTGAGTCAAACAGCTTACGAGAAGGAGAGGTTTGTTCTGTCTCATGGCTTTACAGACCCCAGTCCATGGTCAGTTGCCCTTGTTCTTTGGACCTGTCATTTCTGGCACTTTATGATGGAGTCACGTGACAGAAAGGAGGTTGGCCGTGTCATGTCAACTAGGAGATTAAGAGAAAGAGAAAGGTTAGAGCCCTAATGTCTCCTCCAAAGGCCTGTCCCCAATGACTTCACTTTCTTCCATGAGGCCTGTCTTAGTTAGGGCTTCTGTTGCTAAAACACCATAACCAAAGCAGTACGAAGCCTCCCGCTTGTGATACGTCATCTTATGGAAGCCAAGGCAGGAACCTAGAGGCAGGAACTGATGCAGAGACCATGGAGGAACACTCCTTGTGAGCTTGCCCAGCCTGCTCTCCAATACAACCCAGGACTACCTGCCTGGGGTGAAACAGCCTAGAGTGGGCTGGCCCTCCCCCATCAATCATCAGTCTAGAAAATGTACCACAGGCTTACCCACAGGGTAGTGGGGAGGGGGTTCATTTTCTCAGGTTAGGTTCTGTCCTCCAAATTGTCTAGTTTGTGTCAAGTTGACATAAAACAAGTCCCTACTTCTTAAAGGTCCCATCACCTCCCAACAGTGCCGTACAAGCCAACCAAGCAACCCCATCTAAACTGAAGTAAAGGAAGCCGGGGAAGAATGAAGGACAGGGTCTAGAATGTTAATTCAATTCCATCTTAAAGTTGATAGATTTGAACATAAATACTGCTTTCTTTCCAAGATTCTTCCTTTATGCCCCTGGGACACATGCTCACCCAAAAAATAGCCTACCAGATTGCCTCGGGCCTGGCCTACCTGCACAAGAAGAACATCATCTTCTGTGACCTCAAGTCAGACAACATCCTGGTGTGGTCACTGAGCGTCAAGGAGCACATCAACATCAAACTGTCAGACTACGGCATCTCCAGGCAGTCCTTTCACGAGGGGGCCCTGGGTGTGGAGGGCACCCCAGGCTACCAGGCTCCAGAGATCAGGCCTCGCATTGTGTATGACGAGAAGGTATCTGCCTGTCCCCGCTGTCACCCCCAAGCCAGCCATGCAGAGCAGGAGTGCAGGCCCACTGAGAAGTCAGACACAGTCCTGGGGCTCTGGGCTCACCTTCTCCAGAGTGTTTTCCTCTCTCAGTGAGGGGGATTCGGGCTCTGACCAGAAGGTACCAGGGTCCAGATTGACCTCTGCCCTTAGCTTTAGAGGTATATTTTAGTTTGTGTGTGTGTGTGTGTGTGTGTGTGTGTGTGTGTGTGTGTGCATGCATGTGCATGTGTGTGTGCATGTGTGTTGCTTGCTTGGAGACCCGGGCAACATGTTCACTGAACACAGAGGCTATGATAGAAACAATCACGTTAAAAACTGCTGCCTCCAGGCTGGAGAGATGGCTCAGAAGTTGAGAACACTGAGTGCTCTTCCAGGGGTCCTGAGTTCAAATCCCAGCAACCACATGGTGGCTCTTAACCATCTGTAACGAGATCTGGCGCCCTCTTCTGGCCTGCAGGCATATATACAGGCAGAACACTGTACATAATAAATCTTTAAAAAACAAAAACAAAAGCCTGCCCACTCCATCTCAGACATTCTCTTATGAAAGATGTTCCCTGACTTACATGAGGTCTGCACAACTCTCTCCTTGCTGGGTTTTTTAATGACAATTAGAATGAGAAGACACGTGAGACACCCCCTTTTTAATGAATTTCTTATACAGCCCTCTGGGGTCTTGGCTTTGGAGCCCTTAGTTGGCACCTGGTAGTTAACAATTTCTGTGAGTACGGCTGTCTTGTGGATGGACAAATGGATGGATGGGAGAATACATAAGTAACACAGAGAGAAGAAAGGATAAACGGACAGATAAATGCATGGGAAGATGGTGGTCAGAGGACTGTGGGTGTGAGGACATCGGGTTGGTAGATGAAGTTGGAAGATGGACTGGGGAGAGCCCGTGTTTCCTGGTTGTACCTTCCCATTCCTTCCTCCTCCTCGGGGCCAGCTTTCTGAGGTTGCTGGGCCCAGGCAGGAGACCTAACTTGGCTTGCCCTCCTGCCCAGGTAGACATGTTCTCCTATGGCATGGTGCTGTATGAGCTGCTCTCAGGACAGCGTCCTGCGCTGGGCCACCACCAACTTCAGATTGTCAAGAAGTTGTCCAAGGGCATCCGCCCAGTGCTGGGGCAGCCAGAGGAAGTGCAGTTCCATCGACTGCAGGCGCTCATGATGGAGTGCTGGGACACGAAGCCGGAGAAGGTACACAGAGCAGAGCGGAACGTGGGCCTGCCTTCCCCTGGTGGTAGGGGCTGTGGGAGTCCAAGGTGTGTGTGTGTGTGTGTGTGTGTGTGTGTGTGTGTGTGTGTGTGTGTGTGTGCGTGTGTGCATGCCTGCCTGTCGTCGGTCTGTCTGTAGGAAAGTTACCTTTCTTTTTCTCTACAATATGTATATGCAAGACCAGAAGTATTTCAAATTTTGGAGTTTTTCAGATTTTTAGAATATTTCCATGTTAGTTGAATATCCCCAATCCAAAAATCCAAACTCTAATATGCTCTGAGATCTGAACGTTTTGAGTTTCGCTCAATTCGTATATTAAATGCATTGTAGTAATGCAGTCCCCGTGTAAAGTCAGAGGGACGGACCATATCTCTTTGGAAAGTTTGCTCATGAGAAGCCGGGCCTATATTACATTTTAAAAGAGAGTTCCTTGTTTGTTAGAAGAGGCCTCTAATTTCAAGTTTAGCACTTGTCCATCAAATCAGATAATTAATGAATACATTATGAATAGAATCTGAGACAGATCCCTTTCAAGAGTTTATGACCCTGGACTTAAGGTAGGACACAACAGGCCTTTGACTCCAGAGCACCTGAGCTTGTTACTGTGGCCATGATGACCCAGAGGCTGTGACGGGCTTTTATTTATTTATTTATTTTTAGGAGTGGGGGGAGGGTGTTCTGAAGCCTTTTCAGTCTTGTGTTAGGCTAATCCCCAAGTGGCAGGAGTCACATACTGCCCTGGCTTGTGCCAAGGTGGCCCTGTATGGGGCCCACACAGCTATGCTCACTGTAGACCTTTCTCCCACAGCGCCCCCTGGCCCTGTCTGTAGTGAGCCAGATGAAAGACCCAACCTTCGCCACCTTCATGTACATGCTGCCCTGTGGGAAGCAGTCGTCCTTCTTCTCATCCCAGAGCCAGGAGTACACTGTGGTGTTCTGGGATGGGAAGGAGGAGTCCAGGTAATCTTTTCAGTCTATACTTCCCTACGTATGCCTCAGGTGTCACTGGGAACTGCTGTAGAGTGTAGGGAAGACCCCCTAGGAGGGGGAAAGAACTCCTGAGACCCAGAGGCAGGGCCTGGGAAGGAGAGAGGCAAGAGATGGAGTCTCCATGGAATAGAGGTCTTGGGTGATGGCCTGTGGGGTTGTCCGGCGCATGCTACCCCTCCTTCCCCTGACACCAGAGCTTTGCACGTTAGTGTAGTCTAAATGGTCCCAGTGGAGAGCATTTACAGGCCTTACAGTCCGGGAAGACTGAGATGGCGTGAGACTTGAATAGAGTGGGATCAGCAGAATGGACTCTGAAGTTTGCATGGATCTTATGATCTTAAGTTGTCAGTGGGGAGGCATGGACAGAGGGGAAATAAATTCATATTTCCAATTCTTTCCGTTGGAGAGGACCAAACAAATGTCACTGGCACCCCAGGGTCTAGATATGGTTTCTAAGTACCAAGAAGCAGGGTTCATCCAATGGCTGGTTCCAGGACTGGGCCTGGAACATTTGACACAAGAGAAGCAAGGAAGCAGGTAGAGGCTTCTGGGAGCATCTAATCGGGACTCCAGAGCCAACCTCTTCCATCCACCTGAGGATGTTTGCTTTTCCCTTCATCTCAGACATAGGCAAGATGCTGGAGAGAGTTGGACCTGGGGGAAAATGATATTTCCCAGTAGGAAGAGAGGGTCCGTAAAAACTCCCACCAGTACAGAGGAGGGAGAGTGGGGGCTTCTACCTAGGCACACAGAGCAGGGAACCTGGAGAGGAGAAGATCAGATTCCCAGACTGACCCATGGAAGAAGAAAGGAAACAAAACAGGAAACCAGGGCAACGCGACGCCACTGTGGCTAGACTCTGGTCTTCCCTCCATATTTTTTTATTTTTCTTAAGCAACTGTATTTTCAGTATCAATTTTTTTCATTACATGGAAGAAAAGACTAAAACGAATAGACAGAACTTTGAAGAAAGTTTAGCTTGCAAGTTTTGTATCCATTTTTTTTTCTTCTGCAGTTTGCTGTCAGTCAGGGGTGGTGAACACCTTTCAAAACATGACTGCAGAAAAGAGCTTACAGCATGGCTCCTGTCTGAGGCTCCACTTTCTCTCTGACTGGGAGAAAGGGCTGTGTGCTCTCAGGAGCGTGGTTAGCCAACTAACCCCTCCCCTACTCTGCTCCGCTCATTGGGGATGTGTGGAGGGGCAGTGGTGCTGGACACATCCAGGCCTGTGAGCCAAGAACCCGCTCTCCTCACTAACTGTGAGCTGTTCTCAGAGCGACCAGGGTGGAGGCATGTCATGAGCTCCACCCAGTCAAGTGTGGACTTCGTACTTCTTATCTTTAGCCTGGGGCTGTCTACTCCGATGCAGAGGCTGCCTCTCTTCCTGTGGTGGGTGGCTCTGGTCAGTGGGAGGGCAGTGAGCAGTCCAATGGAGATGCTCTAACTCTTCATGGGATGGTTGCCTGAACCCTTGGAGGTCACAAAAGGAAAGGAGGCTGCCTTCCGGTTGGAATGTCCTTTCTCTTCCATGTTCAAGCCTTGCATGGCAGACAAACCCAGATGTACCCAATGTCATGAGTGCTGCAGGGTAGCAGAAAAACAAACAAACAAACAAAAAAAAAACAAAAAAACAAAAGTTGTGTCACTGTCAACAAAATAACTGAACTGACAGAAACAACTGAAGGATGACTGATCTGGACTCTCTGCGTCCAGTCCCTGCTGTCTTGGCCCCCCACACTTGAGAGGAACATCATGGTTCTCCTTTACTTCTGGGAAGACAAGCTGCAGAGAGAGGAAACGAAAAGACAAACAGAGAAGGTGGGGAGGCAGACTGGGCTCCTGCTATAACCACTGATATAACCACCAGTGTTCCATCTGCTCCAGCTAGCCCCACCCCCACAACGTTCCCAGAGCCTCCCAAAATAGCGCCTACATCTGGGAACCACCTCTTTAAACCATGAACCCGTGACACAAAGGGTCCTTCCTACTTGTATGACTACACCTGTTCCAAGGCCATCCCACTGGCCTGGGGAAGGAGGTGCCCCTGGCTATCTGCAACTGACCCCATGTTGTTGCCAACCACAGGAATTACACGGTGGTCAACACCGAGAAGGGCCTTCTGGAAGTACAGAGGATGACCTGTCCTGGGATGAAGCTGAGCTGTCAGCTCAAGGTCCAGAGCTCAGTGTGGCTAGCCACCGAGGTAACTGCCAGCCTGCAGGGCCCGTGTCAGGGTGAGCGTTAGAGGGGTACAGTTCCCAGGGGTACCAGCTTTGTAAAACTGCAAGATGTCAAGGTCAACTGGACAGAGCTCATCCCTGAGTGATCCCTAAAACAATGTCATTGGTCCTGAGAGGTAGGTCACCAGGGGAATTGCTGCTGGCTCCTGCTTGCCACCAGCTGGAAGCTAGGATTCAGGGTAGTTAGAATAGGTAGGGAGTCTCAGCAGGAGAAACTGGGTGAGTTGATGGCATGCCGCACCGTGTTTCCTCATGACACTGTGTGGGACACGGAGCATAGCCCATCCCTGAGGATCTTCTGTCTCCATACGCGGAAGTCATTGGAAGACCTAAGTAGCTGTCTTATGAGAAATCCAAATGTTGCCCCAAATCAGATGCTCCAGGGTTATGAGTAGGTTAACAGTCCTTCTTCGTGACTGTTTATATAAGTATTTGGACCTCCCCAAAACCCATAGATACCCATGGAACTAAAGCGTCAGGAATTGAGTCTGATTTAGGAGAACATGCAGACCTCTAAGAGTGCCTATCCCAATGTAATTCTTTGTAGCAACAACGAATTGACTAAATATCTTTAAAGATGATGAACAGAGGAAGTGACCCCATATACGTCCTAGAGGGGGTGCAGGGCTCTGCCCATGGCATGTTCTCACTTTATTGTGGCCCCACTTTGCTAGTGGCTGGTTCGTGCATGGCAGAAGCAAGCTTCTGTCTCCAACTCCTTAGCATCCTCTATGAGTTAACTTTCTTCCAGACTTTATTTTCCAAACAAAAAGCAGAAATGGATTAGCAAGCAAAACTCTGCCTTTTTAAGGTACCAAAGGGGATCCCCAGGCTGAGAGTATCCTAACAAGACACCGTGCCAGTCACTTCCTTATCTCAGAGTGACTTTGTCTGCTCTTGCAGGACCAGAAAATCTATATCTACAGCCTTAAGGGTATGTGCCCATTAAGCATGCCCCAGCAGGCCCTGGACACGCCAGCTGTTGTCACCTGTTTCTTGGCAGTACCTGTTATTAAAAAGGTAAGGTATGGAGAGAGGCATGTTCAGGTCTGTCACCAAGTATGGGAAGGTCTCCTTACTGGGGACAGTGGATAGAGCTGGGTCACCTTGCCCAGGTCACAGTCAGCTTTAGAGACACAGGTGGCCACCATTAACATGGAGTGCCTACCCTCCATGAGCACTGGCTTAGAGGAGGCTCATACTGGTGCGGATGATGAAGTAAGTCATTGTACATGGCCCCTTCTCCTGATAAAGGTATCGGGAGCCTCTCCCCTGCCCTGACCACTGTGTTTTCTGATTAATGGGCACAGCTGATTCCCTTTTGTCTATCTCTGCCTCCTCTCCAAGACTCGATTCCCAGACCCCAGCCCTTTGCCCAGCTTTGCCCAGCACTGCCCTGCAGACCCACTCCTCACCCCATCCACTCGTGCTCTCCTCAGCCCCAGCTCCACATCTTGGCATGGAATCTCGTCTCGCTAGGGCTGACAAGGCCATCACTTGACTGGCCCTGGTCCTTCTCCTCCCAACAGTAGACACAGAAGCCTCCCCTTCCCTTCTGGTGAAAGGTCAGACTGCAGAGCGATGACCTCTCCTCTGAGGAGTTGGCTGGCACTGCTTGCTCTCCCAAGCTCTGCTTCCTTCCCTGGATCCAGTAAGGCCACAGGGGCCCATGGGTGCAATGGGTGCCTTCCACCCGTACACACACGGTACTTCCTAGCACATCTTTTTAAAACGTGCTGAGTGCCCTTATGTGATCTCTGTTTGTCCATCTAAAAGGAGGACAGCAATGGCAATGAAATAGGTCTCTGAGCCTACAGAGCCCAGAGTTCTAGGCTGGGCACTTGGAAGCTAGCGGTTGCTATGACTTCTTTGCATTGCCAAACCTGTGATCTAGTTTCATTTCCTTAGAAAAGGAAAGAGAATAGAAAGAGAAATGAACCTTAGTCATTTATGATTAGAGCCCCAGGGGCAGCCTAGGCAGCTGGGATCTCCCTACACCAGAGAGCGGGAGAACCTGACACAAGGCATTATTGAAGGGCCCGACGGCCAGAGCCCCAGCCGGAGCGCACCTCCTTCCCGAGCAGGAGGGAAATAAAGCTGACTCTGTGTGAGCCTCCTGAGCAGGGTGCCTGCCCTGTGGAGGCCACACAGGGCAGACCATGCGTGCATTCCTGCACAAGCACGCTCACATCCCGCTGAACGAACGTGGTGTTCCCCACGCCGGCCAGCAGAGCCAGGATCCAGAAAGACTTATGGCCTGTTTGCTCTGGCTGCTTTATTGACCTAAATCCTGAAGATGGAGTTTGAGAGACTTTCCTAGGGCTCCTTAACTGTGGATGTTGTGTGAGAAGCCACTCACTCCACTACCCTGAACAGCTGCCCCCCTCTACACAGGCACCCCGACTCCTAGCAAAGTGGCATCCTGCCATTCCCCGTGGCTGGAACAGGGCTGAGATCCTGTCCTGAACTCTGACTTTGTTCTGTGGTCCTTTCCATGACCCAGTGCCCTCTGTGTCCATTGTGCTCTGCTTTGCTTTGGGAGATACCCCTGGGAAGCCTGCCTTTGGCTCTGTACCTACAACTTTGGCTTTGGCCTAGTAATGTCTGGCGGGTGGCTACAGAGGAAATGGTGCTTCGTGGTAAGTCAAACTCCTCAGTCGTGTTAGCCCAGGCACTTCAGAGTGTGGATGTGGGCACACGGGGCAAAGGCACCCCTGCAAGTAAGTTAAGTTAGAAGTTCTTTCTTCCAGAGACATATATTGTCCACTTGATGGACACAGTGGAATCCAGGGCCACAGAGGTGTATGAGACTTAACCCTTCCTGTGCCAGTGCAGTGCACAGGTGACAGTGGTGGAGATCTCCATCGTGTGGGCAGTGAACAAAACTCATGCCTACAACAGCTATCATGTTAATAAACTGTCTGCCATAGGGAGAGCATTCTGCCCTGCCTTTCATGAGGCCTTCAGGGCATCCAGGAAAGGCAAGGCAGCTCCCTGCTGCTCATATAGCACGAGACCAGCGCTGGGTGGTAGCATCTTTGCTTGATGCCCTCCGTACTCTGGGCACAGTTGCCCCTGGCTCATCTCTTGCCTTACAGCATGGGCATGGCTCTGCTGGGGCAAGACTACATCATCTCTGGACGTAGTCCTGAGGCCCCTGAGCAGGCTCAGATTTCAAAGACTTTGCTTCTGTGAGGTACATGAGCTCATGTGACCACTTGAGACGCATACAGAGATGAGTGTAGAGCCTGTGGTTTCTCTCTTAGAATGTGTGACGTGTCTGTCCCCCCACCCCCCCAGAACTCCTTTCTGGTGCTGGCTGGCCTGGCTGATGGACTCGTGGCTGTGTTTTCTATGGCCCGGGGCACCCCAAAAGAAAGCTGCTCCTACCTGTGCTCACACACAGCCAACAGGTCCAAGTTCTGCATCCCAGACGAAGACTCACGGCAGAACCCCTACCCAGTGAGGGCAATGGAAGTGGTCAACAGCGGGTCTGAGGTCTGGTACAGCAATGGACCCGGCCTCCTCATCATCGACTGCGCCGTCCTGGACATCAGCAGGCGGCTGGAGCCCTATGCAGCCCCATCTGTGGTCACGTCACTTGTGTGCAGCTCAGACTGCAGAGGAGAGGAGACGGTCTGGTGCCTGGACGACAAGGGCAATTCCCTAGTGATGTACCATTCAGCCACCTACCAGCTGTGTGCCCGGTACTTCTGTGGGGACCCCAGTCCTCTCAGGGACACGTTTTCTGTACAGCCCTCAGTCCCAGAAAGCCCAGTCCATCACATAACCACCTCAAAGGAGCCTGAGGAAGAGTGCATCGCCGACGTGAGCATCATGTACAGCGAGGAGCTGGGCATGCAGATCCTCACCCACCAGGACTCGCTCACTGACTACTGCTCCGTGTCCTCGTACTCTTCCTCACCCCACCCAGACCCCAAGTCCCCCACCAGCCTGCCCAGCTCCCTCACCAGCTATTCCAGTGTGCCTTTCTCCGCCAATTATGAAGACCGGGACAGGCTGCAGGAGCCCAGCGTCACCCCTGACAGAACCGAGCATGATCTGAGCCCCATGGATGGGGAGACGTTCAGCCAACACCTGCAGGCTGTGAAGGTGCTTGCTGTCCAAGACCTCATTTGGGTCCCTAGGTAAGTCTTGCTGCGGTATGGACGTATCATTTCTGAGCTGCCCAATGCTCTTGCTGTGGGGCTAGTGAGAGTGGAAGGCACGGCTTCTTTAAAGATTCCCAGATCCATTCTAGGCGGTTCTGCCGAGCAGGCTTTGCCATGCGGTTTTAGAATCGGGAGTGATCTCTGCAGTAAATCTAAGAATGTCCACACAGAATGTCCATATCTCCTCTGCCCACCAGAAAGCTCAGGGGGCCACAAAACAGCAGCCGCACTCAGGTTTCCTGTGGGGAAAGGACCTCTTCTGCATCACAGGGTGCATCCACCGACACTCCCTTCCTGAAAACTTCAGGACCTCCGTACCAGGTCCTGTACAGGGCGAGCTTGCCCTGTGCCCTGGAGGGTACAGGTTCCTGAGCTGTCCCTTCCCCTGTCTTGGCTTTGGTCCCTTAGACATGGTGGAGATATCATTGTCATCGGCCTGGAGAAGGATTCGGGTGCCCAGCGGGGCAGGGTCATCGCTGTTTTAAAAGCCAGAGAGCTCAATCCACATGGGTAAGACCGAGAACCATTCTTGTAAGGCTGCGGGGGGGAGGAGGGTGGGGAACCTCGGGGCTCATTAACATGTCCACTAGACCGCACAACAGCCCTGCTGCTTCTGGGTTCCCGGAGATAAGACTCTGGATCCACCGGTGTGGTCACGGAGCAAAGCAGAAGCAAGGTGGGGGTCCTGCAGGCAGCTCCTGGGGTTCAGCATGGCAGCTGAATAGAGCACCAACCACCGGCCAAGGATATCTACTTCTGGGTGTCTGTGTACCTGTGGATCAAATACACTGCCGAAGGTGTGTCTCCAGGGCCAGATTCAGCTGTGCTTGAGACGAGATCCTCTCAAATTCGTTCACTGTCCTTCCCACCGAACAGGAGAGGTCTCCTCCTCCCCCTATCGGGGGACCTACCAGCCCATGAGGCACCGGATAGAGCCAGGCGACATGGTCCCACTCCACAGCTCCCGTCCCTGAGCCTGAGAGTGTGACTGGATGCTAATCTGCAGACTGTGAGACATGCCAGTCGCTGATGTGACGATGCCAGTTCAGGTCACAGTCTTCATGGCCGGGAGACGGGAGCCTGGTGCTAAGCCAGAGTTCCTGGTAGTGTTCACCCCTCACCCTGAAGCTCCCCCATGAAAGGCCCTGAAGCCAAACATGTGTGCAGTGTTACACATCACAGTAGACCCGCCAGCAGCATACACTGTCACTCACCCTCGGGCAAAGGTCATCCAAAGCAGGACAGTCAGTGACAAGCAGCCAGTCGCTCATGCCACGTCCAGTCCCTTGCCTGCTAGCACTGAGCTTTCTCAGTGAGTCCTGGGACAATGGATCTTCTCTGTGACCAATTCTGGAATAAGATCAGGCTTTGCCCCTGAACCCTGGCTAACCTGGTAAAAGGAAGCTTTGTGCCGAAGTAGTCCCCAGCCTCCACGTTGGGCTTCTGGAAATAAATAGGTCCTCAGAACCAGGCTGGTTGGCCTTGGCACACCTACTCCGACTGCACCAGTATCCTTCTCTAGTCATCCCCCCAGAGACAGGCTTTATCAAGGGTCAGGCACATTTGCTAGAAGGAGAAAGACCCAAGTTGGCCAGCTGAAAAAGCAAGGAAGGACCAGAGACTCTCGATAGCTTGGTGAAAGAGAGCCTTCATGGGCAGTGGGGCTCAGTCACTGGGCATAGGAGGGGGAGGTCCAACAGACCCAGAGATGGGCCGCCAGCCCCGCAGAGACGCCACCAGGACAAAGAAGATGCAGGGAACCATCTGTTGTGGCCTGAGCAGAAACATGCTGTGCACACGCAGACTGTGTAAAACAGTTCACCGCCTCAAAACCGTGTAAACGGCGACGGCTTTGAGACAGCAGACTGTCTTACGTGTTCCTCTGGATTTCCTGAGTCAGTGGGGGATAGAATGGGAGGAGCCAAGGACACTCGTGGGGCCCACTCTGGTGTTTTCACTGTGGGGTGCAGGTATGTGTCACAGTGGGCCTGTGGAGGTCACAGGACAGTGGGAGTTGATTCCCTCCTGCTTTTACATGTGTTCCAGGAATTAGGTCAAGCTTGCCTCATAGGGAGGCTAGCCCCTTCACCCATCGCTCCGACCTTTGCCTTTGTTCTGTAATACTCAGTTGGTGGTTCATTCTGGACACCAGAATTCCAGAGAGGGGCGTGGACGATGCCTGCCCTGCTTGCGTCAGTCGGTGGTCATCCATTCTATAGCCAATGCTTATAAAAGTAAATGGATGCCCTTAGCCTTTTAGATAGATACATTATAAGGCCCCATCCCATAGGCAACACTACCAGGGAGAATCGGGACCTTCGAGTGCAGTCCAGAGCCAGGCTGAGCTGTTTATGGCACCCTCTTAGTAACTCCACCCCCTTCGAGCTGAGCGTGAAGAGCGAGGCCCCACCCTGACCTAGTGAGGGCTCCTGTGGGCGATCTCAGACCCCGTCTCTCTGCAGGGTCCTGGTGGATGCCGCAGTGGTGGCAAAGGACACCGTAGTGTGCGGCTTTGCAAACGAAAACACAGAGTGGTGCCTGGCTGTCTGGAGGGGCTGGGGCGCCAGGGAGTTTGACATCTTCTACCAGTCCTATGAGGAGCTGGGCCGGCTGGAGGCGTGTCCTCGCAAGAGAAGGTAATGCCAACGGAAGGGCCTCCGCGCCGAGCCAGCAGGTCCGAGCCACTGCCTGACCCCTCAGCTACAGCCCTCCTAGGGCACAGAAGACAAACGGGTTCTTTGCTAAGCCTTCTGCTAAGAAGGGCTGAGAAGCTAGGAGCTACTGGTAGTTTGGGAGTTCTCAGGTTCTGTGGGGAAAGTTATCAGCCCATGGGAAGCCACAGGGTCTGGTTCAGAGAGGCCTCCTCTCGCCTCTTCCCTAGGCTTCCAGGACCCGGGGAGAGTGACCCCATTCCAAACCTTCCCAGCATAATGAATGGGCCTGTCCGTTCTTCTATCGCCAGGCCTCAGATGGAATTACACTACAGAGTCTTGGTTGAGGAGCAGTTCGGGGTAAGGTGGGAGGAGGGCTGCAACCCCTGGCCCTCCTTCCCCCGAGACCCTAGGCTTTCGGCCTGTTTCACAAGGCTCTCAGTCCCTGGAGTATGGGGCCCAGCTTGGTCAAGCTGAGATCGAATCTCCCGCTTGGCAAAGGCTGCGTATGGGAAACCCCAGAAGGACCCTGCGCGGGCGGCATTGCCCCATAGTGGGGATGAATGGGTTCCTTCAAGAGTCACAGCCGGAAAGCCCGGTGCAAGAGCCCCGACTCCCCCCTTTACATTCTTCTCCCCCGACAAAAGGAAGGAGAAACCCAATCACTGGGCCTGGAGAAAGGGCCTGTGTTTATGACTTGGTAAAATAAACTTGGACACAGCTGGAGCACAAGCCCTGTTTGTTTGCACATCATAATCTTGTTTATCACTTTAACAAATTAAGTAATATCTCCACGGTTAGGCCTGGTTGTGAAATCCCATCGTATGGGACTTATACTGGATTATGTATTTGCCAAACATTCACTGCCCACGTGGACAGCGGATGAAGAAAAGCCAAGTTGTTAACAGGGTGTACGGGCACAACAGGGAACGGTTTATAAATCCCATGCACACGTGTGCACACACACACATCTTTGCCAGGCATCACCCTTAGAGGATGCCTAACCTAGAACACACGTTTGAATGCAAGATTGTCCTTGGCTCCGTGTCACTGAACCTTTTCTAGAATTAAATTATAAAAAGCAAACTTAGGTGTTTGCAACTGGGGAAGTGCAAGCTGGTGAGACTCGTGTTATCTGAAAATAAACAGACTTCGATGGAACCATGGCCTTTGTCTCTTGAGTGAAACGCATAGCCTCTAGCCTTCCCAGGTCCCCTTGCTGGCCCAGGGTAGACAGGGGCCACCCCTCTCAGCCCACTGCTGGGTGTTCCCAAATGCCCTGTAGCGATTCCCATAGGCAGATGCTTCCCTGTGGGCCCCAGCCCTGGAGAAAGCTAGCTCCTCACTTCCTTTTGTGAGTCAGGCTTCGAATCCTTGGGGACCAGACCTTGAGCTCTGTGGCTGCTGAACCCCTTACCATGATCCCTAAGGCAAGCCTCGGAGGTCACCAGATCTTCTTCTCCCCTGGCGTCCCTAAGCTGCCTGCTTGGATGTCCAGACAGGAGCCTGGCCCTGTCTGCCCTGTGCTGTGTGGCTGGATCGAAGGCTGATGGACAGCCTCTCCTACTTTGCTGACTCAGCACACCTTCCGTGCCACATTTTCTCCTGCCCTAACCGATCCTCACAGTCAGGGAAGGAGGACTTTCACAGAACCACCAGGGACCTGGAGGGAAACACCTGATGAACTTGACTACAGAAGAATTGGAAACCTAAAAGAAACCTGGGCAGTGGTGGCATTATAACTTTAATCCCAGCTTGCACGAGTCCAGGTCCAAAGAGTAAGTTCCAGGATACCCAGGGTTACATAGAGAAATCCTGTCTCGGAAACAAACAAAAAATAAAAACAACAACAATAAGAACACCTATAAGGAAACTGTACCACAAAGGCAAACAAACAACTGACATGGGGGAAAAAAAACCACAGAGCTGAGATGGTTTATCACATAAAGGAGCTTGCAGGCAAGACTGAAGACCTGAGTTCAATCCCCAGAACCTATGTGGTAGAAAGAGAGAGCCAACTCCAACAAGCTGTTGACACACACATGCACACACACACACACACACACACACACACTAAATTATGAGAAATGAATATAATTTTTAAAGTGTATTTATAACACAAATGAAAGACGAACAGTTCCCTTACCTTGTTTGCAAAATTCATATTCATCCATAAGAAAAAACATGATTGGAAAATAGATAAATGGTATATAAAGAAACACAGACCCTCCACACGATAAAATGGCATCCATCTCCCTTGAGTTACAAAAACTAAGGGGTCAGCCATGGTTCTTGAACTCTTGCTGAGCCATTAGGCAGTGTCACAACGGCAGTCACCCAAGCAAGACACTCTGCTGCTGGGGCCGCTCTGCTCAAGAGGGCAAGGGTGACAGTGGACATCCAAACAAAATACGGAGCTAGAGAGGAAAAGTCAGGAGACCAGCAGCTTGGTGACTGGAGGCTACGGAAAACCCAGATGGGGCAGGGCTGCTGAGAAACAGTGTTTATGTGAGATCTCAGACCCTCACACAGCAGAGCTTACACAAGCCAAGGCCCCGTGAAGGAGCTGTCATAACTGGGTGGCTAGAACACCATCAAGAAGGGAGTGCTCAGCCTGCTCCCCCTACACATACCCCACACCCCACCCACACCCCACCCATACCCCACCCACACCCACCCACACCCATCCACTCCCCACCCACCCCACCCACCCACCCCCACCCACACCACACACACACCCACACCCCCCCCACACACCACACACCCCACCCACACACCCACACACCCCACCCCCACCCACACCCCACCCACACCCCACCCACCCCCACCCACACCCCACCCACACACCACCCACACCCCACCCATACACCCCACCCACACCCCATCCACTCCCCACCCACACCCCACCCACACCCCACCCACACCCCACCCACACCCCACCCACACACCACCCACACCCCACCCACACACCACCCACACCCCACACCCACCCACCCCCACCCACCACCACCCACCCCCACCCACACACCACCCACACCCCACCCACACACCACCCACACCCCACCCACACCCACACCCACCCACTCCATCCACTCCCCACCCACACCATTACAAGTGTCCAGTGTAGCCACTGGGAATGAGAAGCAAAGCCACTCCCAATGAATAGAGATCAGGCCAAAGAAATAGAAACAGGTGGGGTGTCAGTTGCAGTAGCTATACCCCCGTGTACGCAATAGCTTATTTTGCTGATCCACCATTTCCCAGAGGTCTTGTCTGGTAGTGGAGCCTGTGCTCTA
Source organism: Rattus rattus (assembly GCF_011064425.1). Taxonomy (NCBI): domain Eukaryota; kingdom Metazoa; phylum Chordata; class Mammalia; order Rodentia; family Muridae; genus Rattus; species Rattus rattus. The sequence goes on from NC_046155.1 coordinate 134,097,710, forward strand.
TTCAGACAGTTTGGCTGTGCTCGAGTAAGACTTTTCAGAAGTCAAGAGTTACGGCAGGCACGGTGGTGTATGCCTTTAGTCTCAGCATTCAGGAGGCAGAGACGAGAGGATGTTTGTGAGTTGGATGCCTGCCTGGTCTACATAGCAAGATCCAGGATAGAACTACAAAGAGAGACGTTGCCTCGAAAAAAAAAAAACAAAACAAAAACCTGCGCAGTTATGTAGGGCAGCCAGTCCTGAGACAGGGCCCTGCCTGTACCCTCTGACCGCAGCCAGAAAATTGAACCTAGACCCCACCTACCAAGCAGATGCTAGCGAGATCCATTTCCACGATGCTGCCCAAGTAGGTCAGAATGTCATGAGCATGCTTTGGGGTGGGAGACTACAAGATGGCACGAGGCAAAAAGCACAGTGATTGTTAGAGCTTCCCAGGGCTCCCAGACAAACCGCTGCACTCTTGGTGCACAAAGGACTCTCACGTTTATGCCTGAACTCCGTGTTTTTCAGCCTGGAGGAGCCACCAACAGCTTGCCCCAAGAACAGCCAGACCATGTGCTGCTCTCTCCCTCTCCCCTTCTCATTCCCCCTCTCCCTCCTTCCCCCTCCTCCTCCTCTTCTCCCTCTCCCTTTCCCCCTTCTCCTTCTCCCACCCCACCCCAGGGGGTCAAGAAAGGTTGTTGCAACTCTAGAAAGGCTCAGACAGCCTAGGAAGAGTTTTGAACAAGAGGAGGTATGGAGACTCAGAGGTCTTTGTGAGCACAGAGAAGCATTGAAATCGGGGAAGGAGAAGCACTCAGGCTGTCTCTTGAAAGGAAGATGATTTCGGCTTCCACCTGGGGGCTGGGAAAGGATGGAGTTTACAGTCCTGTGATCTCTGCTGTCTGTAGGGCCAGGCTTCACTGGAGTCCTTCAGAATATTACGTTTGTCCACCCCAGACTTTCCCCCTAAACCTTAGCACTGTTTCTAAGTCCGCAAAACCCATCCTAATGATAGATATCACCTGCACTTACAACAGCTTGAGTGACCTCTATGTTATCTTAGGGCCAGGTCAACCCTGACTCCCACGGGCCTCAGTGTACCTCAGTCACTCTCCATAGCCCCTTATCTTCAGCATTGCTTCTGAGACGACAGAACCCATCCGTATGGAAGAAGCCATATGTACTTTGTGAACAGCATCGATGTAAACATGTCTTAAGCTGTGTTTTATGCACCGGACTGAATTTAGTGTCATCAAGAGACTAGTTTCCAAAAGTAGGTTGAGGTTAAATATGGCTAGAATATACTGCCTGGGGTCAGACTCCAAAAAGTTGGCCCAGCATCAGCTGATTAAGGATAAACTGAGTGTCATCTTTGTCTCTCTGTAAATCATTGTTCTACAGCCTGTCATAAAGCTTACACACACACACACACACACACACACACACACACACACACTCATACACACCATAGACACCATACACTCACGCACACACACACACACACCCACACACACCATACACACACACACCATACACTCATACATACACACACACACACACACACACACACACACACACACACACACACACACACACACAAATAGGAAGGCTGGCTAGGGAGGAAGTTGGAACCCTTGGTCTTCAGCATCCAGTTAGTAAATGGAGTAAGTCAGCCCTCCATGGCTACAGGATCTAAAATGCTAATCAACTTCAAGGGAAAAGGGTTAGGAAGGATGTGGACTGGGGCAGACCAAGTGCCAATTTTATTTCCTGCCTTTCTCTCTTCAAACAATACAGGACAGCAACTACCTACAGAGCATCTCCGTAGTGTCACTGTGTCACTGTCAGTCACTCAGGGAGAATTTGATGCCTTTGAGAGGAAGGATTCAGGTTCCGTGCACTTACTTAACACATGACCTCATGTGAGGGACTTGCACCTCCATAGACTCGGTCCATGGGTGGTCTTAGAGCAATTCCCTGTGGACACCAGGGCACACTGGAACTTGCTTGAGTAACTGCTATCAGGTGGGAGGCTGTTTCTTAGGATGCTCAAAACACTGGGGATAGTCTGGTATTTTAGATTACAATTTTAATTAAATGTTGGCAAGTGCAGATTAATTGCAGTTTTGAGATTGTCGTTTAATGGAGGGAGCTGTGCATCCAGTGTATAGCATTATGGTGTTATTTAGGGGCTGGTTCGTTTTTCCACATCTAGTAGATTTATGATTTATAGCATCATCAGCATAGAGGCAGGAACCATGACACTACCCCACACAACCAAGGACTGAAAAATGCTAGATCAACAGGAAAAATGCCAACATAATAGGATTTGCCCAACTCTTTGACCAAGGGGCAGACAACTCCGGAGGGCAGCACCCTATTCCTACCTGAAGGGTACATCCAAATGGCTGCCAAGAAGCAGCCCCAAAGCCTGTATCCTTGGAGCCCACAGAACCCAGAAGAGGGCCCAGCGTCAGAAGGAGGAGGCACACAGTGGGATTGCAGTGCGAGGCTGTCACATTGGTGGCAGGGTCTGCCCACATCAATCTGGGGGTTCCAGGATTTCCCTCCACATCCCTGGAAATGGCAGACTAGACCTGGATCCATGGTCCACTGTGAGCTTGGCACGTGGCACGTGAGCCATTGTGACATTCTCAGGATGGCTGTCACTCTCTGTCAGCCACAGGAAGCCTGACCTGTGCTCACATTCCAAAGCACTAGGGTAAGGGCTTCAGCCTGCGGATCCTGAGGGGACGCAGTTCACAGTTCAGCCCTCAATCCCTTCCTTGTTCCCAAGCCTCCATGGCGGCATCTTTGGAACATAAAACCCAACCAACTAAAGGCCAGAGAAGGCATTCACAATGTACCGAGTGGGGCCTTGGGGGCGTGCTTTTCATTTACAAATGTATAAAAGATTTAAAAGACCAGAAGGACACACACCAAAATGTGACCCATGGCCATTTCTGGCTCCTGAGGTCACTAGTGGTTTTTGTTAAACCACTTCTAATTTAACTGAGTCATTTCTTTTATAATAAGACTAAGATCTGAATTACCAAAAAAAAAAAAAAAACACTTTAAATATTATAAAATGACGACTGGGCGGACACACGGACTTTCTTGCTGTGGCTGGTCTGCCATGGGACTCTGAGCATCACGGCAGCCGATGCCAAAAGAACGATGTCAGTCACTCACTTTCCAGAGCATAGAAACAATCCACTGCTCAAGTAAGACGCCAGCGCCTTGCTCCTTTAAGCCTGGGAGGAAATGTCATTTCTTCAGGCACAGTCTGCACAGAGAACATTCCAGAACTGTAGATAATGTCACCCTTGGGGTAGCAGACTCCTTCCTGGAACTGAGTCTTCTAACTATTTGTAACAAGGACTGCAGCTGTCACATCCAGTCAAACCGGGAAGCGTTTGGTCCTGGGAGGCAAGTAGCATAGACCCTCTCTGGTGACGGTCTGGACAGATCCAGAGATGCCTGGAAGGAGATTCCCATGCCTTTCAAACCCATCTCCTGTAGGAGTTTCAGAATGACAGGAAGTCAGTTTTTGAGTGTCACACCTCTGAGAAGCAGAATGGCCTCTCAGGCAGTGCCAGACCGCCTGGCCAATTGGAACAACTTTTCTCAGCATTGGAGCCCGGCCTCCAAGTCAGGCCTCTAAGACCATGGTGCGTCCATCACTCCTCTCCAGAGCCCACTTCATGCTCTGCTGCTTAAAGAGCCCGTGACGCAGAGTCGGGGCTCACGACGTCAGCGAGCCTTTTCACGGGCTCCCTCCCGGCTGAGCTCTTGGGAGGCATGGGGTATTCTGGTGGCCCTGTGCTCTCCTGATTTCACCGCCTGGACACATGCTCTGCCTCCCAGCTTCCAAATCTGCTTCAGGCTAGGCATGCCGCCCTGAGGCTTCATCAGTTCCAGTACGTGCTAGCTTTCACAGGCTGCTTCCTGGAGCCAAAGCCCCTTAGAGCGCTCAGTACGCCAGAGCGTTTTCCCTTTAATGGAGATACTGTTCTCACACAGCAGTACTGTCTCCCTTTTCTGTCTCCACTGACAGACACTTTTTTAGACGGATGACTAGTGGGCTCATTGTGGTCAAGCTTTTAGGCCTCATGGACCCTCCCTTCCTTAAGGCCCACCCAGCCTCTATGGGCCGCTCCTTTGTAGCTCTTGGGCACACAATACTCACTCTATTGAAACGTCTGAGATAATTAATTTTTAAAATCTTTACCTCACAGCCTGAGATTGCCCAGGTCCATTGCTTGGAATTCTGGTGAAGGCACCACATGGTAATGACCTAGAGTGAAAGGCAAAGCAAACTGCCCACCTCACAATCAGGAAGCAACAAGAAAAACCAGTCAGGGTCCCTAAACCTCTTCCAGGGCGTGCCTCAAAGACCTAAGGGAACCTCCACTAGGTTCCATCTTCTAAAGGTTCTACAGCCTCCCGACGGCACCACCCTGGTAAACAAGCCTTTAACACAGCAGGCTAGAGGACCCTAACCACAGCAGGGTCTCAGTCTTCATGGGAGTAGCCAAGGGGAAGAACCCCAACATGCTCATCTCGAAGGGGCACAAGAAAGAACACGCTGTAGCAGGGTGCATGGTTTATCTGTTCCCTTAGCTCCAGTTAAACATCCCTGAGGTCCTTAGGCAGGACGCACCACCTCACATTCCTGACGCCGAGGCCTGGAGACAGCTGGAGTTCCCACCATTCACAGGAGGTCCGCACCAACACCCATCACTGTTCACTCAGGTATAACTCTGGCTCTGGGCCTTTAAATCAGTCCCTCTTGGGCTTGGGTTTGGCTCCATCTTTAGTCCCAGCCTCAGTTGAGTCCATGGCAGGGCCTGACAGGACAGGACATACCTTCTAGAAGACATTCTTCTATCCTGAGCCACACCTGGTCCCGGCTCTGGGAATACACACTGATTTCTGGCAAGGCATAGAGTAGATCTCCCTCAGGACAGAGGCCAGAGCCCCTCGCCATATTCCTCCTCAGAAAGGCATCCTCTGAGGGGTACTGAGTTCTGTGTAAGGTGAAGCAATTCCATGTAGAACCACCTGCCTCACTTCAAGAGCCATCTCAGCCAGTCCTTCTCACAGAGCAGTACAGCCTCTGCCCAGATCTGCAGGAGAAACACAGGAGGAGAGGGCAGGGGTGGGGAGGAGAGGGCAGGGATGAAGTGAAAGTAACCAGAAAAAAGTCTCCACTTCTTGAGGTCACCTCAGCAAGCTCTCAAATCAAGGTACGAGAGAGCAAAGACCAGTGAGCTCTTTGTCTGAGTTGTATGGATAAAAGTAGTTTGTTTTAAAGAGTTATTTATTTTTATTTTATGTATATGCCCACAGGCCAATCTAGTGAGGGAGTTTTCTCAGTTAAGGATTCCTCTTCCCAAATGACTCTGGCTTGCAACATGTTGACATAAAACTAGCCAGCCCATCCAGGTATCTACAAAGGCTGGAGACAGTGTCAGATCCCTTTGAACTGAATTTGCAGACAGTAAGAGGACCCTGGATGCAGGCACACACACACAAACACACACTCACACACACAAACACACATACACACTCACACACACACAAACACACAAACATATACACACAAACACACGCACACAAACACACACACATACACACAAACACACACTCACACACACAAACACACACACACTCATACATATTCTCTCTCCTCTTCCTCTCTCTTCTCCACTTCCTTCCTTCCCCTTCCCTCCCCTTCTCTCCTCACTCCCCCCTCTCTCTTCCTCCCTCCTTCTTTCCCTCTCCGCCTCTCATCATTTCTTACACACAGGACAAGCATGATGTCCTATCTGTCTTCTGTGTTCTTGTGGCCAAGTCATGATGTTCCAGGTAGCCCACCAGAGATGAACACTCAAAGTTCATAGCCTATGGAAAGTCTTTTGGCCAGCTGGGACCACACCAAAGTGTTTGGAGATCTAGGTGTTGCCCTGAGTGTCCAAAACATGAAGTGTTTAAGGGCTGAGGCCTTGTATGGGCACCTCGCTCAGAAGCGGCAGGGGGCCTTCGCAGAGTGAGCAGTTTGAAGTAAGCAGTTTGAAGAGAAGCTAACGTAAGTGGTCAGCCAGCCTGAGGGGCTTTCTACACAAATAGGTAGCTAAGGCGAATGGTCAGCTGGAGAAAGTTCCACACAAACAAGCAAGTCTTAATAAAGGCTGTGAGCTAGCACATCCTGACTTTGGCTTCCAGAATGCACTTGGGTAGTGTTCCACAGGACTCTCCATTAAGGAGATAAGATTCTAATTAGACCCGGAAACAGCCTCAGCAAGAATACAATATGGAGGAGCCTCTGCACTGCTTTGCCCCATCACAGTGGAGGGAAGGAACTTTGATCCAGAGACTTGGCCATGTGTATTTTCCTGCCTCAGCTCTAGTACGTGACTGTTCCTATGACAGGGACCCCAGGCAACCAGGCCCTACAGAGACACCATTGTTAAGAAGGACTGACTGTGGACGAGATTGCCCCAAGGCCTCCCTTATACCCAGGAAGCCACAGTCTGGAACTAGGAGGAATTGTTCCTAAACGCCACAGAGACACTGAAAGATGAGATCTCAGTGGAGACCAGGGCTTCCTTGTGGCTACGTAAACAAGCCACGCTTCTGTGTGGACCCCATTGTGAAAGACTCTCACTAGTTCTCAGCCGACTATGACAGGGGCTCAGGGAAATAGGAGTACAGACTCCCCCCAGCAATGCAAGAACATGGGGGTCATGGTGGCCAGCAGGTGGGGACTTGACCAATATACAATGTGTTTCCCTGGGGCCTAGTAAGGAGGAAGGCCACAGGTGCCAGCCTCCCCAGCCTGGTTCTCCCAGCATCAGCCCTGCTCTTCCCTTAGTCAGTTCTCCGGAGCAGTTCCCTCAACAGCACCCAGGGGGCGCTCTTAGGCAACGCCCAGCCTGTCAGAGCTGTCCAGTCTATGCAAACAGGTCAGAACCACTTAAGAAATGGGTGCCTCTGGATTCGTGGGCTCTCTAAGAAGGATCTGTGGACTTCATGAGTTGACTTTACCAAGTGTGACCTCGTCTGGGGAAGAAGGAACTCTTGTGGTTATGTGTGGAAGGATGCCACCTAGGTGATCAGGCAGTCAGAGACCCAGAGAAACCTTGTGTGCCTGGGGGCCAGATTATGGGGGAGAGGACATGGAACTTTCTACTTAGTGTTTTGCATTCCATGTGCGGTAAGGAAAATGTTAAGTGTGTCTTGACTTTGTCATATCACAGGCTTCTGCAGTCTGTCTTCCTCTCCCCTTCTCTGTCTCTACAGTCTCTCTTCCTCCCCACCCCACCCCACCCCGCTCTGTGTGTGTGTGTGTGTGTGTGTGTGTGTGTGTGTGTGTGGTATCTGTCTCTCTGTGTCTGTCTGTCTCTCTGTATCTGTCTATCTGTGTGTGTGTGATTGTGTGTCTGTATGTGTCTGTGTCTCCATGTGTGTGTGTATGTATGTGTGTCTGTCTGTTTGCGTCTCTATGTATGTGTATCTGTCTGTCTCTCTCTCCTTGTGTCTGTCTGTGTCTCTATGTGTATGTATGTGTCTGTATGTGTCTGTGTCTATCTCTCTGTGTTTGTGTGTGAGTGTGAGTGTGTGTGAATGTGTGTGAGTGTGTGTGTCTGTGTCTCCATGTGTGTGTATGTGTGTGTGTCTGTCTGTCTCTCTCTTCTTGTGTCTGTCTGTCTGTGTCTCCATGTGTGTGTCTGTCTGTCTGTTTGCATCTCTATGTATGTGTATCTGTCTGTCTCTCTCCTTGTGTCTGTCTGTGTCTCTTTGTGTGTGCGTCTGTATCAGTCTGTGTCTCTCTGTGTGTTTGTGTGTGAGTGTGAGTGTATGTGTGTGTGTGTGTGTGTGTGTGAGTGTGAGTGTGTGTGTGAGTGTGTGTGTGAGTGTGTGTGTGTGTGTGTGTGTGTGAGTGTGTGAGTGTGTGTGTGTGTGTGTGTGTGTGTGTGTGTGTGTGTGTGTGAGTGTGTGAATGTGTGTGAGTGTGTGTGTGTGTGTATGAGTGTGTGTGTGTGTGTGTACCACTATACAGATGCCCACATAGAGCACCGTGTCCATGTTGGATCTGAGGGTCAGAGGCACACGGGAACAGGGCAACAGTGAAAAGAGAAGCTGAGAGTCTAGGGAAAGACACTCCCTATGAGAGCTTTCAGATAAAACTTGCTTCTAGGAGTACAGGAGCCTGATTCCCACAGCTGGCCTCCTCCTTCTGCTTTTCTCAGCAAAGCTCCCTAGGGCACCTCAGCCTATAGGGAAAGCAGCAGCTCTGTTTGTAGTTCACTTTCACAGCAGCTACATGGAGGCTACCCTGCCACCGAGGGCCAGTCCCTCACCAAGCAAGCGTGGAACAGTGACCGTTCTGTCCCAAAGCCCCTAAGTCACAGATACAAAAGGGAGGCTACTGGAGTCTCTGCAGACCCCATGTAGTCTGACTCCAGGAGGAGGCTCTGCCTGAATTACCTCATTCCAGAACCACAAACTGACATCCAAGACATCAGCCCCAAAGCCATAGAAGGTCGCGGGCTGGACAGACAAACCAGAAAACTCCATTCAGCTCCATGGTCCTTTGAGCTCCAGTTTACCCTGAACTTGTCCGGCAGTGGCAAGAGAAGTGGAAGAGCTCGCCCTGCATGCCAAAGCCTCCTCAGCAGCCTCTGAAGTGAGGAGGCCAAGGAAAGATGAGGCCAGGCCTGTCTTATCCATGTCTGAGGCCAACTGAGAAGGGAACCCAGAGAGCAATGCTGACTACCACAGATTCCCCTACCCCACCATGCCTCTGTCTGTAGATGGATTTCTGTGTCTTTCCACTTTGGGCTTGTGACTTTCTTACAACCCACAGAGTATGGTAGAAGTGAAGGGTCGTAACTCCAAAACTCAGTCAGAAAAGGCAATGGAGCAGGCACTCACCTCTGAGGCTCTAAGATCCCGAACAAGTATTCCGGCTAGGGTGAGGCCATCACACTGAGAGGGACCACCCACTCACCACAGAGGGGCACATGAGGTGAGAGGGACCACCCACCCACCACAGAGAGGAAACATGAGGTGAGAGGCCACCCACCCACCACAGAGAGGGCACATGAGGTGAGAGACCACCCACCCACCACAGAGAGGAAACATGAGGTAAGAGGGACCACCCACCACAGAGAGGGCACATGAGGTGAGAGACCACCCACCCACCACAGAGAAGAAACATGAGGTAAGAGGGACCACCCACCACATAGAGGGAAACATGAGGTGAGAGGCCACCCACCCACCACATAGAGGAAACATGAGGTAAGAGGGACCACCCACCACAGAGAGGGCACATGAGGTGAGAGACCACCCACCCATCACAGAGAAGAAACATGAGGTAAGAGGGACCACCCACCACAGAGAGGGAACATGAAGTGAAAGACCACTCACCCACCACAGAGAGAGCACATTAGTGAGAGGGACCACCCACCCATCACAGAGAGGGCACATGAGGTGAGAGGCCACCCACCCACCACATGGAGGAAACATGAGGTAAGAGGGACCACCCACCCATCACAGAGAGGGCACATGAGGTGAGAGACCACCCACCCACCACAGAGAGGGCACATGAGGTGAGAGGGACCACCCACCCATCACAGAGAGGGCACATGAGATGAGAGAGACCACCCACCACAGAGAGGGCACATGAGGTGAGAGGGACCACCCACCCATCACAGAGAGGGCACATGAGATGAGAGGCCACCCACCCATCACAGAGAGGGAACATGAGGTGAGAGACCACCCACCCACCCACCAGAGAGGGCACGTAAGGTGAGAGGGACCATCCACCACAGAGAGGAAGGAACATGGAGGCTTCTGGTCCCAGATAAGAGACAACCCCAGGAGGTAGGATAAACATAGGAGACACCTTCGGGACACTCTCCTGGGGCCTTCTCAGCCACAGCCAGGTTATGTATTGAGACTTGGCATGTTACTCGGCAGGGGTCAATCACTCCTTCTCTATCCAAATCCCAGGCCCACAGAAACACAGTATAGAAGGACAGTTGCCACACACTAACATCTGGGATGCAGGCAACAGAGCAGTTCAGAAGGCCAGTCAACTTTCTACCTTTGTGGATGCTCCAGAGACCTGGGAGGCCAAGGGTTATGGAGGTTACACCTGTTCATCAGGTAAGGACCCAGGCCTAGAGTCTTGACTACTGTGTCTTGGGGACAAGTGTAGCCCTGAGCCCGCACGGCTCAGGCACAGGAAATCAAGAGCAGCCCTGCCACACAAAGCTATCGCCCTGTCCTCTCTGAGGGGCACTGGCAAGCTTGCCAGCTGATGGAGGCCGGATTTGCCAGGCTGTGTGTTCAGTGCATCGGACCTGATCGATGAGCGGCATCCTGAGTCACGGGTTACTACAGCAACCACCGGGCCCCAGGAGAGCCAAGTGCGGACTACTGGACTATGAGCGGGTGAACTTGGAGGGAAATTCACCTTGGCTTTGCCACTTGGTTGCGGCCCAGGCTGTTGCTGGGACTCTCCCCTCCATCGGCCACTTTGATACTTTGCGAGTAGACAAATGGAAGTTTCCAGGAAAAAGGAAAAGATGTCGGGCAGTCTCTCTGGCTGTGGGGGTGGGGCTGGCAGGATGCTATTCAGCCTGGGCAAGGCTCCCAGCTCCCGGGTCCAAGTGGCCAGCAGTGGCCAAGGCCATGGCGGTCGGCAACTTCTCTCATTGGTCACTAGATTATCTGTTTTCAGGCAAGAGCCCCTGGGAAGCCACAACACAGGAGCTTTTATTCCGGCTGCTGAGATGCCAGCCAGGGGACAAAAGGGCAGGAGAGGCCCCTGAGGTGTGGGTTTGTCCTCTCAGAACGTGGGGCCGGAAACAACCTTCGCCTACCCCTATCCACACCATACACATGGGAAACAAAGGCCCAGAGAAGCCGCCAACCCAAAATGTGTCGTTGCCAGGGGCAACCTGGACACAGCACTGACCAGCCTGGGAAAAAGCTGTTATTCTCAGCAGGGGGGGTGGGTGTTTGTTTTGTTTTGTTTTTTATAAAACGTTGGGTCAGATCAGATTTTTATAATGCTGCTCCAGGACATGGCGTTGCCTGAACACCACTTGAAAAGGCAGATCCAGGCAGAGAGCAGTCGTGGATACGTTTGGAGAGAAACTCTCACAAATGGTGAGACACTGGAGCAGGACTCCTACACCACTAACAACGAGTCTGTCTGTCCTGTCTGTGCTGCTGGCGGATGAACATGGATGGTCCCTTACTCCTAGTTCCCAGGAGAGACCAGAACATACCTCGCCTTGGGCCTGCACCATGCCAGCTGTGCCAGGGGTGCACAGATGCAATGCCAAGACGAAACGCGAGAGAGCATAGGCGGCCATGTAGACCAGATAAACGAATAATAAGCAATCAGGCTGTTATCGCAGGCAACTGATAGGCAAGAGCTATGGTCTCCTGCTCCTACCCCTGAATTCTGAAAAATGCAGACAAAAAATACATTTAAGAAAAGAAATTCTGGATTCTGAAGATCATCCCCGTTGTCTGAGCAGTAACCTACAGGTTGTCATTCTTAAAGTTTGTCTCTAACTCTGTTTTCTTCAGCTTGGAGATGTAGGAGCTGGGGTTTTGAAGGATCGGTAGGAGCTCGCCAAATCAGGGTTCAACTACTCTGCGGTGGCTAACTGGCCCTATGAGATAGTACAGTCTAGAGAGACACACTATCGAAGCTGGAGAGCGGTGTGTCATCGTGGGTCTAGACTGTAGCACAGGAGTAGAGAGCACTTGCCTTTGTGTGTGAGGACGGTGTCTGGTGCCCACCACAAAAATATATCCGCTATGGACGGGATTCCATGTCTCTGACACTCAGCAGGAAGAAACCTGGATGATGTGGTTTCTCTGGGTGTCAAGGTCTCCCTTGAAGTGTGCTTCCAGAGAAAGAGAGTCAACTGGCAGAAGCAGAGAGGCCTGCGTATTTACTTTAGCTTCTCTGTGTGGCTCTGGGAAAATGTCTTTCCCCCTCTGGGCCTGAGTTGCCTGTTTACCAGAGTAATCCCAATGACAAAGTGCTTCCCGTCCACCAAACACTGCTCCTTTGGTTTCACGTTCTACACATAGTCAGCACTGTGTGTGCCAAGCAGCTGAGGCTCAAGGAGGCCAGAGGCTTGTCCCATGGTGGTCCAGTAAGAGACGTGGCCCCAAAAGGCATCTGCCTGGACCTGCTGTGAGCACAGTCATGGGGACATCTGAGTGGAAGGTCTGGTGTGAGGCATCTGGTGGACGGTCTCCCATGCTGCTGGGTGACCCAGCGGGTGTCTCGGGGTTGCTGATGAAACCACTCTCCCCATTTCCTGAGGGAGAATTCCAGGTCTTCCAGCACTCTCTGCATCCTCTGATGCCCTAGCCTACACTGCCTGACTGGAGGAAAGACCAAGTCTGTATAACTCACCCCACATCCATCCTGGAGCTGGCAGTGAATAAAAGCCCACATTGACAATGTTACCATCCTCCAGATGTTTGTTGCCATGTTACCTATTCCAGATGTGACTGGCAATCATGTGACTGGCCCAGTGACGTGAAATGGTAAGGTGAAACGGAATGCACCTACTAGCTAGAGTCACACAGTAGTCATTAAGGAAAGAATCCCAGCCAAGCCTGGTGGCTCACACCTGTGTCTTGAGCCAAGCGTTCAGGGCCAGCTTGGCCCTTGCAGAAGGAACAGAGAGAGGAAGCAAAGAAGAAAGAGGGGGAAGAAGGGAAAGAAGGGAGACAGGCAGAGAAGAAGGGAGAGAGAACGTTCATACCCACACAGCATGGGGTGCTGGGATGGCTACCCTTTCTTCCTCTTTCCCAACACTTACTGCATAAACAGCAGCCTGATGATTAGCAATGTCTCAGCGTCCCTTACCAACTTCATGGTACACTGTAACATTGTGCACTTTTTATCAATCGGCTCCAAGCGCTTCCTGGAGAAATCAGGAGCAAAAGTGCTGGTTAGAGGCTCCAAGAAAACCATACTGATGCTGACAAGGGAACAAGAGCAGCGACTGCTTTGTAGACGTGCAACAAAGGAGACCTGCTAAGCACACCAGCGGGCACCAACTGTGCAGAGAGGGCATGTCTTTATATATTTACACCAGGACCCATAGTTCCTCCCATAAACAAAATTCATTGCGGCCCTAAACAAAGCAAAGAGACTGCAGCATTCAAGCCTTGTCTGAATTACCCCCTGCACAATTCATGAAGTGGCTCTCTCAGCCAGGCCTGGTGGGATGACTTGGGGGAGCCAGTTCCTGCTCTGCCCGGGCCTGAGACCCAGAACAAAGACTTAAGATCCTTGATGCCCTAGGCTGGACCTCAGAACTCGGGTTTGGTGGTGAGCTCATCTCCATCTTGAGATCACTGAGTCATAGCCAAGATGTGGAAGCTGCTTGGAAGTATCCGGAGCATCAGGGGAAACAGGTGCCAGGACTCAGGAGCAGCTGCGCTGAGGCCCCCACAGCTCCCATGGGTGATGGTGGAGGGTGGACAGTGCAAAACTACAGGGTGCTGAAGCTTGCTGACAAAGTTTGCTGACTGTGACCTTTTATAAATGTTTACTGGACCCTAACCTCAGAAGGACAGAGGTGATCCTGCCGTCCTATGTCCCAATTCCCTAAAGTTGTATTTGGTGCTCCCCTAGGGGTAATCAGCCTGCCCTGGTGTTTCTCCGAGAGCATATGACCTGAGTCTGACTTTGAGCCTATGACAACCGCTTTCCATCTACCTAGCATGCACCCCATCTTCCCCTGTCCCCATCCCCACCCCAACCCCACCACCTCACCTTCCTCCGGGAATAACCAGACTGTTATGAAACTATCCCTTTCTTTGTAACTCTATCCTGATGTGTCTATGTGTCGTTAAATCATCTTTTGCTGGCCATTAACCAAAGCAGCCAGATGTATGATCTAGCATCTCAGTGATGGAAGAAAGCCTATTTCCCTAAACCTATTAAAGACTGGACCACCCCAGAGCCTTGGATAGTGATGGTGAGGATCTGGGCATTGGAGCTCTGAAAACATGGCATGCTTCTAGTACACGGGCTCAGAGGGTTATGGGGATGGATTGTAAGGAGAAGTCTCTGGCCCAGCCCTCCTTTCCCCTACCAGAATGAGCAGAGAAAAGAGAATGTTTACAGTCTTGACCCTGGTGAGATAAACCAAGGCTGTCCATACCCAGTCAGGGCACCTGGGCTCCCCACTCTAACTGGATTTATGTGAGGCTCAACCTAGCCTCTGGAGCAATGTAAGCAGGGTGGATTAGGGGATGGCCCACTGCAAGACACAGCTTAGGGAACAGCGCATGAAATATCTCACCAAAGGTCATATACACTGCAGTCCATCTCCAGGAACATGCCCCAGGGCCAGTTTCAGGGTATACGGTGACGTAAATAAAAGAAGTGCCTGAATCCTTTGAGCCAAGCAATGTCCAGACTCTACCAGCTCCTTCTGGGAAGTCCGGGTCCCTGGGCTAGCAGCCTTTTCTTCCGGGTTTTTCTGCTCTGCTCCCACGGGTTCCCAGGCTTCTTTGATGAGGGTGATGAGTCAGCCTCAAGTCAGATGTGACATCTCTAGCCTGGGGGGTGGGTCTGCCTCCGCATTCGTTGGATCACATGCCCACCTGAGGGCTAGCCACTGTCCTAAACCTGCCTGGAAACACCTAGTGGAGGTGAGAGATGAGCTCCTTACCTGAAGAGACTCACACCAGTGGCCAGACTGCCAGAGAAACAACTGCACAAATTTAAAAAAGTGAGGCTGGACCAGATCCAGACGGGGATGCAGGTGCCTAGACTGCAGCATCCACCCACCACTGGGTGGTCAGGAAGCTGGAGCCCACAGCATGAGTCCAGTCAATTTGCCAGAAATGTTGGGAGTCTCTCTGAGCAGCTGTCCCAAGTGCAGGAGAAGATACACAGAGGTCAAGGCTGAGCCAGGCCTGACTCACCTCCTTCAGCACTGTAGGAACGAAGTCCCCTGCCTTTGTTCTCAAGGCAGGGCTGGAGCATGGGCTGCCTTGGCTTTCCAGGTGACGAAATGATGCCTTTGGGGCTGTGGTTTCCAAACAGGCTGTCACAGAAGGCTTTGGGGGAACTCTAGGGAGCTCTGGTGTCTAGCCGAAGTGCACCTGGTGGAGTAGAATACACACACAGAAAGGGGGCATGGTATAAGCTAGAATTGCTGTGTAACTAGATACGGGCACCCCAATAGTGTTATTCTGCACAATAGGGAGGCTGAGTCAGGAGTGTCTCATCAGTCCCTGAAAGTGAATGTCTCAGTAGTCCCAATTCAGTACCGAACGCCTGGCAGCTCCCTGGAGAGCACACGATCACTGCGGTGGTTTGATCAGGAGTGGCCCCATAGATTCATGTGTGTGAATGCTTGGCCTTAGAGAAAGGCACTATTAGGAAGTGTGTCACTGTGAGGCGGGCTTGGGGGTCTCCTGTGCTCAAGCTACATCCAGTGACACAGTCTCGTTTGCCTGCTTGCAGATCAAACTGTAGAACTCTCAGCTCCTCTAGTACCTGCCTGCCTTCACTCTGCCGTGTTTCCCATGATGATAATGGACTGAACTTCTGAAACTGAAAGCCAGCCCTGAATAAATGTTTTCTTTTGTAAGAGTTGCTGTGGTCATGGTGTCTCTTCACAGCAATGAAAACCCTAACCAGGACGGTCATCATGTTGAGAGGCCAAAGAAGCTGCAGTCTGGTGTCAGTGGAGGACAGTACCATGACGTGCAGCAGTAGCAGCAGCAGCAGCAGCAGCAGCAGCAGCAGCAGCAGCAGCAGCAGCAGCAGCAGCAACACACTCACCAGCAAGAAGGGAAAGGCAGGTAGAAAGTGATGCCGCCCTCCCCCTTGGATTGCTCTTCTGTCTGTCAGAATGTGCTGGCCACCCAGTTAATCCTCACAGTTAATCCTTCCAGGAGTGCTCCTCAGATCTCTCAAAGGTGTGTCCCGATTAATTCTGGATCTTAGTCAAGCTGACAGTAAGTTTCCCATTATAGGCCCACCTAACAACTAACGCCTAACAACTCTATTCACCTAACAACTCTTCTCATGACATGTTTAACTTCCAGATGAGGGCAATAGCAAAGGTATATTCTGCCTAACGTGACCCAGCTATCCCATGTACAGCCAAGCCCACTAATTCTAGACTAGAATATCCCTTGAGGAATGTTTCCTTCCTAATACACCTTGATTTAAATATGATATAGACCTAATAACACTTAACTGCTGTATAATTCAATAGTAAATTTAAAGGTAGAAGAACAGGAGATAAAAGAAAACACAAGGGCTGGGGAGGTGGCTCAGCGGTTAAGAGCACTGACTGCTCTTCCTGAGGTCCTGAGTTCAAATCCCAGCAACCACATGGTGGCTCCCAACCATCTATAATGGGATCTGATGTCCTCTAGTGTGTCTGAAGACAGCTACAGTACAGTTATATACATAAATAAATAAATAACTTTAAAAAATAAAACATAAACATTGGTTTAATAAGTGTATACATGGAAATAGACATATTATTAGTAAAGTGGGCCAGAAACACTCATGGCAGCATCAATCCTCCTTTTATAACTGGCCACATGAACAAAGTTGGTATTCCTCAACTACCCATTCTGTATTTCCTCCACCCTCAGCAAGTACCTCAGCAGGTCTCAATTCTTTTACCTCAGAGGCTGACCCATACCTTCACTCCTGAAGGATCTGTGCCCTCTGTCATCTTCCTGGATTGAGTTGTAGTTGACGCTTGTCTTTAATCATAGGACATGGCAACACCAAGAGATGCCTTGCAGCAGCAGTTCTCAACCTGTGGGTTGTAACCTCTTTGAGAATGAATGACCCTTTCACAGGGGTCACCTAAGGCTGGCAGAAAATGAAGATGTTTACATTATGATCTCCAGCTATGGTGGTTCCTGCCTCCAAATCCGGTTCTGGCAGTAGCAGTGAAGGACTGTGGCTTCTGGACCCTGCCCTTTTGGAGGATCAGTTTTGATATGGCAAAGCTACTCCAGCAATTGCAACCCCACACCTTTGCATCCATTCATTGACTAAGCCAAGAGGTGCCAGAAACATTCATTTCATTCACACTAGGCCATCTTTTGACCCATACTTCAGCCAACCAATCAAATAAACTGTTGGCACCTCTTTTTTTTTTTTTTTTTTTTTTTGGAGCTGGGGACCGAGCCCAGGGCCTTGCGCTTGCTAGGCAAGTGCTCTACCACTGAGCTAAATCCCCAGCCCCTGGCACCTCTTTTTAACAGCGTGAATTGCAATATCAAATCCAGACCCAATGGTCCACTCATGTGCTTCTGTGCCATATGCTAGAATTCCTCTCTTTTCCAATCAATGCCTTCATTTTATTTCTTACTTGTTTGCTTGTTTGTTTGCTTTTAAATATTTAGACAGGATCTCATTATGTAGTCCTAGCTACCCTGGAATTTGCTATGTAGACCAAGCTGGCCTCAACTTCAGAGAGATCCTTTTGCCTCTGCCTCCCATGGATGATATTAAAGGCATGGACCACAAGGCATGGCCTTGGTGCCCTCATTTAATTGTCAACCACCGTCAAAGCTGAGGCTTCAGGTTGCATTTGAGGACAGCCAACTGTATGATGAAGGTTTGGGTTTGTAACCTGAGTCTGCTGGCTGCTGGGGAGAAGGTTTCCTCCAGGATACTCAAAAACCTGTAGGTTGATTCTGCGCACCTGAACCTGGAAGTTCTCTAAGCAGAATGGTGTCTGTGTTGCTTTAACCAAAATCCTGGAAGCAACCAGCCAGCATCATCATATGCTTTAGGTTTTCCAGAAACGTTAAAGTTTTCTATGTAGAACTGCTAAATTCATTGATGTCCACAAGAGGCGACTTAGGAGTGCCAGATGCCTTTATCTTACAGAGTTCCTTGAACAGTTCATAGCACAGGTCTCCAGTGTGCTTTTAGTTGAGTTGGAAATTCAGCTCCAGGTAGCATCAAGCTCAAATGCATCCTTACAGTTCTGTGTTTTCTAGAACCACTGTGAATGCCACATCTATATTGAGCAGGGTTCTCTTGTAAGGGTCTGAAAATCACTGAAGGAAGACCCCAGACTCAAATAGTATGCAAAAACAAAGAGTTTATTCTGCAGAAACAACCAGCATATAGGGTCAACCATTCTTTGAAATGGTGACCCTAGACAAAGGCACACAGACCTTCTTATAGGAAACCAGGGGAACTCTTTAGTGGGATTAGGTAAACTAAAATCTCATTGGTGGGTATTAGGAGGGTCACAGGTGATCAGTGGTCTACATTCCTATGTTATAAACATTCAACCAAGCAATAAAATAGGGCTGTCCAGCGCAAATGGCCCATTCTGGATATTTCCCCATTTTTGTGGTTATCCCCAGGATATTCTTTGGGAGAAGGTTTTCTGATCTTGTTCTGGATTTTATGATCTGTTCCTAAAGAAGGTGTATTATGGCTTAGTTTCTGGGATTTATGGTCTATTCTTGAAGCTGGTGCCTTATGCCTTTTTTGAAATCAGGTCTGGTTCTCAAAATGGAGACAAATGGGGTTTATATTACCCTTTCACTCTGGAGTGTGTGTGTGTGTGTGTGTGTGTGTGTGTGTGTGTGTGTGTGTGTACTATAAAAGGACACTTGCTAGAGCAGCTTACACACTAGGAGATGAATAGTCCAGCTATGGCCATCTGCACAGAGAAGGGGCTGAGAACTGGGTACTTGGATGATTTGGCAATAGCAGTCTGGCAATGACAATTTCTGAGAAAGTTGCTGGTGTTCAGTCCATGTTGGAAAGCACAACATGGTGGTCTGGTGCCAAGAAGGACAGTGGTGACAGCAAAGGGGACAGCTATACTCACCAGCAGAAAGCAAATGTCAGCCCAGCTGCCCTGCACTAGCTGCTTGCTGTCCACTAGCTCCATTGTCCGGCCACCACTCCACCAGTCTCCACCAGGCCCACCACACAAGGAACATCAGGCCTGCTACACCAAGAACATCCAAGGCTGCCCACAGGAGGCCTGCTGCATGGGGAATACCCAGATTAGACTCACCTTCCTGATACCTCCTACATCAGGAACATCCTGGGACAACCAGATGGCTAAAGGCCCACATATGAACACAATCCACAAGACCCAGGGCAATACACACCTTCAGAGCAAAGCTATCCCTCTCTGGCAAGCCCTGGATATCCTAACCCAACCAAAGAACAAGAAAAATGACCTTAAATCCAACCTTATAAAAATGATAGGTGTCTTTAAAGAGTAAATGAATAAGTCCCTTAAAGAAACACACAAAGATACAATTAAACAGGTGAAAGAAATGAATACAACTGCTCGAGACCTGAAAATGGAAATCGAAGCAATAAAGAAAACACAAACCGAGGTAATCCTGGAGATGGAAAACCTAGGGAAGAGAACAGGAGCTATAGACACAAGCATCACCAACAGAACACAGGCAATGGAAGACATCAGGTGAAGAAGGATAGAAAAAGATCCAATGTAAGGAAATAAAATAACCAATAAAAAATAATAATAAATCAAATTTGCATATGAATGAGAAAAGAAGAAAAATGATACATCAGTCAAAGAAAATCTAAAAAATTCCTGACACAAAACATCCAGGAAATCAGGGATACCATGAAAATATCTAACGTAAGAATCATGGATGAATAGACAAAGCTGAAGAGTCCCAGCTCTGAGGACCAGAAAATGTTTTCAACAAAATTTCCCCAGCCTAAAGAAAGAGATGCCTATAAACATAGAAGCTTACAGGACACCAAATAGATTGACCAGAAAAGAAAAGCCTCTTGCCACATAATAATCACAACACTAAATCTACAGAACAAAGAAAAAATATTAAAAGCTGCAAGGGAAAAAGGCCAAGTAATATACAAAGGCAGTCCTGTCAGAATTACACAAGACTTCTCAACAGATACTCTAAAAGCCAGGAGGGCCTGGACAGAGAGATGTCTTGCAGTCTCTACAATACCACAGATGCCAACCTATACTGCTATAACAGGCAAAACTATTACCTTACATGGAAAAAACAATATATTCCAAGACAAAATTTAAGCAATGTCTATCCACAAACCTAGCCCTACCAAAAATACTTGAGAAAACTCCAACCCAAAAAAGTTAACTACACCCAAGAAAACAAAGGAACTAAATAATACACCAGCCAGAACAAAATAAGGGAAGCATACACAAACGCACACAGACACACAGACACACACACACACACACACACACACACACACACACACACACACATTCTCCTCCTCTCTCTTTCTCTTCACGTGTTCATGGTCAGTTTCTACTCCTCCTCTTTTCTCTCTCTCTCTCTCTCTCTCTCTCTCTCTCTCTCTCTCTCTCTCTCTCTCTGCCTTTCTCAGTCTCTACCTGATCAACTCCCTTCCCCATGCCCTAAATAAACTCTATTTCATACTTTTAAAAAAAGGCATAGCCTAAGAGAATGAATGCAAAACCAGGATCTATCATTGTGCTGCATTCAAGAAACACACCTCAGCAATAAAGATAGATATTACCTCATAGTAAAGGGCTGCAAAAAATTTTACAAGCAAGTGAATGCAAGAAACAAGCTGGAGTAACCACTCTAATAGCTAATAAAATAGACTTTCAACTAAAATTAATCCAGGAACATAGGGAAAGAGACTTCAAACTCATCAAAGGAAAAATATCCACCAAGATGATGTTTCAATTCTGAACATTTATGTTCCAATCACAAGGACACCCACAATGGTGAAAGAAGCATTACTAAAGCTTAAACCATACATCAAACATCCCACATTAATTATGGGAGATTCAACACCTCATTCTCACCAATGGACAGGTCTTTGAGACAGAAACTAAACAGAGAAACAATGAAACTAACAGAGTTTAACAGATATCTACAGAACATTTCACCCAATACAAAAGAATATACCTTCTTCTTAGCACCTCACAGAACCTTCTCCAAAATTGACATATAGTTCCCCACAAAGCAAGCCTCAACAGATACAAGAAAATTGAAATAACTCCTTGTATTTTATCAGAACACAATGAATTAAACCTGGACTTCAACAACAACAGAAACAACAGAAAGCCTACAAACTAATGGAAACTGAACAAATAACTCAATGATCTTCAAGTCGGAGAAGAAATAAAGAAAGAAATTAAAGACTTTATCATTTCAGTGAAAATGAAGGCACAACATACACAAACTTATGGGACATAATGAAAGCAATGATAAGAGGAAAGTTCACAGCACTAAGGGCCTTCATAAAGAAATTAGAAAGCTCTGATACTAGCAATTTAAAAGTATACCTCAAAGTTCTCAAACAAAAAGAAACAAACACACCCAAGAGAAGTAGATGGCAGGAAATAATCAAAACCAGGGCTAAAATCAATAAATTAGAAACAAAGAAAACAATATAAGACTCAATGAAACCAAGAGCTGGTTCTTTGAGAAAATTAACAAAATAGACAAATTCTTAGCCAAACTAACTCAAAGGCAGAGAGACAAGAGCCAAGCTTAAAAATTCAGAAATCAAAAAGGAGACATAACAAACACTGAGGAAATTCAAAGAATCATTAGGTGTTACTTCAAAAGCTTATACTCCATAAAATTGGAAAATCTAAAAGAAATTTCCAGATAGATACCACTTACCAAAGTTAAATCAAGATCAGGTAAACTATTTAAATAGTCTATAACCCCTAAGGAAATAGAAGGAGTCAATTAAAGTCTCCTCCGCCAAAAAGCCTAGGGCCAGATGGTTTTTGTGCAGAATTCTACCAGAGCTTTAAAGAAGAGTGCATACCAATACTCCTCAAACTATTCCACAAAATAGAAACAGAAGAGACATTGTCAAACTCAGTGCCACAGTCACCCTGACACTGAAACCACAGGAAGACTCAACAAAGAAAGAGAATTTCAGACCAATTTCCCTTATACACACTGACGCAAAATACTCAATTAAACATTCCCAAACTAAATCTAAGAATATGTCAAAAAGCTTACCCACCATGCTCAAGTAGGCCATCCCAGTTATGAAGGGATGGTTCAATATACAAAAATCCATCAATGTAACCCACCATATTAAAAAGAAACTTTTAAAAATCACATGATCAACTCATTAGATGCTGAAAAAGACCTTTGACAAAATCCAACATCCCCTCCTGTTAAAAGTCTTGGAGAGATTGGGATACAAGGCACATACATAAACATAATAAAAGCAATATACAGCAAGGCAAACCCTATATTTGGCAATGCCAAATTAAATGAAGAGAAACTTAAAACATTTCCATTTAATCAGGGACAAAAAAAAGGCTGCCCATTCCCTCTCTAGTTGACGTATTACTTGAAGTTCTACCTAGAGCAAGAAGACAAGTAAGGAAGATCAAAGAGATATTAATTGGAAAAAAGAAATCAAAGTATCGCTGTTTACAGATGATATGATACTATACGTAAGTGACCCCAAAACTTCTACCAGGGAACTCCTACAGCTGATAAACACCTCCAGGAAAGTGGTTAGAAACAAAATTAACTAAAAAATATATATATATATATATATATATATATATATATATATATCCCTTCTTTGTACAAAAGATAAACAGGCTAAGAAAGAAATAAGGGAAACAACACTCTTTACAATAGCCACAAATAATAAAAAATATTTTGATGTAACTCTAGCCAAGCAAGGTATGATAAGAACTTCAAGTCCCTAAAGAAAGATATTGGGGAAGATATCAGGAGACAGAAAGATCTCCAATTCTCACGGATGGGTAAGATTAACACAGCAAAAACGGCCATTTTATCAAAAGCAATCTACAGCTACAATGCAATTCCCATCAAAATTCCAGCACAATTCTTTACAAACCTTGAAAGGACAATCCTCAACTTTGTATAGAAATAAAAACCTGAAGATAGTAAAAGAATCCTGTATAATAACAGAACTTCTGGGGGTATCACCATCCCTGATTTCAAGCTATACTACAGAGCGATACTAATAAAAATAAAACCCACATTGTATCTGCATAAAAACAGACAGATTGATCAACTGAATAGAATTGAAGACTCAGAAATAAACCCACATACCTACAGACACTTGATTTGTGACAAAGAAGCCAAAACCATACAGTGGAGAAAAGAAAGTGTTTTCAATGAATAGTACTGGTCTAACTGGGTGTCTGCTTGTAGAAGAACACAAATAGATCCTTATTTATCACCCTGCACAAAACTGAAGTGCAAGTGGATCAAAGACCTCAACATTAAAACCAGACACATTAAATGTAATAGAAGAGAAAATAGAGAACTACCTTGAACACATTGGCACAGGAGACGACTTCCTGAACAGAGCACAGCCACTATCGACAATTAACAAACAGAACCTCATGAAGCTGAAAAGCTTTTTGCAAGGCTAAGGACAGCATCAATCGGACAAAACAGCAGCCTACAGAATGGGAAAAGATCTTCACCAACCCTACATCCAACAGAGGACTAATATCCAAAATGTATAAAGAACTCAAGAGATTAGACGCCAACAAACCAAATAACTCTATTTAAAAATAGGGCACAGATCTAACCAGAATTCTCAACAGAGGAGTCTCTAGTGGCCAGGAAACACTTAGAGAAACGTTCAAAGTTCTTACTTACCAGGGAAATGCAACTCAAAATGACTCTAAGATTCCATCTTCAGCCCATCAGGATGGATACGATCAAAAACTTAAGTGACAGCACATGCCGTTGAGAATGTGAAGCAAGGGAAACACTCCTTCATTGCTGGTGGGAGTGCAAACGTGCACAGTCACTTTGGAAATCAATTTTGTGGTTTCTCAGAAAAATTGGGAATAGTTCTATCCCAAGACCCAGCTATACCACTCCTGGGCATATGTCCAAGATGCTCTACCATACCACAGGTACATGTGCTCAACTATGTTCATAGCAGCTTTATTCGTAATAGCCAGAAACTGGAAACAAGCTAGATGTCCCTCAACCAAAGAATGGGTAAAGAAAACGTGGTATGTTTACACAGTGCAATACTATTCAGCTATCAAAACAAAGACATCGTCAAATTTGCAGTCAATTGAATGGAAGTTTGGAATAGTCTGAGTGAGGTAACCCAAACCCAGAAAGACACACTGGGTGTACTCACAAGTGGACACTAGCCATAAAGTACAGGGTAACCATGCTACAATCCACAGACCCAAAGAAACTAAGTAATAAGGTGGGCCCAAGAAAGGATATGTGAATCTCACTCAGAAGGTGAAGCAAAATGGTCGCCAGAGGTGAATGAGGGAGAGAATTGGGTGAGGGAGGGACTGAGGATCAGGCGTGGGGAGAGGGGATGTGGGAGAGGGCTGGGAGCAAGAACTGCAGTCAGTGGGGCACATCTCTGGGAGTAACTAGAGACCTGGGATAGGGGAGGCTCTGGGGAGTCTATAGGGTGACCCTAGCTGAGATTCATACCAGTGGGGGATATGGAGACTAAAATAACCAATCCTTGTAGCCAAGCAGCAATTCCAGTGGAGGGAGAAGGACATCAACCCACCCATAAAACCATCAACCCAAAATTTGTCCTGCCTACAAGATTCACAGGGATAAAGACAGAGCAGAGATTGAGGGATCAGCCAACCAATGGCTGGCCCAACTTGAGACCCACCCCATGTGAAAGAGCCAATCCCTGCCACTATTAATACTCTGCTAAGCTTGCAGACAGGAGCCTAGCATAACTGTCCTCTGAGAGGCTTCAGCAGTTGATGGAAAGAGATGCAGAGACCTGCAGCCAAACGTCAGGCAGATTTCAGGGA
The DNA here is from genome assembly GCF_011064425.1 of Rattus rattus. NCBI lineage: Eukaryota > Metazoa > Chordata > Mammalia > Rodentia > Muridae > Rattus > Rattus rattus. Next base: position 134,122,537 of record NC_046155.1, read on the forward strand.
GTCTTGTGGAAGAGTAGGGGATAGAATTGAAAAAGCTAGAGGGGTCAAGGACACCACAAGAAGATGTATAAAGTCAACTATCCTGGGACCATGGGGGCTCACAGAGACTGAACCACCAACCAAAGAGTCTGCAGGGACTGGACTTAGGCCGTGTACACATTTGCAGCTGATGTGCAGCTTGGTCTTCATGTGGGGTAGTGGGGGGAGGGACTTGTAAGGGTGGGACTGGGAGGAGTGGGAGAAGAGGAGAGAAGGGACACAGTCAGGATGTAAAGAAATAAAATAAAATAAAGAAATAAAATTTTAAAAAGTACCATAGAGCTGGAGAGATGGCTCCGCAGTTAAGAGCACTGCCTGTTCTTCCAGAGGTCCTGAGTTCAATTCCCAGCAACCACATGGTAGCTCACAACCATCTGTAATGATATCTGATGACCTCTTCTGGTCAGAAGAATACATAAAATAAACCTTTTTTTAAAAAGGTACCATTTAATGGATATATATGAACATAAATGTAAATATTTATGGGGTGCAATCCAGTTGATACAATCCATGTACCATGTAATGTTTAAATAAGAGTAAATAGCTCTATTTCCTCAAAAAGAGAAAATGGCTGTGACAGACAGGCAGCACCGTCTTTTCCTTGGATGTCTTCAGAGCTGGTGTCCCACCCTGGAAAGTGTCACCCACTCCCCCACTCTGGGAAAGGGTCTACTTCCCTAATTAATTCTTGCAGAAAATGGCCCTACAGACCTTCCTAAAGGTGGGTCCCTGCACAGATGACTATGGAAATGAACCATCACACCTAGCATGTGGACATGGCATGCAGACTGAGTAAAGCAATGTAGGTGATGGATGCTTGATTACAGCAGGCCCCTGCTCCCTGTGACGTAAAGCTGTAAGAGATTGTGGTCCTTCCCCCACAAACAAGGTCACCTAGTCTTGGAGGCAGCATGCATGGCCTGGCTCATAGTCCCAGTCTTATCCCTGGCAAAATCTGGGTGTCTCCATTTCACTTTGCATGAAATGGGCAGAGTCAGGCTCTGTCCTTTCGTTGCAGAGGGCCATATTGGATGGGCGGGCCTAGATAGCGTGCAGCATCTCAGCACTACAGCTGAGATAACCAGCCTGAGATCACAGAAACCACATTTCCACAGTGGCCTTTCTGGTGATGCAGAAACCAACCTACAGAAACAGCTATTTCCACGTAAATTAGCACCAGCAGGGGCCCCACCCCTGAGACGCACTTTTTATAGAATGACCTTTGACTGTGACAAATGTCTTCAGTGTCCCCGAATGATCCAGCCCTAAATAGATCTTATTGCCACCACAATGGTGACAAGAGACAATATCCCCTGTCCCCAGAATTTGCCCACAGTCTAGTGACCACAGTACAAGCCGTTTCTGAGAAGTCTGTGGAGAGGAGAGGCCTTACCAGAAACCTGCGTCTGGGCCTGGCGTAGGCTCTACAGGACTCTGGGATCAATCTGGAAAGATTGAGGGTACTGGGTCCAGGTTCGGGGAAAGCAGTCAGACTCTGTGCTCTCTGAGTCAGCCCTTCCTTCCCCTTTCCCCTCCACATGGACCAGGGATAGCTCTGTCTTTTCGGAGAGGTGGAGGAATTCTCTGAATTTCTAAGTCCACTCTTGGTCCTCTGCCTTGTCCCAGCCTCACTCTGGAGACGCACAAACTCATCTTCGGCTTTCCCAAAAGAGGAGCACAGGCTCCCAGTCTTACTCCAATGGCTGACTTTCCCTTTGTTGATGAAAAGTAGTCCTATTCCTTCTAAAAGAGGGGCTGTGGAGGGATGCTGCTTACTGGCTTGCTCCCCATGGCTTACTCAGCCTGCTTTCTTATAGACCTCAGGACCACCAGCCCAGGGATGGTATCACCCACAATAGGCTGGGCCCTCCCCTGTCAATCACTAATTAAGAAAATGCCCTACAAGCTTGCCTGCACCCAGATCTTACAGAGGCCGTTTCTCAATTGATGTTCCCTCCTCTTCGATGACTATACCTTGTGTCTATTTTGTATAAAACAAGCCAGTACAGCGCTCTTCTGTGTCTGACTCTTCTTCCCTTGAACCTAATCGAGGCTGGGGTATTTATTCAGGGACAGTAGCAGCCAGTGCCTCTCTTCCACCCCGGCCAGTTTGTTGGCTCTGAAAAACCAGTCCAGAGAGCATTCTGTATAGGGATCCATAGGGCAGAACACGAGCACTGCCCTTGCAAGGGCAAGCATTTCATCCCTGGGGCCAAGGATGGGACCGCCATTTTGATTTTGGGCATTTCTATCCTAAGGCACTTTGAAAGTCGCAAACCAACCTGTTTTCTTTGCTCTGGTCTAAGGATTTCCTGAGCTAAGCATCTTACCATCTCCTCTGCTCTGCATAGAGCAGGGGACTGATAATATTCCAAGAATAACCACATGGCAGGTGGTTGGGATGTACCATTTTCCTGCCCCACCCTAAATGTCCAGGCTGTCTAGCATGAGGCTACAGTGAAACTTCAGGAGCATGGGCCCAGGATCTACACAGCTATTCGGATCTCCAGGAATAGAGCAAGAAGGGGCCAGGTTCAAGGTCATCAGCAGTGAGGCTCCAAAATGGAGCCCCCAGCCCCAAGTATGGGATCAAGGAGTGTGTAGTCAAGCACACTGTGTATTCATGTACTCTCTGCCTTGAGGTCACTGCAAAGAGAAGAGGTCAGTCTGCTGAACTTGGAGGCTTTTCTTCAAGATGCTGGGAGAATGCGTCCATTGCAGTGTCCGAGGTAGAGCGTCCCAGCTCAGGGCTGACAAGGCTAAGTCCCAACTATGCTTTCTCTCAGTGGCAATGCTTAGCAAGGCTGGCTCCAACAAGCAGTAGGTGCCCAGGGTGGGGTGGCTTCTGAGTCCCTATGCGTTGTGGACCCTCGGCTGGGGCTTCACTCACATAAAGACTCTACTTTCCAGAGGGACAGTCTAGACTGAGGATGGCTGGCTGCCCTGCTCAAGGCTGCACAGGGCCCTGTAGCTTTGACTGAGTCCCAGACTCTTGCAATCCTCTAGGGCCTGGGATCGCACAGAGGCCAGGGACCTAGGCATCAGCAAGCTTCTGCTTAAACTGGTTTTGTTTGTTTGCCAGGCCTGGGGATTGAACCCGGGGCCTTGTACAGGCTAGACAAACTTTTCTACCACTTAGCAATGTATCAAACCCTTGCCAAAAATTGTTTATTTGGAGAACACGGTCTTGCTAAGTTTCCAAGGCTGACCTGGAAGTCACTCTGTCTGGTATCCTCACCACAGCTGGCCTTATACTTAACTCTCCTCCCACCTCTGCCCCCACCAATATAGCGGTGATTACAAGCCTCTATCACCAGGGTTGGCTTATTTAAAATATCTTTTTCCTTAAACCAATACCAAGCCATTTAAACTATCAGACATGTAAAAGAACAAGCTAGGGCATGGAGTACTGACCCTTCCCCTTCCTATAAGAGTCATCCTGAAGCCATGTACAGACTCCTTTGACTGAGACCAGTAAATGAAAGCTTTGCTCTGCAGATGGGGGAAAGGCTCTTGGACAGGGTGCACTGGGGCCCTTGCAGGCTGCAGTGAGTGGCTCCCTTCTGCCCCAACCCGGTGCCCCATCCACCCAGTTCATACTGGAAATCCAGAGACCTGGCTCCTGCAGCCAGAGGCCTGCAGGAACCCTGCTGCAGACCATATTTCTGCTCTGACAGCCAGGCGTTGTAAAACCCAGCCTCCTGCTTGCAACCCCGCACAAGTTTCCCCTTGGAGGAGCTGACTTTGAACTTATCAAGAACAAAGACCCCTTTGTGATTCGCCTTGGGGACGGGAAGGGGGGAGTATTGCATAAATAATATGAGAAGCACCAGCCCCAGTTCTATTTTGTAACCTCTTGTGACTATGAAATGAAAACCACTTTATTTTGAAAACTGCAGCACAGCCAAGTTTCTCTGGCTGGATGTGGAGGCCGGGGCCCAGGCAGGGCCAACCAGACAGCGGTTGTAGTATGGGTACAGCCAGGCCAGCTGCGGGCACATCAGCATGCTCAGGCTCTGCTTGGCCCAAGCAAGGCATCAGTAAAACACAGCATGAATCTGCCCCTTCCCCAGTCGTAGGGAGCAGCATTCCTTCAAGAAGAAAGCCATTTCTTTCCTACTGGGGCTTTAAAGAAATGGCTCTGTCCCTTCCTTTCTCCTGGTGCTCTCAGCCACAAGTGTCTTCCTGTGTCTCCCCCAAGCCTCTTCCTGCCAGCACTCCAGGCAGAAGGGCTGGCCTGGGGCCCCTGCAGCAGCCAAGAGATTTTTAGTACAGAGTTCTGCTTTTGGTATTATTTCTACACACTGGTACTCAGCAGTCACATAGGCTCTGCCAGCAGGTTTTGGTCTCTGAAAAAAAACCTCATTCACCTTCTCTGGAAAGCCCTGCACAGTCCCTCCCAGCCCTGCCTTCCCCACAATCAACACAGGGTACCATGGCTATGTCTCAGATCTGCCCCACAGGTGACATGTGTAACTGAGGGTGTCACCCATCCTTGGTCCCCAGCGCATGACCCAGGGCTTGGTACAACAGCAGATGCAGGTGGGTAAAGGTTCGTCTTCCTTAGCTTGCCTGGGGCCCTGAATTGGTTACCAGGCAGTGAAGGAGGAAAAAAAAACTTTGTTCTTGTATCAGAAGGATCTTTGGATCACAATGCTTCCCTCTGCAAACCAGCCAGTAGGGTCTTAGAGGTTGATATAACTTGAGATATCTGAGTTGAAAGCTTCAGGTGTGGCTCAATCCAGGGACTCTGGCTACCTTGGCTCTATCACGGACCTCCCTCACAGCAGAGAAGTTCAAAAGATAGTTGGACCAGCTCAGCAGCCCTGCTGAAGAACAGCCCCTTTGTTTCCACAGCTTGACCAGGTAACTGCTCTGCATCCACCCAGTCCACGGCCCTGGAGGCAGTAAACTCTTCAGCCATTCTGGTGGGCCAGGATGAAGACTGTCAGTCAGTCACTCACACTGCTTGCAGCATGGATCGGGGCACAGATAGCCTGCGTCTCTTTTACCAACAATCCACACATCATCTACTGTGAAGCTGCCAGGATAAACCTGAGACCCAACCTGGGTTTGGCCCTGCCTCTCTCTGGCTTATGCAAAGGGCTTTCCTTTTAGCAGTAGTGGGGCATCCACAGTGAGCAATGAGACCCAGAGGAACTGACTGGCTGAGACCAGCTCCCAACCCTGCCCCTGCCCCCACCATATGCACCGTGGCTGAACAGAGATTCCCCCTGCAGGGATGAAGGAGCTGTTGTTTCCCACCGTCTTCAGGAGACAAAGGATAAACAGGCAACTGCAGTCATTCAGCCTCAGCTTGGTCCCCACTGTGATCCTTTAGTTTGCCCCATTAGAGAGGCAAATCCTCATTCCCTACATACCTGGGAAAGAGCTTACAGTTACTGCCATCCTGAATGTTGCTGCTGTTCAGGCTTGCTAATAAAACAGTCTGTATCTGTATATATACATAATCATACACACACATACACACACATATACACACACTTACACACATACACACACTTATACACACACACACAGTTACACACATACACACACTTACACAATACACACACATACACACACTTACACACATACACACACATACACACATACACTTACACATATACGCACACATACACACATACACACAAACATATACACACATACACACACACATAAACACATATACACATATACATACAGACACACGCACATACACACACACACACATAAACATATACACACACATACACACACATAAACACATACACACACATAAACACATACACACATACAGACACACGCACACGCGCGCGCGCGCGCACACACACACACGCACATACACACAGAGTCTAATACAAAGGATACATGTTACCTCATGGACTCACTTTACAGATAGGAAATGGCTTCCCAGAGAGGCTGTCTGGTTGTTCGGGTGAGTCTAAAGTACTTTAACATAGAAACCTATTTCCTCACAGTTCTGGGGACTAGACATCTAAGATCAAGGTTGCTCAGTGTCTGGCAAGGGCCGAGTGTCCACTTCTGAGATGGCGTCTGGTTGCTGTTCCTCTAGAGAAGACAGACCCATGTGGCATCTTCATGTGGCAGGAGAGATGATAAGAGACTAGCTCCGTCCCCTACACTCTGTACAAGGACAGGGTCTGTAGAGGGTAGAAAAGCAAGCTCTGGGTTTGAGCCACATTCCCTCCACAGCTCTGGGTTGGGGACGTGGCTCCACTGAGTTGGTTTTCACACCTGAAAAGGGGGTTGATATGTGGCAGCAATGACTCAGAGATGTTGGTGTGGCCTGAGGGAACTCAACAGCATTGTGATTTCTCTCCTTCAGGCTCCCCCAGCCTGCAGCAGCCCAGCCTTTACCCTCATCCTCTGAGAAGGACAACCTTGACCTGTGAAAGCTCTCCCCGGTGGGAATGCCAGGCTCAGCAGAAACACACAGACGGTCCCACTGAGGACCCCAAGACATAGCAGGGCTATCCAAGCTCCAGCCATGCAAGCCACACCCTCCAACACAAGAGCCAAGGGGAACAATCATTTCTCTGTCCAGAGCCAGCCTAGGCTGGAACTGGCTAATGGAACCCATCTTGAAGCATGAGCTGGCCCCCAAAACCTGGGAAATAGCTGTGGTCCCCCTGTACCTGCGTCCTCCAGAGCTCCTCCACCCACTGGCACCGCACTTAGCCTAGAAATATGGGGTGCTGGGTCCAGCGTCCGCCCAACAGGCTCTGGTCTAATGACTGACAGGGCAAAGACCTGATTTATTTTTACTTTTCAAGATTGCTCCCACCAAAATGAAGACTGCTCTTTAACCAGCGGCCACTAAAAATAAATATTTAAACACCACGTTGCTGCAGCCGAGCCAGGCCGCACCCGCCACCCTGCCTCAGATGCATGCCTTCACCCTCAGCTGGCCCTGACTGGGACACTCTCGCACCTTTGGCAACCCCAACATTAGAATGGCTGAGCCTTGGCCCACTCAGAGGACAAACAAACGCTGATGTACATGGGTACCCTTCTTCCCAGGGTCGTGAGAAAAATAACAAGAAGAAAGGAGACCAAGGAAGACACCACTTCTGCAAACACACACACACACACACACACACACACACACACACACACACACACACACACACACACATCCGGGATAGTGTGGTGGACCTGCATGAGGAGCCCTGCCTCTGTGGCTATGGCTTGCTCAAGCTGTGCAGGCCCCCCTGAGGTACCAGCAGTGCTCCCCACTGCTGAAGTCAGAAGACACCCACGGGCATCTGTGTTTCAGCTGGGATAGAGGCCTGGGTAGAATAGAGTTCCTACCTGGCATACTCTATAACTTCCAAATGCAGCTTCTATCATCGGAGGCCAGCAGGGGAGGGATGAAAGTCCTGCTTCTCAGAGCCTGAGAGATGAGTGGCGGGCAGAAGGGAAAGTAACAGGAAATGATAGGGGAGAAAGACAGTGAGCAGAGCAGTGGGGGGGAAGGGGGCGGAAAGAATAACAACAGACAGGGAAAAGAGAGATTCAGGTTCACATCTGAACTAACTGGTCCCTGCAGACTGGATTCCCTCTCCATGTGTCACGGGAGCTTCCAGCTACCAAATCCACTCCCTTCCCCACCCCGGTGATCACTGAGGAATCACCAAAGACTTTCTGGTGACTGGCTATCAGATGGAGCAGGACTCCGAGTCCCGCAGACCCTCCAGGAGGAATTGAAGTCAAGTCTATCCTCCAGACTTCTGTCACCCTGAGGTATCTGTGGAGTCAGCCGTGACTACACTAGGAAGGTATTAATCTTTCAGCTGTGCTGTGTGTGGCTTAAAACGTTATCTACTTGTTAACCTTCGTGATGGTTGATTGTGATTGACAACTCACTCAACAGGATCTGGAATCAAGTAGGACACTCTGGGTGGTTCTGTGAAGGCATCATAGGAGAATTAACCGGGTGAGGAGACTCCCCTCCCCCCCCCCCCCGCAGAGGGCAGCCCAGCCCAGTGCTGTTTCAGTGATTATGAAGTGAGAAGAACAAGCAGGGCTGCTTTTGCCTGCCCGCTTTCTTTCTTGCTGATGTGTGCATTTGCTTCATTTCTGCCTCTGCTGCTGCCACATATCGCTGACATCAGAACCCCCCCACCCCGCCCTTACCTCTCACCCCCACTTTCCAACATGGGCTGAAGTTAGGTGACCCTCCAGGGACCCTCCAGGCATTCAGCACCACGGAGGAACTGCTGAGACATCCAGCTTTGTGGACTGAGCAGCTATAGGGCTCTCAGAAGGAAGACAGCCATCTTGGGGCTATCCAGTGCCTATTGTGTAAGTTAACATAATAAATCCCCTTTGGTAATAAATATTCATTCTGTTTGTTTTTTCCCCCTCCACAGAATCCTGTCTAATGCAACTATCTATGCCAAAAATGCATATTAGTGCCAGTAGCATTGTTTTACTAGTCTTCTACTTGTTTTTAAGACACACGGCTGGAGAGATGGCTCAGCAGTTAAGAGCACTGACTGCTCCTCCAGAGGTCCTGACATGGTGGCTCACAGCCTTCTGTAATGAGATCCAATGCACTCTTCTGGTGTGTCTGAAGATAACTACGGTGTACTCAGATAAATAAAAAAATAAATCTTAAAACACACGTACATCAGTTTTCCGTCGCTGTGAGGAAATACCTGAGAAAAGTAAGGCGAGATAGCTGAGTGGATTAAAGATGCTCGCTACCAAGCCTGGCGAACTTAGTTCAACCCTCAGGACCCACATGGTGGGAACAGAGAACCAACTCCCGCAACTTCTCCTCTGACCTCCACACATGCACCATATCATCTGCATCCCCACTATGGACATGGTATAAATAAATGTAATTTGTAATTAAAAAGACAGAGGGAAAGTATCCTTTAGGCTCATACTTGGATACATTTTTGGATTGTGGCCTGTTGCATAGGGTCTGTGCTAGCTAGACATGGCAGAAATGTGCAGGGGAGAAAGTTTGCACACATCACAGTAGCCGGAAAGCAGAAGAAGGAGAGCCAGTGACCTCACTTCCTCTACTTCACTTCTCAAAGGTTCTGCTACCCCTGAGTAGTGCCAGCAGCCAGCCTGGGGATCACTGGGGACATTTCAGATCCAAACTGTAGCATTCTGAGTCTCACAAAGCTGAGCTGCCTGGATCTGACGAGCAGCTCCTGGACGGGTCCTAGACTCTCAGTCTCGATGACGTCTTTGACCTCTTAGGTGCCATTAGAACCCATGGTCCTGCATATCCGAGAGCCAGCCTGCTGTAGCCCATGGCTAAGCTAGGTCTGAGCATCGTGGAGATGCCGCAGGTCACAGCTGGAGTTCCTAAGGGGTTCTTGGGGTGAAAACTGGTAGCGCCCACTTTAGGCAGAAGTTGGTAGTGCTATGACACTCAGGGATGAGCGGTGTTTCAGAGACCCCTGACCTAGATGTCACTACTGCAGGCAATTCTTTTTCTGTCCCCTCCATCTCTAGAGATGCCTTGAGCAGACTAGAGCGATGAAAACTAGCCCACCTCAGTATTCTAATTTATATAAAAAATGGCATAGTGGTGCCATAGCCCATGTGCCCTTTCACAAACTTGGCTCCTTAGTTTAAACCTATTGGCTGAATAAAGAGGCCTGCAGCCGAGTCCTGGGCAGAAGAGTGGAAGGCAGGGTTGGGTTTCAGAGTTAGGGGTTGGAAGCAGAGACCATGAGAACAGGGAGAGAAGGTGGAGAGAGAAGACGCCATGGGGTAGGTGAATCGTGAAAACATCGTCATTGAAGGTTGGCCAATTGGAGTAAGAGCAGCCCGGGCAGAACGTGGTAAGTTAGGACTCAGAGTTCTTGATAGGGAAGTAGCCATTAATATCTAATAGGGCAGAGATCTGCTCAGTCCTAGTGCTTTAATGGGTTCTCATAAATATAAAGGTTTTGTGTCCTTTATCCGGGAACTAAAGATCCAAGGCAGGGTAGACACTTCAGGCACACCTGTGAGGCGTTATTTGCATGAGGCTACTGCCCTGGTTTCACTTATGGTGCTGTGACTGTTGTGTTTATAAAAAGATAAAGAGAGGGGGGCTATGTTCTATGGAGGTCGGGGGGAAGGGGTGACTTTGTGGGTCCATGCTGAGACATCCCTTCCCCCGAGGGACCAGACACATGGTATAGTATAGAATAGAGTTTATTCAGGGCATGGGGAGGGGAGTTAGGAGGGAGGTAGGGCACGGGGGGGGGGTAAAGAAATAGAAGAGTAGAAGCCAGCCATGAGCATGTGGAGAGATGGGGGGAGGGAAATGGGGAGAGAAGGGACAAAGGAGGAAGAGAGTAAGAGCAAGATGGCAAGAGAGAGCAAAAGAGTGAGGAGGGAGGGGGCAAGCAGCCCCTTTTATAGTGTCAGGCATACCTGGCTGTTGCCAGGTAACTGTGGGGGTGGCGCTTAGACAGAATGCTAACAGTGACAACGCACCCTGACCAAGATTGTCTTCAAGAAGAAAGATTTTAGCACTCGGGTTATGACAACCTACAACGATTAGTCACTTCACAGTCCCAGTCAGGAGCTAGTTTCTGGGCACGGCTTGATTGGGTTGAGGTGGGAAGACAGACCCTAAAGCAAAGCGACCCTATCCCCTGGGCTTGGGTCCTGGACGGTAAGAGAAGGAGAAAGCAAGTGAGACAAGCATGAACAATCACTGGTCTCTGCTTCCCGACTGCAGATTCACCATGACCGGCTGCTCAAGCTGCTGCCCCGCCCCCGTGATGGCCTTCATCCCTTAGGCTGCTTTGGTCAGAGTGTTTTATCAGGTATCAGGATCCATGCTTTAGTCCCTCAATTAATTTGTGTCACCATTACTATTGTGTCTGCTTGAAATTCTTTCTACACAACCATGCATGACTCTCTAGAAAAAATTTTCATCTCATCTTAGGAAATGCACACAGATGTGCTAAATTGTAATGAACTAAAGATAATAATGGGCTGGAGAGATGGATCAGAGGTTAAGAGCACTTGCTGCTCTTGCAGAAGTCTGGGTTTAATTTCTAACACCCACATTATGGCTCACAAGAGCCTATAACTGTAGTTCCAAAGAATCTACCTGGCTCTTCTGGCCCCTTCTGGCTCCTCTGTGCACATGGTACACATAAATTTACATAAGCAAACACACATACACATAAGTAAATAAATGAATCATTAATAAAACACAAAGACCCCCTTTTGTCAGGCATGAGCGGCACATGCTTTTAATCCCAGCGCTCAGGAGACAGAGAAAAGTTGATCTCCATGAGTTCAAGGCTAGACTGGTCTACACAGGGTGTTCAAAACAAGTGAAGACTACATGGTGAGGCTCTGTCCGTACATTAATTAATTAATTAGATGGTCCCAGATTCTTTGCAGTCTTTGCCTCTTCTCCATCAAGAGGCACAGTTTATGTCCCATCCTCCGATCAAGGTAAGACTTGATTAATAGACCATGAAGGGACAATCCATCCACAAGACTGGGAGAAAAGATTCCTATATCATATATCTGACCTAGACAAAGAATTCTGGAATATATGACTTCTTAAAATGTAATACTAAAAAGACAAATAATTCATTTTAAATGTCCAAAGGCCTTTTTTTCCAAGAAGATTCAAATGGCCAAATAGCGCCCAGCGTGCCACTAAAGGAAAGTTAACATGAAGCACTGTAAAACGAATGAACGCTTGCCCAGACAAGTGAGAGATGGGCTTCCCTGACTGTGAAGCTGCCTGTAAGCTGTGTGGTGATCTCTGGCCTTACAGGTTTACGAGCTGTCACCTGTGTTGGGGTGAGCTTTTAGATGAAACGGCTGCCTTTGAACCGTCCATCCACTTTGTAACTTTGGCACCCAGCAAAAACACACTGGCTTACCAAACTAGATGTTGGCACCCTCGTTACTTCGGTGTGTCCTGAGTTGCCTTTCTGGGGTAAACAGGCATATGTGTATGTGTTGTGCCTCCACAGCAACAGTCTATCATATAAAAATGTGATAAATACCTGATTTAAAAAAAAAAAAAAAAGCTTAAGAGAGAAAGGGTTTCCTTTAGTTGATGTTCCCAGGTTCTGTCCGTCTTGCAGGGACATCAAAGCAACAGAAACTTGAAGCAGTTGATTAGCTGGCCCCATCACATCCACAGTCAGGGAAATGATCATTTCCTGCAGGCATGATCGTTTGTCTGCAGGGCTGTGCTCAGCTCTGCTTTTCCCCTCAACAGTTCAGGATCTTCTGCCTAGAGAATGGTGCTGCCCACAGTGGGCTGGATTCTCCCACACCCGTTAACACAGTTAAGACAAACCTCAACAGGCATGCCCATGGGCCAATCAAATCAGTCAATCTCTCAGTGAGACTCTCCTCCCAGATTGTAGGTTGTGTTTATTTGGACACTGAAAGCTAACCATCAGAGTTGGCTTGCACAGAATCATGGACACAAATCATCATGGCTGTGTCATTCATAATAGGCAGATAGTGGTATCTTTCTATATTAGCAGAGAATGGTCAAACCTATACAGTGGAATGTCACGGAAGCACCAGAGACAATCCTGACATGCTGTAGTGTGCGGATGAATCTGGGAAACATGATATTAACCGAAAGAAGTCAGACACCAACAGTCACATAGACTCTGACCTCATGGATCGCAAACCCTAGAGAAGACAAACATGGAGGCAAAGGTTAGTGTTGGACTTGAGAAGAGGAGCAACTGCTAATCAGATGACATTTATTTCTGCAAGTAATAAAAATTTTTCTAGAACTAGACAATGGCGATGTTTGTGCAATCTTGTGCATGGATTAAAAAAACCACTGGATCTTGCAATGATAACATTGTGGGAATATGAATTCACCAGAAAGCCAAACCCATATAAAAGACAGAGTTCGGGCAACTGCTGTGTTTCCTGTGATATTTAATTTCCTTGATTTACTCTTTAGTTTTAAGTTAAAAAGAATGTGTTTCAGTTGGGTAACAGTATTTTAGAATAACGCGTTCATTTTTAAAGACGCTGTCCCAATTTAGTCGAATATTTCTCGCCCAGATCAAAATGTGCAAACCTTGCAGTTTGCACTCCTGCGTTGTCTTAAACTTTAGCCCAAAGAAGAGCGTCAGAGGTCTCACAGACAGACTCAGCTGGAGTGACTCACTGGTTCTGCATTCCTTTCAAGCCGGCTATTGAAATGTAAGAACACATACATCTCTGAAGCTGGGGGCTGATCATGTCCCAAGTCCTCTCCGAATGCTCACAGCTTGCCTTGAAAAGGCACATCTCATGACCAGCTGTATATCCAACAATTCTCTAAATTAAAGTACATGGAGGAAGAAACAAATTTATTACAAGATGAGAAACAAAAGTATGTCGCTTTGTGGCCTGTAAGTCACAGTAGCTCCAGCCATTGTTAAGAATTTAAACCAATGAAACGTTCTTCTATTGTCCTGCCCGGTAATCAAAAACAGTAGCTCGGCTTGGCCAGTTGCTTGACCAGAAGCAGGAAAAGATTAAAAGTGTATGGGACAAGAAGGAAACCCCTCACCATAGGGGTGAGTCACATAGTTTGTGACTCTCTGAAGGTCAAGAAACTTCAACACAACAGATAAAGCTATAATTGCTTATGTTCATAAGATGTGCTTTCTTAAAGACATTTCAGTGAAATGTGAAAAATAAAAAATGAAAGATTTTTCTCAGGGCCAAAATATGCTTGCCACCTTGAGTTTAACCATCTCAGCATACCTGTCTTGTCCCTAAACACAAATAACAGGCCTCTTAAGACTGTGTGTGTGTGTGTGTGTGTGTGTGTGTGTGTGTGTGTGTGTGGTGTGTGTGTGTGTGTGTGTGTGTGTGTGTGTGTGTGTGTGTGTGTGTGTGTGTGTGTGTGTGTGTGTGTGTGTGTGTGTGTGTGTGTGTGTGTGTGTGTGTGTGTATAGTACAGAACAAAAAGACAAAGTTGGCATTTGGATTGGATTACACGTATGGGTCTGCATGTGGAGACCAAGGGTCAGCCTCTAGCAGTGTTCCTAGGAGTCATCCACCTGGTTTTCTGAGACATTCTCTCACTGAGAGCTGGGGCTCATGATGTAAGCTAGCAGGCTGGCCAGCGAACCCCAGGGGGCTGCCAGTCTTGCGTGGACAGTGAGCACACTGCAGCCACTATGCCTGGCTTTTTATGGCAGTGCTGGGGTTCAAACTGAAGTCCTCGTGCTGGAGAGCTTAGCACGTTGCCCACTGAGCCGCCTCCCCAGTCCTCTTACTCCCTACATTTCAAATTTGGTTTAAGCTTTCAACCTTGGTGTAAATTACATCTTTGGACACTGTAACCCAGAGAGCCACGGGATTGCACACAGCCATTGTGAGGATACCTACAGGTAGCCCTCACTCTTGGGAAGCCATCAGCCATATCTTAGGGATTTCACCGAACCTTAAATGTCAGCCCCACCTCTACCATGCTTAAACCTGAGCTGTGCACTAACTGTTATTTATACTTAATGAGCTCACTAACTGCTCCACTCTGACTCCTCCTGGAGCTCTGTTCTGCAGAGCAGTCAATGACCTGGCTTTGCCTGAGTGAGGGTCCCTAGACGGGGTGTTGTGTGGCACAAGCTGCTGACAGCAACACTGGGCTGCACCTTCTGGCCACCATTGTCCACACACTGCATGCTTACTGCCTGAACCCAGGTAGATGCCTCTCACCCTTCTGCCCCCATGTTCTCTCTCCACAGAGCCTTAGTCTTCCTTCTATCCTAACCCCTCTCACCCCCACCCCCAGGATGCGAAGTACATCCAGTTTCACTTTATAAACGACAACAGAGAGCTGAAGAGTTTGTCCAAGGACTCCAAGTTCTTGGGCATTTTGTCCCGGGGCTCAACGACCACTTCAAGAGGCCCCACCCACACTGACCCCTTTTTATGGGCGCCCCAACTACTCCACTGCCCATAGCGCTGGCTGCCAGACTCACGAAGGCTGTGCCTCACTCCCAGCACACTGGCCCTCCATAAAGTGCCTGCTCACAGCTTAGAAAGAACCTGATTGTTTGCTTCAACTTAGAAGCTGAAAGCTGACAGCAGGCTCCTCCTCTGGGAAGCATTTCCATGTGGAGAAGAGTGAAAGAGTAGTGCAATGGTGGTGTATGCTTTCAACCCAGCACTGGGGACACAGAGACAGAGGCAGGCGGGTCTCTGAGTTCAAAGCCAGCCTGGTATACAGAGAGTTCCAGGACAGTCATGGCTACACAGAGAAATCTTAGAGAGGAGTGGGGAGAGGGAGATGGAGGGGGAGGGGAAGGGGAGAGGAAGGGGGAGGGGAAGGGAGGGGGAAAGGCAGGGAAACAGGGACGGGGAGGGGAGGAAGAGGGGGAGGGGGAGGGAGAGGGAGAGATATCCCTAAAGGTACCATGTCAAGGCTGCTGCTGGGCCATCTATATGAAAATTACCTCAGGAGCCATGTCCTGTCCAGGTCATTCCAACCTCAAAGTGTATTTACATAAACAAATCACATGACACATGCTAGTGACTAGTGTTAGGTTGCAGAGGACCAAGAAAATACAGTTCCCTTCGTACTGTGAATGAGCGTGCACACACGCACACACACACACACACACACACATACACACACACACTCACTCATGCATGCACACACATGCACACACACCTCAATGCAGCCTGGGCCTTGTGGATCCGAGAAGACAGACTCCCAAAACGCTCTAGGAGTGGCTTTCTAACTGTCCTGGCATGGGCAGAGAGATCCTTCCTTCCTTCCTTCCCTTAGGTAGTTGAAACAATGGGCCCTAAGGAGTTGGCAGGTCCACAGGGGTCTCCTGCTTGGGTGAGGCAGAAGCCTAGTGCCAGAGAAGGAGCAACTGTCTCCCGTGGGGAGATTTCCTACTTCTGACAAGTTGTCAGACTTGCAGGAGACACCGGAACTGAGGTAACAGCAGGTCAGCGATGGACAGGCCCAGGACTGTTCAGTTTTCCATATCTCTTGCATAAACCTTTTGTCAGGACCCCAGAATGCATTTGGAGAAACAAACCTCCCTCCGCTCTTCCCCTAATGTGCCCACATTAACCGACCCTCCCTGCTCTCTGTTTTCCATATTACTTGTTTCTTTAGTGGCTCTACTGAGGAAAAGAGGCAGAGCCTGCCTTCTTAGAGCTCCCAAGACCCAGGCTATGACCCTAACAGTTGTGGTCACAGCTTTGTCCTTAATTTGATCAGGTGTCCCTCTCCAAGAGCAGGGGGACTTAACCAACCACATGAGGCAAGTTTTCTAAAGATTTTTCCCAAGTGTCTCAAACTCACTCACTTCTCCCCAGCTGGGTTAGGGGCAGGCCTGAGAACAATGTATATCTGCCTCAGATCCAAAGTGGTTTCCTGTTACAGTTTCTATCTCCACGCTTTGGCTCCAGAGCCTGCTCTACGGTTTCAATCCCAGAGGACTTTAGGCAGGAAGTGAGGGCCTACAGTTCATTGAGAGCGTGAGGGGGGAGCCAGACCTATTAAACGGATGCCCAGGACAAAACCTGGGAACCAGTGACTGGGCACTGCTACTTGAGCCTGTTAGCCAGCAGGGCTAAGAGGCCACCAGATCTGCCTCCCCCCACACCCTGTGACCCCTGGAAAAGACCCTGGAGCTCTGCATAGGAAAAATGACCTCACAGTTTTACTTGCCAGCAGAAACAGCCAAAAGCAGCAGGGAAGAGTGTTGGCTGTGAGCGGAAGTGCTTTGCAATGGATTTGCAGAACGGGGGACATGCTGGGGCTGGCTCACCCTGTGAGACTCAGCTCTCGTGGCAATCCCAGCTCCACGGGCGCTGATACCACTGAGCGGCATCCTGAAACTAAATAGACGGTGACAGAAGTAGTCACACAACAGAAACCATGCAACATTCACTGAGGTGCTTCCTCCCCATTTCTTTTTCCCTCTGCTGCTGCCCTCTCCTCTTCTTCTTCTTCTTCCTTTTCCTCTTTCCTCCTCCTCCTCCTCTTCTTCTTCCTCCTCCACCACCTCTTCTCCCTCCCTCCTCCCCCTCTACCTCCCCCTCCCCAAGAGCTGGTCAAGTATTTGCCAGTGTACTACTAGGCCAAATCTAGTTCACCTCAGAACCCTGGCAGCAAGGGAGGCAGGAAACGCAGCTGCTCACTTCCAGATTCTGAAGACACGCGGAATGGTGCTAGCCGCCAAGCCATCGCTGTGACACACATTTCTAGGAATGCATCTGACAGTAAAGTCTCACGCGTGTGAAGGATGACTGAGGCTGCACAGCACTGTGGGTAATTGTGTGGGATTATCACTTCTTGGTGTGGATAGCTTTTGAGTACATGTCAAAGTGTACCAGTGCTAACCCCTCAACCAGGATAAAGGAACCAACCGGTTCAAAGGGGTTTTGGAAATTGTTGATTTTGCACTGCAAAGCAGCTAACTAAGAAAAGGGGCAGCTAATAAGGCCAAGGTTCTCAGTTGTGTTTAACATGACCCTTAAAAATGGCATCTCCCTATTAGCTGAGCCTAGTGGGATTTGAGGCCCAGGGAATCTTAGA
Organism: Rattus rattus; assembly: GCF_011064425.1. NCBI lineage: Eukaryota > Metazoa > Chordata > Mammalia > Rodentia > Muridae > Rattus > Rattus rattus. The sequence continues at coordinate 134,140,121 of NC_046155.1, forward strand.
GGCAGTTTCTGGAGAAGCCAAGCATACAACAGAAGTAACAAGAAATACATGCAGGGCACGCTGCATCTGTGGTTGATGATTGGACGAAGCTTCCTGTCCTGACAGAGCTGGATAGCAGCTCCCAGCACTCCATGCATCCAGCAGAAGCCACAGTAGAGCACCAAGAAGTGAGGGCCAGCTCCTTCTCTCAGGGTCTAACCTCTGAGTCTAAAGGTGCTGACGAAGCCCACGAGTCACTTCACTCTACTTGTTGACCATAATCAGATATGGATACCTGCCGGCCACTGACCTGTGTCCCTCTATCAAAACGCACATGAGGCCCCAACCCTATGCACCTGTCTTTGGAGGTAAATTATCTGGTCACAGCAAGCACAAAACCACAATGGCAGTACTTGGAAGACTGGGGGGGGTCGGGGGAGTGAGGGAGGGGAAGGGGAGAGAGGGAGAGGAGAAAAAATTCCTCACCAGGAAGCAGTTCAATGGCAACTTGACCTTAAGCCTCCAGGTGAGGCATTGGAGGTGGCTGCAGGCCAATACTCAAGTTCGTTGCTCACAGGTGAGGGCCAGTCTGCAGAGAAAAGGTGATTCACAGGGTGGGAAGAAATACTCGTAATTCACAAGTCTGATAAGGACCCTGCACGTGTGGCCTCCTCTTCCCAACTTCTCCTCCTTGCCAGGAGGAGTCTTTCTTCTCCCCTGGGAGCCCCACATTCTGTCTGGAGAGTGACCTTGGTGACCTTGTCATTGTCTGTTGGAGGAGAGATCTCTCAGATCTTTTACCCATCCTTGGGCCTTGTTACCTAATAACCTCTTTAAGGACACTGATGATGTCCATGGTCAACTAAGAGGCTCTACCAAGAGAGCCCAGCTCTTCTGGAAGCACTGCTCTCTTTATGCCCTACCTCTAAAACAGAGCAAGGGTCAGGACACACACACGCGCGCACGCACACACACACACACACACACACACACACCTAGGACCTGGTCACTGTCAACTAGAAAATGCTTGGCCAGCCCCACCTTGCCCTTCTAGGCTAAGCCAGTCCTGGGGAACTGAGGGAGGACATAATGTGCCCTGCCACTGTCCCCAGTGCCAGGGAAGGTGGGCCTGGTGGCCAGAGCACTTCTTCTGTCACTTATGAATGTTCTCCATTTATGTCAGAAAAAGTCCCCTTGCTCATCAACCCTCTCTCCTCAACCTCACCCCAGCCACACTCCTGAATAAGGCCCTGGGAAATTTGGCCTGACACAAATGTCCCCATGGCAGGGCCTGTCCACCTTTGTTTGGGCACAAGTGTTTTGTCTTGTTTGAGACAGGTTTTCCCTGTGTAGCCCCAGCTGTCCTGGAACTCGCTCTGTAGATCAGGCTGGCCTCAAACTCTGAGATCTGCCTGCCTCTGCCTCCTGAGTTCTGGGATTAAAATCGTGTGCCACCAAATGTGGCTGGGCAGTTTTGTAGTGGGTAAGAGGTCCTTGTGCACACAGATATGCAGTGGAGAAGCCAGGAAAGTTAATCGCGAGGGCTTATTTCTTCAAAGGAAGGGGAAGAAACTCCCCTTTTGTCTTCCACCTGGGAGCTGGAGATGGATGTTTACAACCCTGTGACTACTGTCTGTGGGGCCAGGCTTCACCGGAGTCCCTCAGAATATTATGCTTGCTTATCTGAGACCTTTCCCCCCTACGTCGTGAGCACTGCTTCCATTATGAGCGATGTCACTTGTACCTTAGAACAACCTAAGTGACTTCTATGTTATCTTAGGATCAGGTCAACCCTGACTCCCACGGGCCTCAGTGTACCTCAGTCACTCTCCACAGCCCCTTATCTTCAGCATTGCTTCTGAGACGACAGAACCCATCCGTATGGAAGAAACCGTACGTACTTTGTAAAGAGCATCAATGTAAACATACTTTAAGCCATGTTGTACGCACCAGACTGAATTTAGTGTCATCAGAAAACTGTTTTTTATGAAATGTGTTTAAATATGGCCAACATAAAAAAACAAACCTGGCACCAGACTCCAGAAATCTGGCCCAGCACTGGCAAACGTAGTCAAAGGGAACCCCACACAGTTTGAGTGTTTGCTAGTTGAACTTACGTCAATGGTTGCTTCTCCTCTTCAGCTACTACCAATAGGGCTGTGAGGAATGCCCATACGTGATATCTCATGTGGAAATACATGCTTTTCTTTTCTCTTGGCTGAATCACTAAGAGTTGGGTTACTGGCCGTATGGTAGAGATGTGTTCAATGTCACAGGAACAATGGTCATCCAGCCTATCCTCAAACTCATGGTAACCCTCAGGTCCCCAAGGCCTAGGGTTACAGGCATGTGTCACTGTGCCCTGCTCCCAAATGCTTTCTGAAACAGTTACACCGCTTTACATTCCCCTGCAACATCCTGGAAGAGGATCCATCTCTAGTGTGTCCTCACCTGCACTTAACACCTCAATCTTTGAGCATTTGCTCTCCCCACGGGCGTGAGTGTGGTGGCACCTTCCCATGAACTGGACATGCATCTCCCTAATGACTCATGACACTGAGCTTCTGTGAACCAGTGGCCATCTGGCTATCTGCTTTATCTGTTTAGATCTTCACCTCCTCCCCCCAGGCTTGTATTACCTCACAGCGGCAGCTTGCAGCTGTAACTTGGTTCTGAGCCTGGACAGGTCCTGAAGAGCTCCCTTATTCAGCGTGGGGCACTCAGCTGTCAGCTGCTAGTGTCCTGATAGACTACTCTAATGATGGCACCCACATGAGAGCACCAAGGCATCCACAGGGAGCCTTGGCCATGGGCTGCAGCCTTGGCCCCACCTTGCCCTTCTGGAAGACACTCCTATAGGAGCCCTGGAAGAGAAGACATCTGACCACATAGTTTCCTGAGAGGTAAAATTGTTATTGGGACAAATTAGTTGTTCTTTTTAAATTTAAAATTGTATTATGTTGGGGTTGGGGATTTAGCTCAGTGGTAGAGCGCTTGCCTAGGAAGTGCAAGGCCCTGGGTTCGGTCCCCAGCTCTGAAAAAAAGAACCAAAAAAAAAAAAATTGTATTATGTTTTTAAAAAAGATCTGCGAGAATTTCATACATGCATACTATGAAACATGATCCTATCTGCCCACCATTTTGCCCTCCGATCCCCCATATTCCCCTTAACACACATCCCCTTCCAATGTTGTGTCTCCTTCCTGTTTTTTATAACCCACTAAGTCCAATTATTGCTGCCCATATACACATAGGTGTGGGGCACTCATGAGAACATGGGGAACCTATCCCAGCGGCCACACCCTCAGAGCAGAAAGTTTCTCCCTCCCCCAGGAGCTATCAGCTGCCAATAGCTTCTCAGTAAGGGGTAGAGTCTGGAGAGCACTGCCCCATCTCTGCCTGAGTTCTGACTGGCATGATCTCATGTTGGTAACCACGGCTGTTGTGCGTACAATAGCCATGCTTTGTCTGGAAGACGGTGTCCCAACCACTTCTCCACAGGCTCCAGCTCTTGCAGCCTTTCTGCCCCCTCTTCCTTGTTGTTCCAGTCAGGGTTATCCCTGCTGTGGTGACCATGACCAAAGCAACTCCAGGAGGAAGCGGTTTGTTTTGATTACACTTCCCCATCACTGTTCATCAATGGAGGAAGTCAGGACAGGAACTCAAGCAGGGCAGGAGCCTGGAGGCGGGAGCTGATACAGAGGCTATGGAGGAGTGCTGCTGCTTACTGGCTTGCTCCTCGTGGATTGCTTCAGCCTGCTTTCTTTCCTTTTTTTTCTTTTTTTCGGAGCTGGGGACCGAACCCAGGGCCTTGCGCTTGCTAGGCAAGCGCTCTACCACTGAGCTAATTCCCAACCTTCAGCCTGCTTTCTTACAGAACACAGGACTAGCAGCCCACAATGGACTGGGCCTTCCCCCACTGACCACTAATTGAGAAAAGACCCTACAGGCTTTCATACAGGCTGATCTTTCAGAAGCATTTTCTTAATTGAGTTTTCCTCCTCCCAGATGACTTTAGCTTGTATCGATTTGACTTAAAACTACCCAGCACAAGTCTATGTGTGTGAATATAAATACTTAAGAAATTTGACAACATTTATCAAAATAACAATATTAGGTTCTGCCCTAGGACCTAGGACCTCACCAGCTTTTGACCGGGGTTAAGTAGCAAGCGTGAAAGCCCTTCTTGTAGAGCAGGCCTGAAATTCAATCAGAAAGCAATTAGTTACCCCCCCACACTACTCTTGGACCAGTGAGTCTATCTCATTTGTCTAAATGTGGATAAAATATATGAATCAGCCACCCTCCTGTGCAAACAGCAAGCACTCGGAGTCAGTTATAATCTTTGCTACAATCCAGCCATTCAGAAGCTGATGAAAAGGCTTTTCAGTCAGCAGCCTGATGTTAAAGTCCCGGAACTCAACCAGGCCAAACCTGCAGTGTCACAAGCTCCAGGCCCATCGTCCCCGGGAAGCTGAGCACAGCTCCCACCTGCTGCCCAGGTAGTCCCCGAGGGCTCTTGATCATTCTCAGCTGTGTCTGTCTTCTAGAAGCCTCAAGTGTCATGCATCCTACACACACATACACACACACATGCAGGCATGCTCACACTTGAGATTCTGTCCCCATTGTGAGCGCCTCATGCCCTCCAGACAGCTCTTCTAAGCGGTCCCCTCACCCTCATCCTACAAATCACAAGAGAAAACATTTCTGAAGCACTTCCAGGGCCAGCACAATGGACTAAACTGCTACTCAAAGGCCAGGAGTTACACTCTAAGTGTGTGTGGGGGGCAGTAAGTGTGAGACCTGTGAGACCAAGGATCTGGGAAGCCCCACAGGGACAAGGCCCCTCACTCAAGGCAGCCCCTCATCAGAAAGAAGAGTGGTGGCCAACTGGCTACCGGGGAATCTCTATCTCAAGAGAACAAGGGAACGGGGAGGAGGGACCGGCTCAGAGCAAGGCTCCTTTCTATGCATGTGTTCACTGAGTTACCCATGGAGGATGACTGCTTCCTGTGACTATCCCAGTCTTCCATGCTCTTCTTCTCCATGGGCTTAGCTGCCATACATTGTGGGACCGTGAAAGGCACCCCGATTCCCAGTTGAGCTAAGGCTTGAAATCCCAGTGACCCTAAGGGGCGGTAGGTGTTTCACCTGACTCCCCAGGAAACCAGGCCCTTCACTAGCCGCAGCCCTCCATAGATTTGTGGGCATCAGTCACGTAAGGGCAATGCCCCAAGCCCCTTCACAGGTAGAGGATGTGACCACAGGTCACGTAAGCTCAAGACAGATCTCCATTATAGTGAGGTGCCCAAAGGTCTGGAGGCTTAGCCAATAACCTTTCCTTCCCAGACACTCCTCTCTGCAAAAGGTATTTAATCTCAGGCCCACCCTGAGAAGTGGGGTATGGTTTTACTCACCTACTTTCTGCCATGACAATAAATGTGTTAAAACCATGACTGCCTCTTTTCATCAGGACCTGCCATGGGGAGCCGTGAAGAAGGCCTTCACCTACGGAGCCATGGTCTAATCTACTGTAGAAGGCCTTTCTGCCTTCCCAGAGGTGGCTGCCAACAAGCCAAGCTCAAGTCTACTGCTGTCAAGCCAAAAACTCTCCTGGCAGGACCAGCAGGAGCCCTTCTCGTTCCCTCTCGGCCCTGGGCTAGATCCAGCTCTCAGCCCCTACTTCCTTCTCAGTTCTGCAGCATCCAGTGGTGCCTGGATCCCCGAGAGCCTGAGAACCAGATGGCCCCAGCCTCCTTGCAAGCCTGGGGACCCCCTGAGCCAGCTCCAGCTGTGTCCCTCTCCTCAGACTGTGCTTCCCCACCCCCGGAGCGGTGTCCTGGGGCTGCCCTATGACATCACACCTGCCTGGTGACAGCCTGGGGTAAGCATGGTCAACTTCCACGCCCTGCCTTCCCAAGCAGCCAAGCCCTGTGGTGGGGAGGACTCGGCCCTGCACATTGTCCTGGTTCTTCAATGAATCTGCTTCTCTCCTGCTTTCTGCCTTGCTGCCATTTTTCTATGAACAAAATTACCCCAGCAGGATGGACAGACACTCCTCCAAAGCTGCCCTCCAATGGTGATAAATGGATTCTCCTCACCACTCTCTTCCTTTGCCTGTCTCACAATGGGCCCCGTGATTCATCCACGTGAGGTTTTGTCCTCAGTCACCGGTATGCCTACCTTCTAATATCCCACTTGCCCCAGGACATTTTGAATCACCTTCTAGCACAAGATGTCTCAGGCGCACCTTAAACTGTCACTGCTCTAAACCCAGAACAAGCCAATGTCATAAACAGTGCTGGCCCTCTGGGTGAGGCTGAGACTTAGAACCCAGGATATGGTGAAGCCCCCTCATCCAACATAAGAAAGATCTGACACCAGAGAGGGTCTAGGAGTCTTTTATGTTCCACAGGCGCTTGGGGCAGAGTAGAGCTAACCTCCTACTCCTGACCCCTTGCTCAGGCTCTCTGCCTCAAGGAGCAGCTTCTAGGCTGGCCTCTGCTAGCTGGCAGTGCTCTAAGAGTGTTCTCTCCATGCACTTAAACTGGCCCTGCAGCCAAAGCCATAAGCCCAAATGGTAAGTAACCTCACCAGGACTGCGAGGAGATGCCAAGCCAAAATTACAGCTATGCCTCTATTTGGCCATTCATTTCCAAACATGGACATTTAAATGCAGCCTCCTCAAGGACTCAGCTTCATGTGTCTAGGTCCCCAGCAATAGCAGGTGCTGATGTCATGGGCATAAGCCTGAGGTCCTTGGGACTTGAAAGTACAGGGAGGAGCCACCCTGAACAAGGAAAGAGCTAGATCTATTCAGGTTTGGGGGACATTATAAACATACGTTACAACCTGGCAGCTTTAGCCCACTGCCCATCACCCCTGCAGGAAAAAATACATCAGGCCTTGCAGCCTACAGACCCCCAGAGGCTCCTAAGGTTGTCTGCAGAGCCTTTAGCTTTGATGAGGACAGAACGCCTGTATGCTGAGAAGCACTGAACTTGGAAGGGTCAGTGAGGAGACACATGTTCCCTTTCTCCTAGGATCCTGAAGTTCCCGAGGTCTGATCAGGTACAGACGGAGACATCATTCTACAACAGAAGTGAGATGTGTGGAGTAAGAACATGAAACCAGCCAAAGAGGGAAGGGATCTCTGTGTGTGTGTGTGTGTGTGTGTGTGTGTGTGTGTGTGTGTGTGTGTTTGTGTGTGTGTGTGTGTGTGTGTGTATGTGTGTGTGTATGCGTGCGCTCACTTGTGTGCATTGCACGAGTGCATGTGTGTGATTCTGTGTCTGTGGAGATCTGGATGCATATTAGTGCACATCCTGTGTGTCTCTGTATGTCTTTATATATGTCTCTGGGTATGTGTCTATGTGTCTATGGGTGCAGCTTTGTGTGTATCTGTGTGTTTGTCTCTATGTGTGTTTGCATAGCTCTGTCTGTCTCTGACTCTGTCTCTGTCTTCTGTGCACATGCATGCGTGAGTGCATGCGTGCATGTCTTTACCTGAGTTAACATCTAATTTAAGCCTTCACACGAGGATGGCCAGCTCACGCCAATACCCGACTCCCTACCTGTCCCCATGGGACTCATACACCATTTTGGCCAAGAGGCATCTATCTACCAGGTAAAAAGAATGCCAGGGTTTCAGAAATAAAAAGATGTCAACTCACAGGGATCTATTTCTGTTTGTGGTAGCATAATGAAGTGCTCTCCCGCCCCTTACCCAAAGCTTTACTTTCTGAAGTTTCTGTTACATGTGGTTAACCTCTGTCTGAAAATAGAAATGGAAGCTTCCAGAAATAAATCTCAAGCTTTAAATTGCATGTCATCCCCAACGTGAAGAGATGTTGTACTGTTCCACTCCAGAATAATGGGCTGTGAATCATCCCGCCGCCGTGTAGGCCAGGGTGTCCACACTGTATAGGGTACCCACCAGTTAACCACTTCGTAGCCACGTTATCAGATGAACTGCTGCGGTACGCCAGTACTTGTGCTTAAGGCTCTTGTTTAGCGACAAGAGCAGCGATGCTGGCAATTTGGAGTTTATGATTAAAATGTTATACTGCTTGTCAATCTGCCGTATCTCCTAATTCATGTAGTATCTTTATCATAGAGTCTATATGCAAAGGAAAGTGCATGTGATGCAGACAAAGTATTCAACATTAGATGTAGTTCTGGATACATATTGCTCCTAAAAAAAATATCCTTCATAAGTGAGTAGAGCCTACTGGCTCTTGCTCCTTCCTCTTCCCCTCCTCCTCTTTGTCCTTTCTCTCCCCATCCCCCTCCCCACTTCCCTTGATGTGCTCATGGTCGGTCTCTACTCCTCTCCTCTCTTCTACTCTTCTTCTCTCTCATCCCTCTCCCTTGTCTTGTCCTTCCATTAAACCTCTCCACTTTGGAAAAAAAAAAAAAGAAGAGCCTACTGTGTTCTGGCCTATTGGTGGCGTTTCCCCCCTTTACTTCATGCTACCCCATCGTTTAAGCCACTCAGGTAGGTAGGTAGTTTAGACTCACTGTCCGCAGGCTGGGGGCAACACAACAGAGAATAGAGAATGCACTTGCACATAGACTTGCCAGAGGGAAGGATTAACTGCAAGAGCCTGGCTCCTCAGAGATAAAAGTTCTTGACTTTATGTTTGGGTTTCAGTTGCAAGCTGCTCAGAAGACAGAGCTTAGACCATAAACAGTGAGACAGACAAAAGTATGTTTGGAAGTCAGTACCTCACTCAGGGCAAGAGTTTGTCTGCAGTGGGAGGAGAAGCTAGCTGGGAAATGAGAGAGAAGGATGGCTCAGAACCTGGCCCTGGCCTCTCAGTTCCAGCCCAGGCTGTATACCTGAGGAGACTGCAAGAAGCCCTGGAAGTATGGTCCCCCTGCAATTGCTCACTGGGGCTTGGGAGATAGTTCCACTTAAACATGGAGCTGAGGCTGCTTCAAGCTGTCCTTCCATCATCCTAGGAGCTGCCCCCTGGTCCTCATGGATGGCATGTACTCTAGCCGTGCCCTCTGTGCTCTGAGAAGCAAGGTTCAGAAAGGGGAAAGGGGCAAAGCAGGGCATGTCTTAGGGATGTTTTCCATTAGCTGGCTCAACGATCTGCTTTCATCCTGTTCGGCCGAATGAGGTCCCATGGAAACCTCATTCCAGAGAATGCGATCTCCAGAGAAGCTGAGGCTTGGGGTCTTAAGAGGCCAAGTACTCAGTTCAAAGTCACGAGTCTTGAGATACACTAAACAAATGTGACATGAATCCAACAGTCTCAGCAAGATACATCAAGGCACAGGATGCCCTAAGCCTGCTCCTTAAGGTGTCTGCCCAGTGCAGAGCATGGAAGACCACCCACCATTGTGCCCACACATGACACTGCTATCCAACTCCAGCATGGGTTCTGCAAATTGGGAGTCTGTGACCTCGATGTCTTAGAACGCCTCCCTGGATGGAGCTATTTAACAAATAAGAGCTAGCCAGGCTCATCAAGGTTATGAAGTCCAGTAAAGGTAGCCACTCCTCATCTTAAGAAGAATACTTTTGAAATGTAAGGTTAAATTGATCTGAACCATACTTGTCATAGTTTCAAGCATTCAGTAGTCAAATGGGGCAAATGGCTACCATACTGGACAGAACAGACACAGAACATTCCATTGCAGAAAGTTCTATTAATTGCTTCATTAATGTGTAGACAGTTAAGTGATGGGTGAATGGGTAGATAAGTGGGTAACTGGAAGCATTGGCACAGGAGTGGATAAGATGGGTGGATGTATAGACCGACAGGTTAGTGGATGGGTATGTGAATAGATGGGTAGATAGCTAAGTGAGTGCATGACATAAGAAATCAAAATTCAAAGGCTCCAGCTGAGGGGATCTTGATGGCAGAGGATCTTACCTATTACTTGTAGGCTTATATTTTTCAAAACCTACTTTAATAAATGCACTTAAATGCTTTAACCTCCCTCCTAGCCCACACCCACCAGTCATAGTGGAAAGGTTAACAGGGCAAAGGCAGAACTCTTTAGAACTAGTTCTTTGGGGTGAATCCAATCTGCATTGTCAGGATACGAGCAGTGTTAGCTCAGTCCACTCATAAATACCATTTACAAATCAGCAATGGGCAGTTCGATCCAGAAGAAGCCATGAGGCTTTGCCAAAGCAGCAAGAAGTCTCTGGAACACCGCCAGAAGTTCTTTGGTGCAGTTCTCTCTATGAAGCCATGACAAACGATGATCGGCAAAGAGGACAAGGAGAACCAATACCACACAGCACTGACAGCAAAGACTAGTGTCAGGCAAGCTCAGCAGAGAGTGGCAGGTGAACCAATATGACTCAGCACCATCCACTGTCTGGTTGGTTACCTTTCTATCCTTTCCAAACATCACATGTTCTCCTAAGCATCAGCTCTAGCAAAACACCACATGCCCTTTTTCCAGGCAGCTCCCAGAAAACCACCACGTGTCTGTTCTCAGCAAAACATCCTCTCTTGCATCTGCTCTAGTAAAAACATCCTCTCATAAGACAGTTTCCAGACAAAAAAAATCACATGACACAATTGAGTCTCCAAAGAAGCCAGAAATTTCCATTTCAATTACTATCACTGCTCTCCTCAACACAGCTCCATAGCCTGGCTCCATCTCTGCTAGTGGATGTATTAGATACTCTCCTTGATCCTGAAGCCTAGCCAAGGATCCAAAGGCCTGCCATTCATGATCCCAGTGTGGGAGGAGGGACAAACGTGAATGTTCATTGAATTTAGGGCAAGAAAGTCTGAGCTGCTGGCCTCTGTGATAGCTAACTGGGAAAATGGAGGCAAATCTTCTCTCTGCTTTTAATTTTCTCTTCCTTCCACCTGCCTATCCATGCACCTGATCACCCACCAACTTATCCATTATTCACTTATCTACCTATCTATCCACATACCCATCTACCCACCTGCCTGTCCACCCATCTACCCATCTATCTATTCACCAATGCTTTCATTTAGGTAGTCACTTACCTATCCATCCCTCCATCACTCATTTACTCATGTGCCCATGCACCCATCTTCCCACTTACCAGTTTATTCACTCATCCACTCATTCATTTACCCTTCTATTTACCCACCCATACACTCCACATACTCAGCTGCCTGTCTATGCGGTCATCCATACAATTACCAGTTTATCTACCTATTCAGCGGCTTGAATGAGAATGGCCCCCATAGGCTCGAATACTTGAATATTTGGTTCCAAGTTGGTGAACTGTTTAAGAAGGATTAGAAGGTCTGCCCTTATTAGAGGAGGTTTCAAGGTTTCGAGGTTTCAAACACCTATGCTAGATTTAGTCTCTGTCTCTGTCTGCCTCTGTCTGCCCCCCCCACCCCCTGACTGCTTGTAGATCATGATGTAAGCTCTCAGTTACTGCTTCAGCACATGCCTGCCTGCCTGCCTGCCTGCCTGCCTGCCTGCCTGCCTGCTGCCACGCCCCCTGCCATGATAGTCATGGACTCACATTCTAGAACTGTAAGCTAGTCTCCAATTAAGAACTTTCTTTTATGCCCCAACATATAAAAAAGACACGTGCTCCACTATGTTCATCGCAGCCTTATTTATAATAGCCAGAAGCTGGAAAGAACCCAGATGCCCTTCAACAGAGGAATGGATACAGAAAATGTGGTATATCTACACAATGGAATATTACTCAGCTATCAAAAACAACGAGATTATGAAATTTGTAGGCAAATGGTTGGAACTGGAAAATATCATCCTGAGTGAGCTAACCCAAGCACAGAAAGACATACATGGTATGCACTCACTGATAAGTGGCTATTAGCCCAAATGCTTGAATTACCCTAGATGTCTAGAACAAATGAAACTCAAGACGGAGGATCAAAATGTGAATGCTTCACTCCTTCTTTAAAAGGGGAACAAGAATACCCTTGGCAGGGAAGAGAGAGGCAAAGATTAAAACAGAGACTGAGGGTTGGGGATTTAGCTCAGTGGTAGAGCTTGCCTTTTCCCCAGCTCCGAAAAAAAAAAAAAAAAAAAAAAAAAAAAAAAACAAACAGAGACTGAAGGAACATCCATTCAGAGCCTGCCCCACATGTGGCCCATATATATACAGCCACCCAATTAGACAAGATGGATGAAGCAAAAAGTGCAGAAGTGTAGATCGCTCCTGAGAGACACAGCCAGAATACAGCAAATACAGAGGCGAATGTCCCAGCAAACCTCTGAACTGAGAATAGGACCCCCGTTTGTAGAATCAGAGAAAGAACTGGAAGAGCTTGAAGGGGCTCAGACCCTATATGTACAACAATGACAAGCCACCAGAGCTTCCAGGGACTAAGCCACTACCTAAAGACTATACATGGACTGACCCTGGACTCTGACCTCATAGGTAGCAATGAATATCCTATTGGAAGGGAAGCCCTGGGTCCTAGAACCCCAGTGAACTAGACTGTTGCAATGGGGGGGGAGGGTCAGGAGGGAACACCCATAAGGGGGGGAGGGGGATGTTTGCTAATACTCAAATGTATATAAGAAATATTCAAGTTAATAAAAAAAAAAAAAAAAGAACTTTTTTTATAAGTTTCCTTGATCATGGGCTCTGTACACAAAAGTAGAAACTTAACTAAGACAGAAGTTAGTTCCAGGAGTTGGATATTGCTGTGGCAGGCCTGACCATGCTGCATTTTGGGATGTTGGGACTTTAGCTAGGAAAGCAGTTGAGTACTGTGAGAGTTAAGGGGACATTGGAAGATGGTGATGCTGACAGCAATGTGGATTGTGGGGGCCCAGCTCAAGAGGTCTCAGAGGAGGGGTTGGGGATTAGAGGGGAGGGGTTAGCTCAGCGGTAGAACTCGTGCCTAGCGAGCGCAAGGCCCTGGGTTCAGTCCCCAGCTCCGAAAAAAAAAAAATGGTCTCAGAGGGGAATAATATTATTGTCTGAGATATAGACCACTCTTGTGATCTTTTGGCAAAGAATATGACTGCTTTTTGCTCTTGTCCTTACAGTCTATCTGAGGCTAAACTGGAGAGTTTTGGATTTCGGCATTGGCAGAGGAGATTTCAAGATGATCTAGCATTGACTGTGCCACATGGTTATTAGCGATCATTCTCTGCAGAGCTATCGTTTTAAAAAGGAGGTGGGACCAAAAGAAATACAAAATGCAGAATTTGAGGAGAAATAAATTGTTGGGGTAGAAATTTCGGCTCATGTCTGGATAAACCACAATAGGCCAACATAGTTCCACGTGGAAATGTTTAATGAGAGAAGAAGAGTAGAAGAGGAGAGGAGTAGAGGCCAGCATGAGCACATGGAGGGAAGTGGGGAGGGGAATGGAGAGAGATGGGACAGAAGGGAAGAGGGCAAGAGCAAGAAGCAAGAGAATGAGGAGGGGGCAAGCAGCCCCTTTTATAGTGAGTCAGGCATACCTGGCTGTTGCCAGGTAACTGTGGGGTGGAGCTTAGACAGAATACCAACAAAGCACTAGAGAATGTAGTGTTGAAGCCAAGACTGTGCTCAAGGACATGCAAAGCTTAAAGAAAGACATAATGCTAAACAGAATAAACGAAATGGTGACCTCAGGGTCAGACCCCACCCAGCTAGTACTGCAACCTGTCAAAGAAAAAGACCTGAGAGATTACCTCTATTTAAAAAAAGCTATAAAGTAAAATAAAGTTCAAGGTTCCAGACCAAACAGGCAGAAATTGGCACCTTCGACCACATGGTTCTGGCTTTAGCATAAGGATACAGGAGTAAAGGAGCTAAGGAAGCTCATAATTAAGGCCATTGAGGTCAGGTGTATGGCAGGGGAGTCCCTGCATGGAGGACTGAAGAAGCCACCAAGTAAGCTATGAACGTGAAATCTGGATTGCATTGGAGATTCCATGATGTTGAAGATGCTAGAGCCATGGAATGTCTGCTGAGGGTTGCAAACAGGAAGTAGCAACAGCCCGGGTTGGGAGGGAGCACTTTGTAGTCAACAAAGCTGGAAGGAGTAAGAGATCTGAAGATCCATCTAAGCTCTTAACATCAGGCATGAGAGTTCAGGTTTGGAGTTTCCCCTGCTGGTTTCAGTCTTACTTGGTCCAGTATTTCCTCAATAAGCTCTTTCTCCCCTTTAGAATAGTAATATATATATTCTGTGCCACTACATGCTAAACTATGTAATTTGCTTTTTTATTTTATAGAGAGTTATAGTTAAGAGATTGCTTTGAGTCTCAGAAGAGGCTTTGGACTTTTAAACAGTGCTCAGACTGTGAAAGATTATGGGGAATTGGATTAAATGAATTTTGCATTATGATATGGCTATTAGCCTTGTGCTGGAATGGGATGTGGTGGTTTGAATGGGAATGTCCCACCTAGGTTCATATATTTGATGCTTGGTACCTAGTTGGTGGACTGTTTAGGAAGGATTAGGAGGTATGGCATTTTTAGAGGAGGTATAGAATTGTAGTAGGTGTGACCTTTTTGTGTCATCTGGAGTGGACTTTAAGGTTTCAAAAGTCCATGCCAGGCCCAGTATCCCTCTCTGCCTCCTGCTTGTAGATAAGATACAAGCTCTCAGATACTGCTCTAGTGCCATGCCTGCCTCCCTGCTGTCATGCTCCCCACCACATGGCCATAGACTCACTCTCTGAACTGCAAACCCACAATTAAATGCCTTCTTTTATAATATACCTGCCTTAATTAGGGTTTCATTGCTGTGAAGAGATACCATGACCACAGCAACTTTTATAAAAGAAAACTTTTAATTTGGGGATGGCTTACAGGTTCAGAGGTTTAGTTCATTATCCTCATGGTAGAGAGCATGGTGGCATGCATGAAGACATGGTGCTGGAGAGGAGCTGAGAGTTCTACATCAGGATAGGCAGGCAGCAGGAAGGGAGGGAGAGAGAAAGAAAGGAGGGGTGGAGGTTGGTCCTGGCTTGAACAGATAAAACCCCAAAGCCTACTTCCAGTGACACAGCATGCCACACTTCCTAATCCTTGTCAAGTAGTGCCACTCCCAAGACCAAGCATTCAAATATATGACCCATGGGGGCCATTCCTATTTAGTCCACTACAACACCTATCTACCCGTTTCCATTAACCTACCCACAATTTCTGCTTGGGTAGTTATTTCCTCTTAATTGAAACATTTCCTCCTAGATGAAGGAGGGAGACTCACAAGACTCAGGAGAAAAGGACATTTATAAGACTCAAGATATAAATGGAATTTATAAGGTTTGGGAAGCTCCCAAATCTTACAAGAATCACAAGGCACCTCCCTAAGGTTATATACAGTCTCTGGTGAGCGGGGACTGATGGGCGGAGCTTCCAGAAATGTGTGCGATGTAGCTTTCGTGAGTTGTCTGTTACCTGGGCTGGGGTGGCTTTTTAGTGACACAGCTGCACTTAGTCTCACATATTTCTACAATAAACTTACTGGTTCACTAAGTAGGAGCTGGTGAGGTCATTTCTTTGGCTAGTCACCTCTCTGGGGTGAACAGATATTTGTTTATGTCTCCTCAGGAAAAATAGCAGAATAACTGGTGTCTGTCTTAGTTGGGAATTCTATCACTGTGATAAAATACCATGACCTAAAGCAACTTGGAAAAGAAAAGTTTCCTTTTTACCTTACAGCTTGTAGTCCAACATCCAGGGGAGTCAGAGCAGGAACTCAAGGTTGGAACCTGGAGGCATGTGCTGATGCAGAGGCCATGGAAAAATATTGCTTACAGGTTTGCTCCAGGCTTACTCAGCTTGCTCTTCTATATATCCCAGGACCATTGCCCAAGCATGACACTGTGCCCAGTGGGCTCCCACATCAATCACTAATTAAGAAAATGCACTACGGATCTGCCCAAGGGCAAATGTTAAGAAGGCATTTTTCTCAATTGATAATTGCCTATTCCCAAATAACTCTAGCTTGTGTCAAGTTGACACAAGAGTAACCAGGGCAGCTCTCAAACACGGGCCAGCATAGCCACAGGTTGTTACATGTTCGCTGCCAATGGGGATGAGACCTGCAACTCTGGCTGATCTATGTGAGGGTAGAGTGTCTGCTGGGAGTGGGGGCAATGCTCCATTTACCTATCTATCTACCCGTCATCCATCTATCTGTGTACCCATTTACCTATCTATCCACCCGTCATCCATCTATCTGTGTACCCATTTACCTATCTATCCACCCGTCATCCATCTATCTGTGTACCCATTTACCTATCTATCCACCCGTCATCCATCTATCTGTGTACCCATTTACCTATCTATCCACCCGTCATCCATCTATCTGTGTACCCATTTACCTATCTATCCACCCGTCATCCATCTATCTGTCTACCCATTTACCTATCTATCCACCCGCCATCCACCTATCTGTGTACCCATTTACCTATCTATCCACCGTCATCCATCTATCTGTGTACCCATTTACCTATCTATCCACCCGTCATCCATCTATCTGTGTACCCATTTACCTATCTATCCACCCGTCATCCACCTATCTGTGTACCCATTTACCTATCTATCCACCCGTCATCCACCTATCTGTGTACCCATGCCACCATCCACTTCCCACCTCTCTACCCATCCTTCTATCCATTTGTCTATCTATCCATTCACCATCGACCCATGAATCTGCCCATCTATCCATCCTAATAGCCAACTACTACTCACCTATCTACCCATTCACTCGACCACTTGGTCCCCCCACCTTTCTGCTTTCCAGACACTACGGGTAAAAAACAAATGAGCCATAGTCACTTGAACTGAGCGAAAGTGATTAATTAGCAAAGCCACACTTGGTAAGCATGGCATACGTATCCTGACTGATGTGGCTTGAATACCCTGGAAACACAGTAACCTCTTCCTCTCAGACTATTTCCTTGGGTGTGAGTCTGGGGCTGGGGGAGTCCCCAGAGTAACAGAACAAATGGATGATCCTACATGTCAATAACTTCTGAAAGTATCCCCTTCAGTACACGGGGTAGCTTTTTAACAGACAAGACAATTCCTCAGCAAACACCAGACCTCACAACCGTCAGTCCAAATGCCGGGTCTGTTCTCAAACTACCAGAAGGAGGCTGAGGTGGCCAAGAGACACCCCCACTCAGGCTCACTCCGATCAGACCATTCTGGTAATGCGTAGCCCAGGCCAATGACTCACCTGCAGGCCCTGGGGCTCCAGGTCTCAGGTTGTCAAGTCTCCACTCTACAACAAGAACAAGCCCAGGAATCCCCAAGACATGAGCTCACCTGCACAGGAGCCTAAAGAAGTCACTCCAGCTCCCGTCTTCTCTTAGGAGGAGACAGAAGGAACTGTGGTGTGGTCAAAGGCTCATCTGTAGGTGCCTCATGTATAAAATGTGTACACACTGGCTTGCAGGGTTGACAAGGATGTAAGTGACTGGGCGGCAAGGTTGGCATACAGCTAGTGCCTAATAAATATTACATGTAGAGTTGGAATGTGAGGAGGGTTCCTTTCCACTCTGAATAGATAAACTAGGATGTGAGGTGCACAGGATCATTTCTAAAGCTTGACAAGCCTGAACAGAACCATCTTGAACTCGGGCTCCTGCTTGTACTGAGGGAAAAGGCCTGTGAGGGAAGCACACTATAAATCAAGTCACCTTTGACCTGGCAGGAAGATCAACTTTCCCTACACTTCACCTGCTCTTTGGAGAGTCTTCGCAACACACATCACCACACCAGATGATTGGCCACAGAGATTGATTCCTGTTGACGACAGGCAGGGCCGGAGCACACCCGAGGGTGAGCTGGTTGGCGGCATTTCACAGCTGGTTATTGAAAGTTTAAAACCAGATCAATTCACAGTAAACACCGATCGAGAGCTGCGTAGGCTGTGGGGGTTGCACGTTCATTTCTGCCCTACGAAAACGCACCCCACAGGCAACATCTGCTCAAGAATTCAGGTAGAATAAGTCGATGGCGTCTTCAGAGCACCAGGTGCAGCAGGGCTCCATTTGTGGGAGACTGTGAAGTCATTCAAACAGTTCTGCCTGGGGTGTTTGCGCTTCCTGTTGCTAGGCAGCAAACTTACAGGCATAGCCTGGTACTGGAGTTGGGGAGCAGATAAGGAAATGGACAAACTGTATATAGACTGAGCAAATATCCAAGTGCCATGAGAACAAGGTTTCTGTGATAGTGTGACATTGAAACTGAGAAGGTGACTCAGTTGCTAAAATGCTTGTCACACAACAACGGGGACCTGAGTTCAAACCCCCCACACCCTCCTACAAAGCCAGTCACGGTGCAAGCGTCCGTAATTCCAGTGAGGAGGCAGAGACGATAGGCCAAGCCCTGAGCTCCTCCATCTCACTGGCTAGCCAGCCTAGCCTAATTGTGAATTTCCAGGTCCCGCTGAGAGAGCAAGCCTCAAAAAAGCAAGGTGGATGGCTCCAGAGGAATGACACCCAAAGTTGATCCCAGACCTCCACCCATGAACACACACTAAGCAAGAAGCAAGGAAGAGATAAAGACTTGGAGAATAGAGAACAAGGGGGAAAAAAAACATGCGACTTAGAGGGGCATGGTGTCTGATGGCCTGAGGCAGAAGAGAGGCTAACTTGCAAGATTAAGGCAAGTGGAGCACGGTGAGAAAGCTGGGAGAGGACGGCCAGTAAGCGGGAGTAGGCTTTATCTTTAGTTAAATGAGAGGGAGATTTGGAGCAAAGGAGCCACGTGTTCTGAGTTGTTTGCCTAAGCGATAGCATTTTCCTATGGCTCTTAGGAGAATGGAGGTGGAGGCCGAAACCTGGCAGGAGGCCGTGGGGACTACTCAGACGAACACAGATGGTTCTGTGGCTGGGAGTGGTGGTAAGAGAAATGGGAGGACAATAGACACCAATGCCACCCGCTGCTGGTCTGGCCATGGGGTGGGAAGGAAAGAACTCAGCCAATCATAAACTGATGGCTTGAAAAGAGTGGCCCATGCTGTCTGTCTGTGGTGCACGGGCTGTGGGTGACCAGGTAAGAACAGAGACTAAGAGGGCTGAGGAGAAAGCTGTCAGTAGAGCGTTTGCCAAACAAGCATGAAGACCTTAGTCCAACCCCCTATACCCATGTACGCAGCTGGACATGGTAGTGCACATCTGTAACATCCGTGTTGGCAAGGGCTGGGGCTTGCTGGCCAGACAGTCTAACACAATCAGGGAGCTCTAGGTCCAGTGAGACCATGATTCAGGAAAAAAAAAAAAAGTGGAGAATGACTCGGGGAAGACACCAACACTGGTCTCTAGCCACCACACAAAGGCACACACATATGTACATGTGTACAAAAAATAAAGTCAAAAAGAAAGAAGAGAGATTCCTGCAGTTAGAGACTGTGGGGGTGACCAAAGGCTGATGTCAGGTAGCATAGGCACATCAGGAATTCAGAGGAGGTAGCTGCCTTGACCCCTCAGGAGGATTACAGTTATCCACCTGTCTTAGTTACTTTACTATCACTGTGACAAACACCAGACAAAAAGCAATCTGGAGACAAAAGGGATTATTTCAGCCTACAGTCCTAGTCCATCATGGAGGAAAGTCGGGACAAGAACTCAAGGCAGGAACCTGACAGCAGGAGGTGAAGCAGAAGCCATAGGAGTGCTCTTTATTGGTTTGCCTTCTTAGAGGACTCAGGACCACTCGCCCAGGGGTGTCATTGCTCCCAGTGGGTGGGGATAATTAATCAAGAGTCCTGGACAGACTTGCCTGTATGCCAACTTTACGGAGACCTTCTCTCTTCCCAAGGGACTCTAGCTTGTGTTGAGTTGACGACATAAAGCTAACTACACACTGTGGAATCGCCCAGGTTCACAGATGCTTCCCGTTGAAGAGCAGGAGGAGGACTTAGAAGACAGAGGCGATGTCACCCAGCAGGGAGGAGGAGAGTGGGGGAAATTAGAGCAGCCTTGTAGAAGGCCTGGGAAGAACTTCAAGGAGGCCAACGGGCAACACACCTCCAGGAGCCCAGCAGTGCACAGACTTGCCAGCGCCTTGCCCATCATCAGAGGGTGCTACTAGCATCTGTGTGTTGTGGGGAATGGGGGACAGAAGATGGACAGAATTAGAGAGAAGAGTAAAGAAATGGGGATACAGGAGCAGCATGTAGGACAACTGCCAGGCTTCACGAATACCCATGTCTACACCGATGTGTCTACACCCATATGTTTGAGATAAGACAGAGCGACCCATCTCTCCCCATGGGGATTCAGTTAACAGTAAAGCATTGTTCAGAATTGTCAGAAGACCGTACGTTAACTCTGGACTTTTACTACATGCAACATTTTTAATGTTTACTTTTCCTTTCAATAAGCTAAGATGTTGGGGACTTTGACTTCCCTGACAGCTGTTCGACCCTTCCCTGGCACTTGATGTAAAACTGTCAGCCAGTCAGCCAGATTGTCCATGTGCGCTAGTACAGCTGCTTGAACACTCCTTGGATGTCTTAAGGAAGCTCGACTCCAGCCACAGTCCCTTGCTTTAACACTAGTTGACACCACCCACTGCTGGCACTCGGCGTTATCTGAGGCCGAGAACTACAGTAGCTAAGTGCTGGGGTGCTGATGGTTCAAGTGTAGAGCGCTATTTCTTCAATCCTTCTCCCAAAGCCCCAAGACTCTGGCTTCTGCGCAGCAATAGGGACCTAGCACTCGGGGTCTCTAGTTCAGCCCCTAAGCCTCAGGCAGGGCAAGCCCTGGGACTAACTGCTGTAGCATTCGTCCACCTGTGATTTTTATTCGTGAGGGGCAGAAGGTCCCAGCCAGCTGTTCGATGATTATTAGAACATTCTAGCCCTTCTGGAAAGTCCTGTGACCCTGGGACAGAACTGAGAAAACTCCCTTCCCAGCATCCTTTGTAGACAGGCACAAGCACGTGACCCGGCTCCACCAGTCCCATCCGTCCTCACTAGACACCAGTATGGGATAAGGTTTAGTGCGGGAGGGGAAACGACCAAAGAAGAACTACCAGAAGGCAGGACCAACTCCACAAGGCCAGCGATGGCTGCATGAACCCTCCAGGAACTGAGCAGACCCTAGAAGCTGCACTGGAGTCATTTCTTACTGGCCAGCCTTCAACCACAGGCACAGCGCAGGCTGCCCTGCAGTCCTCGGTTCCCTCCTAGGTAGAGGCTACCATTTTACTTTTTACCTCTGACCTAGGATGTTAGAGCACACAGCTGACCTCTGTGGGTGGGGGCTGCCACATAGCCAGCCTGGGAAGCAGAATCAGCCTGGCCACTTGCCTTTGGAGCCACTGCCTTCTCTTCACACTAGAGACCAGCCTGGGCAAGTGCTGACTCACAGGGGGTAGACTGCTGGGCCGACTGCCGGCAGCATTCCAGGACCTCTTCCTTTCATTCTGACGGAAACCCTGTGGGGAAGGAAGTAAAATGTGCCTGCCTACAATTCCCATTTCTCAATTAGAAGCCCCATGGCCCTCGTCCAACCAACGGAATACAGGTGAAAGGCTCTGAGGAGAGACTCTGGTCTCAATACAGACTCAGAGCTTTGCTGTGGGGGAAAAAAAATAGACTGCCTTTGTTCCCCTGCCTCTCTCTCCTCCCTCTTCTTCCTGCCCAGAGAGGAGATGTGGTGATGGTGATGGAGGGGCCGTCTTTTTGGCTGTTTGATATGAAGGGGTTTTGGCTGCCAGCCTGAGGGGAGCATGCAAGTTGAGGAGAGTTAGGAGAGAGAGAGCATTGTGGGATGGTGCAGCATAGAGGGGGGACCTGGCGGGAGGGGGGGGAGGGGCAATCAGGTGTGCCTGACTCTCAGACAATCAAGGTAGGAGGTGCTGAGAGAGGGGCGCATGGCCCCATGGGAACAGAGAGGACACGGAGGTGGGAAACTCCTTTATTGTGCCTGTGTGGAAAGTTAGAGGACAGCTCTCAGGACTAGTCTCTCTCCTTCTACCAGGCCGGCCTGAGGATCAAACTGAGCCCTTCGGGCTCGAGGGCAAGCAGCTACACCCACTGAGCCATCTTGCTGGTCTCCCAGCTCCTCTGCTCATTATCTGAAATAGGAAAATGCCACACACATGAAATTCTTCTCCCCAGCTAGTTAAGTGAGGCAAAACGTGAAACTGAAATTTGAGTCGGCCTTGAATTTTGCATGATGTCAATAAATACGAGACTCTTGATTTGGCCAGACAGGTTGGGTTTTCATAAATAGGGACCTGGCCCTGAAGATGATGTGTTTCCGGGCAGCCCTCTGGAGTTCAGAGGGAGTCTCCAGGGGAAACCAAACACAGTAGTTCCTCCGACTCCATCCATGTGTGTACACGGTCAGTGTCAGCTAAAAAAAGAAAAAATTAGTAATCATTGCTGCTCATCCCCGCTTGTGCCTCGCTTTGGAATTAAACTTCGTTACAGATACACATGAACAAGAAGCAGCAGTTCCGTGTGCACAGGCTTCTGACCATCTGTGGGTTTCAGACCTTTCGCAGGGGGTTGATGGGGACTGCCGTGCCCAGTCCGGAACCCCACGGCCTTCTGACAGCATTACAGAACTGAGAACAGGGCCCCAGGCAGCTCAACCTGAGAGCCCCAGGGGCCAGCCGGGGGGCTGGGAGAGCAGCCTTCTCACACAGCTGTGTTCATCTCCCATTTCACAGGAGGCAAGGAAACACAGCTTCAGGAGGATGCTGGCTCTGCAGCCAGGACAACACTTACTGAGGACTTACTGAGGGCATGGGGAAGAGATGAAGACTGGGGATGGGGGACTAACATCCCCTCTGCATCCCAGAAGGCCAGAGAGGCCACAGCCACTGCTTTTCTTGAATGTGATGGAGCTCTGCAGTCCTCAGTATCCTCGGAGCTTATGTTTCTGTGTCACAGACACAACAGCCAACGCTGACAGAGCCAGAGCAGTTGGCCAGAGCCACCTGTGGTCCAGGTCTATTGGCTTTGGAGGCCCTGCTCCACCCCCAGCCTCTCTGGCACCCACGAACTCCTTAAGGTGGCCTCAGCATGCATCTGTCACTCCACAACGCTGAGAGGCTCTGTGCTGTGGCCATGTGATCTTTGAGCTCTGAGCTAGTTTGCCATCGCTTGATTCTCAGTCCTCATTGATTGTGTCACCCGGGGCCTCGATGTGTACTTTGGTTTCCTCCTCTGTCAAAAACAAAAAGCATTGTGGGAGTAGCCTCTACCACATGGTTCAGATGTGAGCAGTGCAGCCTAAGGGTGGGCTGCCGCTGCGTTACTTTGTCACTGTTGCTGGCGTGAGGATGTGCGGTGTGGGGGACAAGCCTGGGAAAGTAACTTGAACCGGCCCACTCCGGAAGCCTGATCTCTGACACCCCAGCTCTACCCCCTCCCTGGAAGTGTCTTCCGTCAATCTCTCTGTCCCAAAGGTTCAGGCACAGGCTCTCCTCAGCTCTGGTTCCTGCACACCCTCCCACCCCAGAGGAAGCAAAACTACCCCTGGGTCAAGTCCCAGGCAGGAGGTTGTGGACCTCTTCTGGGTGGATTCCAGACCAGCCTCCACAGGCTGCCTCTGCCTGAAGCCATGTGTGGGCCTGAGGGCCATCTATTGTGGGGGAAGTTGCCCCCTTCCCTGAGCCCTGGCTGTTCCGAGTGCACAGTGATTGAACGGTGGGTGGGGTGCCTGCCCTGCCTGTCTATAGGCTGGGATCTAACTCCACTGCCAATCTCTTGTCTAGGCTGGGCCCAGCTCTCTTCTCCCCCCTGCTCCTGGTGGGTCTGACTGGGCTGCATGGAGGTACCCACCATCCTAGGACACCCCTTGGGCTACGTGACAGTCATGCTACAGCCATCCCTACCTATACCCAATAGTCTAATGCGGGGAGCTTTGGAATGGTGGAGATGAGGGGCCTCTGGACAGTGGAGCCCTTAGTTCTATTCCTCCCTCACAGAAAGGCAAGCTCTGAGAATGACGTCTCCACCCGGCCCCGCCCAGCCTCTGACTTCCCCAGCCCCAAGTTGTACAACAGGCACTTGAACTGCCAGAAACAGTCCCCAGATAACCTTATCAGCCACCCAGCCACAGAGCCTTCCTGCCGCGCCAGCCACCCACAAAAATAGAGCTGCTGATTAGAACCTTCCAGAAACACTGACCCTGGAGCCTTCCAAAAGCTGAAGAGACATCCTGGCGCGCTCTGAAGCCCTGCTCTATCTTAAAGCAGTGTGGAATATTTATTTTGGGGTCTTCAAATCAAGTCTTGGGATCTGTGGAAAGAAATCTGCCAACTACCTTTGAAAAACAGCACAAAAGTATCCCTCTTCTTAAACTTTTTTAACTGCCACTTCTGATAGTATGGTTAGAAGAAATAATAGGACGGAAGGAAAAAAGTACCAGTTAAGGTTGTCCTACCCATGGATTCATCAGAATACCTAAGCTTAACCCGAAAATGACGTCATGTCCAAAAATGCAAGGAGGAAGGAG
This sequence comes from Rattus rattus, assembly GCF_011064425.1. NCBI lineage: Eukaryota > Metazoa > Chordata > Mammalia > Rodentia > Muridae > Rattus > Rattus rattus. The sequence continues at coordinate 134,164,478 of NC_046155.1, forward strand.
AGAGGGAGAAAAGGGAAGGGAGGAAGGGGGAGGGAGGGAAGAAGAGGAACCAAGGAAGGAAAGAAGGAAGGAAGTTAGGAAGGAGGACAGACACATGGCTACCCACCCCGCTGTGTCCTAGATAGCTCTTCAAGTGTGGCAGAGCTTGTGCAGAGGTGGCTCGGTGTGTAAGAGCATTTACTGTGCGAGCATGGGAAGTAAACACAGATCCCAGCAGCCACAGACAGAGCAGAATGTGGGAATGTGAACACCTACAACCCCAGCACCGTGGAGGGTGTGAATAGAGAAAGACTGATTTTCCCGGCTGTCAGCCTAGGTCCTGGTTTAGTAAGAGACTCTGCCTCAAGGGAACAAGGGGAGGTGATAGAGAGGGAACTAGTGCCCTCCTCTTCTGGCCTTAACACACATACGCATACATGAACATAAATGTAATCTCTCTCACACACAGTTTTAAAGTATTTATTATATGCTATGCATATATGCATGTATGTACGTGCATCATGAGTGTTCACAGTGCTCAGAGACCAAAAGAGGATGTTATATCCCCCTGAAAAAGAAGTTACATGTGAGCCACCATATAGGTGCTGGGAACCCAAGCACCCAGTGTTCTTAACTTCTGAGCCATCTCTCCAGCCCCAGCAACCTTGTGTGTGTGTGTGTGTGTGTGTGTGTGTGTGTGTGTGTGTGTGTGTGCGTCTGTCTGTGTGTGTGTCTTTCTGCCTGTGTCTGTCCTTATGTATTTCTGTGTCTATGGGGGTCCCCGTATGTATGTGTCTATGTGCCTCCGTGTGTATGTGCATGTATGTATATGGATGCATCTGTGTGTGTGCGCATGTGAGTATTTCTTCACATGTGTGTGTTCCCAGCGGCCAGAGGAGGCCATCAAGTGTCCTGTTTGATCATTATGTCTCATTCTCCTGAGTCAGGGTCTGTCACAAGCTTCAACCATCCCCCTGTGTCTGCCACAAAGCACTGTCATATCAGGATTTTTATTCAGATCCTGGTGCTGATACGGCACCCACTCCTGCTCGCCAAGCCATCTCTGCACCCCATTACCAGATTTTAGAAAGTGAACTCGTGCCATCGACCAAGAAGAAAACAAGTCTTCCCTCCTGCGCCTCAGTTCTTTAGTAAAGGCCCCAACTTAGCCCGTGAAGACTATAGAACCACGGGGACTCTGCCGGGCATGGTGGCTTGGGCACGCAAATGCCTGTGCTTGGGAGGCAGGCTCAAGAACATCTCAAGTCTGACGCTGGGCTGAGCATGAAAACATCCAGATGCTTTATACAACCCCCTCCTCACTTCCATACTGGGCCACTGTCCCTTCCCTCTGACCTGCACACAAGGACCAGACTTGTGGTCCCTGAGGAAGACTCCCACCCCTATCCCCTGACTCCCATGGCCACAGTTAAGAGTAGAGCCACTCCCTCGAGCATGGTTCCCTTCAGAGACACAACACAACCCCACCCTCAACCCCTGACTGACTCACCCACAAGAGCGGCTCCCGTGGGACTGTTTGACCCCCTGTGACACCTGGAGGCGGCTTCCTCTTCCTGAGGCGGGGGTGAAACCCCTCTAGGGAGAACACAGCTGCGAAGGAAAAGAGGCACACCGGATTACCAAGACACCAGGTCGATTGTCCCAGATTACTCACCTTTCCCCTCCTCCCCTCTGGAAGCCTCTGGGAATCAAGTATTCCTTCACCTGCCCGCACAGCCCCGGCTCTACTGCCTGAGGGTGTGGGCGGAAGAGGATGCTGATGCTGCTCCAGGGGCCTGGGCAGCAAAGGAGCTCCTGGCTGTCCCTCTGACCAGACCAGCTCACACCAGCTAGAAAAGGATGTCTGTTCTCTTACATTCACCTATCACCCAAGGTGCAGATCCAGGTCCAAAGCAGGAACTATGGGAATAAGGACATGTGGAAACAGTCTCCCTAACTCTGCCCACTGTGTCCCTAGAGGGTGCCACTGTTCTCCAAGCGGACACGAGGGAGAAGTAGGAACCGTTGGGGTCAAAAGTGGATGGGCAGGAAGATAACCACATGGGGGACAGATAGAGAACCAAGGAGGAAGACATGCTTTAGTCACAATGTTCTCTGCTGCCAGTGACAGAAACTGATTCAAACCAGGGCCTGAACAGAGGAGGTGCGGGGAAGAGAGAAGGAGAAAGAGAGAGCAGCCCTCTTAGTTTACATCTCAGAGCTGTCTGGTTTCAGGAATGGCTGGATCCAGGGACACAAGTGATGGCACCGTTCTCTCTTTACGCTCCTTATCTTGACTTGCCTTTTATCTGGGTGTTAACTTTCCAGTTCTTTGTGCCAGATGGCCTTTGCTGTCATAGTAGAGACTACCCATGCTTACATCAGGCCAGATTGTCAAGCCAAGCAGACGCATCTCTCTCCTCCACCCCTCGTCACGGTGGACTTACACACTCTGGTGACATGCTGCTCCTCGGGCTGACCGATGGTTCCCGGAGACTGGGCTTTGAGTTAGCCTGGGCCAGCACGTTCAAGGTACCAAGAGGGCAGGTCCCAGCAGTTATTTCTGGAAACTGAGAGTCTGACTGCTGTATTAGCCCAGGCTGTACAAAAAGCCCAGAACAGGGCGTATGGACATGGCTCAGTGAATAAAGGAGCTTGTGACCAAACTTGAGGGCTTGAGTTTGATCCCCAGAACCCACATGGTAGAAGGAGAGAACAGACTCCTGTACTGTCTTTTGACCTACACACGCATGTGCCAAGGCACGCACTGCCACCCTACCCTCAACACATGGGCTAAATAAATGTAAAGAAAAACAAACTTGCCTAGGCAGAAAACCGATGCTGGAAGGGGCTGAGCTGAGCTGGAAAATGGGCCAGGGTCCCCCGTAGGAGGAATGCGTTCTCCTAGACAGTGGTTTCTCACAGTGCCTTCCATCAACATCACTTGTGGCTGAGGCAGAGGAACTGCCTGAGTTCAAGGCCAACATAGGCTACATAGCAAGGCCTTATCTGAAAAACAAGCCATCGGTCCTGGATGTGACAAACAGTGACACACCCTGGTATAAGAGTGGGCAAAGACTGAGGAGATGGCTCTCCAGAGATCTGCAAACTACCAATGAGGGCAGCACAAGATAGCGAATACCTGATCATTGACCAACAAATCGAGAGGAGGGGGGGAAGGGAGGGACTTTGTAAGGGAGGGGCCGGAAGGGGGATGCAGCCGTTGGGATGGAAGGAAAGAAGGAAGGAAGGAGGAAGACTTGAAAGAAAGAAAGGAGGGAGGGAGGAAAAACAAACTTGCCCTGGAAAAACCCATGGGGGAGGGGAGGAGAGGAGGTTTCAGGAGGGAGAGGAGAGAAGAACATAGAAAAGGAAAAAACAAGCCAACAGGAGGAAGGAAAGGAAAGGAAGGAAAGGAAAGGAAAGGAAAGGGGAGGGGAGGAGAGGAGGAGAGAAGGAGAGGACAGGAGAGGAGAGGAGAGGAGAGAAAAAAGGAAAGGAAAGGAAAGGAAAGGAAAGGAAAGGAAAGGAAAGGAAAGGAAAGGAAAGGAAGACAAATCAAAATCACTTCACAGTGCATGGCGGTTCACATGAAAATGGTCCCCTATAGGCTCAGAGGGAGCGGCACTATTGGGAAGTGTGGCCTTATTGGAGGAAGTATGTCACTGAGGCTGGGCTCTGATGGTTCAGATTCTGAAGCCAGACCCAGTGTCACTGTTTTCCTGATGGATACCAGTCCAGCACCACGTCTACCTGCATGCCGCCACGTTTTCCACCATCATGATAATGGACCTGAAAGAATAAAAAAATGCAGCTAAGAAGTCAGAAGTTTAAAAATGCTATCTCACCCCTAAGAAGCCCGAAATACCTCAAATTCCAGACCCTGCCCTCTACCTGAAAGTGGGTAAAAGGTCACATTTCTTGAGCCTGCTCTCCCAGGAACTAGAAGAAAGGACTTAGGATAAGGCCCTTAGATATGCAATTCCCGACCTAGTAAAGATAACAGAAAGCGTCTCCCCGGAACTAGCTGACCATAAAGTTAAATTAAAATCTTAGAGAACAATCTTGAGAAACAGGAAGTTCCTCCTTGTGATTTTTCACTTTCCAATGACGCCATCCCTGCCCCCTCGGGTTGTAGTTTCTCCCTTTAAATATCCTTCCTCCCAGCCTCTTGGGAAGAAACTCCACTGCCCCTGCGTGGGATATGAGTCTCGACCCCAGTGCACTGGTTCCTATCGATAAACCTCATGTGATTACAGCAAGGATGGTCTTGTGTGAGTTCTTGGGGGGTCGAGTCATCCCGAGACTTGAGTGAGGGTCTCCCCGCTCCGGGGGTCCTTCAGACCAAACCTTTAAACTGTAAGCAGCCCCAGCAACTGTTTTCCTTTAAGAGGGGCATTGCTCATGGCATCTTTTCACAGCAATAGGACTTTGACTAAGACAGCGCCCCACACCCACAGGGTAATTATCACTAAGCACAAAAGGCCCTGTGGCAGTGCACACCTGCCTGTAGAGCTCGCTGGTGAATCCAGGAGGCCGACTGAAAACCTGTCTCAAGCGGAAATGCATCTCAAGCTGCTGGGACTCATAACCAGAGTGATTCCAAGGTCACTAAAAGGAGAAAAAGGCCAGGGAGAAGGGAAGCGCCCAGGCATAGCTTCTTGGTGCACAAGTACAGGAGGTGGAGAGACTGTGGTAAACACAGCAGGACCGCAGGGTGCAGCAGTTCAGCTCCAGGGCACAGAGTGGAAGGAACCAGAGCTAGGTGTAAAGGGGACTGACTGTTGGAATCCAAGCTCTAGTAGCTGCTCGAGCCACAAGCTTTGCATGGAGCCTTTCACGGGTACCCACAGCCACCTGCCAGACAAGCTCTTTGAGCCCCTCAGCCGGGAGCCTTCTCAGTGCTAGGACCTCTCACCTGGGACTCAAATGTACATCAAAGCTATTCATCCCTCATCCTGCTCACACACCACCCCCACCCGAGGATCAGGGCTGGACGTAGGCTTCTTCTGAGAAACCTACCCCATCCTTAGAAATGTATGAGTATTTCTGCCTCGTTGGGGTTAATTCCTCTCTTGAAAGACTCTATCATGGTGTCTGCCTCTGCCTCTGAACCCTGATCTCTCAAAGAAGCCCATGCTATGTTGTTGCGTCTTTGCCCGTGGCATTGATAACTTCCAATAAACTCCTTAGTGTCCAGTAATCGGGCTCAGCGTCACCCTTGAACCCCCACATCCAGAACCTCTCAACACAAACTTGATGATATCTCTAAGCAGCCAGCAGCATTGCCCACAATAGCCAAGGGTAGGGAATGCATCCGAAGACTGGACACGTAAGACATATATGCAAAGCAGTACTTTATAGGCATAAAAAGGAGACTCGAACATACACCACAACATAGGTAAACCTTGAACACATCATGCCCATGCCACGAGCCAGACACAAATATTTTTACTAATACCAGACATCCAGATCAGGCAGATTACCGGGGACAAAGTAGAATGGTGGTTGCCAGGGACTGGAGCAGGGGGAATGAGGGGTTAATATTTGGTGAATGCAGAGTTTCCATTGCAGAGTGAAAATACGCCGTGGATGGATAACGGTAACGACAGAAGGACAGTGGGCCCAAGATGATCTGGGACAGCTCCAGCTATGTCGCCAACTGTTAGACAAGGTGACAGTTCTGCGGACCAGACACCAGACAGGGGACTGAGCAGGACATGCAGACAGATGGCCACCTCCTTGCTACATGCTTGTTTGCATGCATTTGGAAGGAAAGCTCTCACTTCTGCTTTTGTTTGATTTTGTTTTCTTGATGAGTCTCACTCTATCCCAGGCTAGACTAGAGCTCATAAGGTAGCCCAGGGTAGCCCTGGAGCTCATGGCAGACCTACTGATTCTGGAATCAGAGGTGTGAGCCACTCTTCTCTCTGGCTCTCCTCTTCCTTTTTTAGTTAGTGAATTAATTTTTAATATTTTGACCATTTCATGAACGTATTATATTTTGGTCATTTATACCCCCATTATCCTCTCTTATCCTCCCACTCCTGCTGAACCCCTTCTTTCCAGGTCCCCCTTCTATTTTCATGTCCTCTTATGCAATCCACTGAGTTTAAAGTTGCTTGCATGGCTGTGAGGTTATCAACAGCGTGTACACACTGTATGAACCAGCCTGGCCCTGAACCTGTAGTCATCCTCCTGCCTTGGGCTCTCTCTTTCCCTCTATGGAGACATGAATCAATCATGGAGACTCGGCATCTAAACCTATTCACCCCATCCCCCCCCCCACCTCCATACACCATTATGCCTGACAGCTCCACTTGGGGCTTCACCTTACGAATCTTGTGGGGATAAAGACATTCGGTCCACATCAGGAGGACACTTAAAAATAAGTGAAGATGGCAATGTTTATACTGAGTCTATTCTGCCACAATTACAAAGTCAACGCAAGTGCGAGCATCCTTCAGGGAGTGGCAAGTCCTCGGGCCCTCGGTCCATGGCCCAGTCACTGGCTCTGTTTGGAGGATGAGCTGTGACCTCTTACATGATGCAGGCAAATCTGAGCATGCCAGTGTGTGAAGTCCTGCTTTAGGTGATGGGGAGCCCCAGGAGATTCCTAGCCAGGCTCTGGAAGGATCCTAATGGGAGGTTATGTACACAGTGGCCAGGCTTCTAGAGCCATCTTGTCCACATGGCTAAGGAAGGACGGGGAGGGGGAGAGAGGAGCCAGATGAAGGGGATGGCGTGGGTTTTCTGCCAAACAGGGGTTATCTCTGTGGCCACACTGAACACAGCCCCACTGATCCCAAGCCCGCCTCAGCCCTGCCAGCATCTCCTCTCCAGGGAAGGATCCTCCTGTGCTTCCTTCCACCTTGCTCTCCCAGAGTCGCCCTGACTCAGGTGTCGGGCAGCAGACCATCTGCACGCACACAAAGAGCAACTCTTTCCGCTGAGGGAAAGCAGCCCGCGCCTCTGGGACTCTGCCAGGGTGAAATCCAAGCCTGGAGTGACCAGCGGAGACAACAGCATCTGTGCTGTCCCAACTGATACCTGCCAGGAGGGAAATGAGAAACCCTCACTGGGGGTCATGTGGCTTTTCTCCTAGACCTCTGGCCACAGATGACTGCTTATCACTTGAGGGGCCTGTCCCAGCAGGGGGAGCAGAGCCAGATCCCTCTGGTCTGCAGCCATTTCCAGTGAAGGAGGGCCTGGTTTTGTCTGTGGGAGGAAGAGAGACGTGTGTCCCAGCCCCAGGTCCGGCTTTTGTGGGTGGAGATGGAGAGATCAGATTCTCTTTGAGGCCTCTTCCTGCTCTCCAAGTGCTTGCCAAGGCTCCAAAGCAGCTCTATTAAGGGTGATAAGCAGGTGACAGAGCCCCAGGCCCCAGGGACAGCCCCAGCCACATGGTAGATTTCAGCTTCAGCCCGAGACAGGGAAAGAGTAGAAAGGGGCCCATTCAGTCTGACATGTGAGAGGCTTTAACATGGAGGAAGCAGGTGGGCTCCATGTTGCCTTCTGAATCCTGTGTCCAGTGCTTATTTTTTTATTTATTTATTTATTTATTTATTTATTTATTTTTTTTTCCGAACTGGGGACCAACCCAGGGCCTTGCGCTTGCTAGGCAAGCGCTCTACCACTGAGCTAAATCCCCAACCCCGAAGTGCTTATTTTATATTTTTAAAAAAAATCACATATAGTGTGTGTGTGTGTGTGTGTGTGTGTGTGCGTGCGTGCGTGCGTGCGTGCGTGCGTGCGTGCGTGCGTGCATATCGAGGTCAGGACAACTTGCAAGAACTGGTTCTTTCCTTCTACCATATGGATCCTGGGGACTGAACTCAAGGTATCAAGCTTTGAAGCACACACCTTTGCATCACCAGCCTCTGATGACTTTAAATACTTGCAGGGGATGGAGAGACAGTTAGTCAGTCAAAAGTGCTTACTGCACAGTCATGAGGACTGGGGTGGATCCCAGCACCCATGGGACAAACTAGGCATCCCCCAAAAGCTACCAACTCCAGCTCTAGAAGATCTGTGCCTTTTGGCACACACACACACACACACACACACACACACACACACACACACACACACACACTCACGCAGAGTGGGAGGTGGAACACCTGCTCACATATGAGAACGTACACTCATATAGACACACAAACATATAAATAAAATACACCTTTTTTTAAGATTAAAGAATATTTGCAGCAGATAAGGGTTATGAATTCAGAGCCCACCTGCAGCTCAGAGTTCGGTCTTAGAGCCCTGAATCCAGAAGATGTCTCCCCTGATACAGGAGCCATCAAGGACTCTGCGATCTATCCGTGGAGAATCTCAGGCACCGCCTTCTCCTCATGCCTTCCAGAGAAATCTTGAGCAACGCCGTTGTGGACAAAATCGAGCCCACTTGGCTCCCAAGTTCCCATCTCTACCACTTCAGAGTGTGGCCTTATAAGAAAGAGGGTCGTTGGGTATATTTAGCAAAGCTACAGTCACACCGCAGTAGAGAAAGGTTTGATTCAGTTTGCCAACTGTCCTAATGAGCAGGGAGCTATGGCATAGAAACACACCCACCGGTAAGATAGCATGAGAGGACTGGGAAGACACCCATCTTCAAGCCAGGGAGAGGGGCCCGCTTTCCCAGCTGAAGGAACCAATCAATACCCTTGACGCTCTGGCTTGGAATGTTAGCCTGCGGGACTAGGAGAACTTTCTGTTGCTCTGATGTAGACTTGTAAGCTAAATAAACAGTCTATCGTGAGAGAAAGTCAAGGCAGGGGCCTGGAGGTAGAAACTGAAGCAGAGACCATAAAGGAACACTGTTCACTGTTTTGCTCCCCATGGCTTGCTCAGCCTGCCTGTCTATACAACCAGAGGTGGCACTGCCCACAGTGCGCTGGGCCCTTCCACATTCATCATGAATGAAGAACCCCCCCACAGACATGCCTGTAGGTAATGTGATGGAAGCAGTTTCCCAGCTGGCTGTAGCCTGCATCAGTTGGCAAACATGAGACAGTGCGGATTCATTACTTATGCTAATTTATTACATACAGATGCTAATTTATTCATCAGTCAGGGTTCCTTGGCTTTTGGGTTGTTTCCAGTGTTTGGCTGTTAGGAGAATTTGATTTTCTGTCAGAGCTGAGGCTCACACTCTGGCCACCTCTAGCTGAGCCTCAGCCCTAGTCTATAATCCCATATAGGACTCCTGGGACACGTGCCAGGATTGCCACAGGGGCAAAGCTTCGGTGTGGAATAGCTGGATCACAGACTTGATGAGCGTGTTTGTCATGGGACCAGAGTGCTGACTGGTTCCCAACGTCCACACCAGTTAGCAGTGGGGATTTCCCATTGGCCACCCCACCCAGGCCTCTGAGGGTCGCCCCATTGTAAACCAGAGCAGTACTTGGTGTGTGAGGATATTCAGTTTTGTTTTTCTTTTTTAAAAAATTTTCAGAGTATTTTATTTTCATGTATATCTGTATTTTGCCTGCACGTATGTATGGCCACCAGGTGCATGCCTGGTACCTGTGGAGGCCAGAAGAGGGTGCTGGATGCCTTGGAATTAGAGTTTAGATTGTCGTGAGCTACTATGTGGGTACTGGGAGTTGAACCTGGGTTCTCTACAGAAACAAATGCTCCTAACTACTCAGTCATCTCTTTCAGCCTCACCAAGGTCCTCGTTTGCAAGCTCCTGAGTAAGAATGAAAGTGAGTGCCCTTTCATGAACTTCCTCTGTGGTGGGGCTGGTGCTCAAAGTTTACCCCCCCTAGGCTTAGCACTGTTATTGTCATTGACGTATAGGAGTGCACACACACACACACACACACACACACACACACACACACACCCTTATACACACAGCACACACACATTCTTTTTTTTTTTTACACGCACACACACGCACACACAACCTTATACACACAGCACACACACATTCTTATACACACAGCACACACACATTCTTATACACACACACACACACACACATTCTTATACACACAGCACACACACACACACACCCTTATACACACAGCTTACACACACACACACACACACACACACACTTATACACACACACACACATACATACACACACATATACACACATACACACACACATACACACACACACACATATACACACACACACACATACACACACATATACACACACACACATATACACACATACACATATAGACATTGTTGGTTCAGATATTGCAAATATCTTCCTCTTATTATGGCCTGTTTCTTATAATTGATGGGCTTGCTTGCAGAGAAACCTCTTTTCCTTTGGGAAGAGCTAGCATTTGGGGAGGGTTTGCTTTCTTTGTTTTGTTTTTTTTTTTTGTTTTTTTTTTTTTTTTTTTTTGTTTTTTTTTTTTTTGTTTTTTTTTGTGTTTTTTTGAGACAAGGTTTTGTGTGTGTGTGTGTGTGTGTGTGTGTGTGTGTGTGTGTGTAGCCTTGGCTATCCTTGTCACTCTGTAGACCAGGCTGGCCTCAAACTCAGAAATCTTCCTGCCTCTGCTTCTTGAGTGTTGAGTTTAAAGGCGTGGGCCACCACCACGTGACTGGGGAGTTTTTCATTTTGTTTTGTTTTTTAGAAACCTCCTTTATCTCAGGCTCTGGATATGGCTATGTTACTCTCTCTTCCATCAGGGTTAGAGGGTGGGAGGTCGGATCTGCATGGTACCTGCTTCATTTTTCGCAGTGCTGAGTGCCAAGCCCAGGGCCCTGTATACCCCAGGCAAGCCCTCTGCCACTGAGCCTCTACATGCCACCTCTGTCATATGTGGCATCCGGTTATGCACAGGTTGTGCATTTCTGAGCTCTCTAGGCTGAACATTCCCCCAAACTCAGGCAAGCTCTCGGCACTCAGGACAGTATGCCAGGATTGCCTTCGGAACAAAAGTTTACCCACCCTATTTTTGTTTACATTTATTCATTCAGTGTGAACGTGTGTACACGTGTTCAAAAGTGCACAAGCCATAGTTTGCACTCAGAGGTCAGAGGACCACTTTTGGGAATGGGTACTCCCCTGTGAGTTTGGGAGATTAAAGTCAGGTTGTCAGGCTTGGTGGCAAGTGCCTCTCCCCACTCCCAGACCATCTTGCCAGGCCTGGCCCTACTCCTCCCTCATTCCAGTGGTTAGCTGTGGGGCAGCCATTACCTCCAGGGACAGGTATTACAGGAGAAGACAGATTATAAATGCAGACAATGAATGGAAGATAAACACCAATGCTATCAACATAGAGGACTGACACAGACCATGGTCCCCAACTGTAGCGGGGCCTGTTACACTTGAGATCTTTGTGGCTGTGACAGGGTAAAAGACACAGGCATTCAAGTAGAAGTTTTCCCCATGCTACTGAGAGCCAAATGTCCCATCCGTGCTGGGCTTCATTAGGGAGCCCCAGCCCCAGTCACCCGCAGTTACGAAGGGAAGCCAGGCTTCTCACTAGTTGGAGCACAGTGTATGTGTGCACACATTTGGGCATTTGAACCCTAGGCATCTGATCCCCAGCATTATGCTTTAGACAAGAACTCTGCCACTGGGTTACAGTTCCAGCTCTAACGAATGCATGTTTTACTGTGAGTGTTTTCTGTCTGTGGGTGGTTTACCAGCACAGAGCTTTATTGTAAGTTGAGGAACAGCTGTGGTTAAGTGCTTGCCTTTAAACTTCAGAGGCACCGGGGTGGGGTAGAGCACTTACTAGCCCTCAAGACAAGTTCCATCTCCCACACCACACCAATGGCTTATTAGCTCAGGCCCACTGGATGAAGTGGGGACTCCTTGGGCAGGGAGAAGTGAGAGCGTAGCTTGGAGAAGGGCGGTCTCCATCGGGGCCAATTGTCTTGATTCTAGGTTCTTGGAAACCTAGAAACAGCTGCAACCTTAGGACTGGCACCTTGAGGTACAAACCAGGTCCCACTTTTGTCCCTGTGCCTGGCTATGCTGAGGGCAGTGAAACAGAAGAGCCGTGGAAGGTGACAAGCATCTCCTGAGAGGAGAAAATAGTACCAGTGAGCAGAAGCAAAAGAGCCATAAAGCAGTAGTTCTCAATTTGAGGTAGCAACCCCCTAGGTTGCAACTCTTTCACAATGGCCTCCTAACACCATTGGAAAACGCAGATATTTGTATTCTGATACACAACAGTAGCAGAATTATAGTTATAAAGTAGTCACAAAGTAACTTTATGGTCTGGAGGTCACCACAACATGAAGAACTGTATTAAAAGGTTGCAGCACTGGGGTTGGGGATTTAGCTCAGTGGTAGAGCTGCTTGCCTAGCAAGCAGAAGGCCCTGGGTTCAGTCCTCAGCTCCAGAAAAAAAAAGAAAGAAAGAAAAAAAGAAAAAGTTGCAACATTAAGAAGGTTGAGAACCAATGCTATGGAGAGAGGACCTGAAATGACTAGGAAGAATGTGACCATGATCTGCAGGGCTCCTGGGTGAGTTCAGGCACCATCTCCTGACAGCCACTCCATTCTGCAGATCAGGCCTTGAGTCAACGCAGAACAGCAACAGTGAGCCCAGGTGTCTTGTTTTGCATCCAGTGAGAGGCTAAGGCTGTTTATGTGGGTTCTGGAGATCTGAACCAGACCATCAGGTTCATGTGGTAAGACTTCACCCACTGAGCCATCAGCCCGAGCTCTCTAATTTAATGAGATTCTGATTCCCCTGCAGCAGGAGCTAATGTGATTTGCTTTTCCAGGATGTCCAGCTATTACTTTCTCCTGGTTCCTTGGAGTCTGCCCCATGCAAACAAACTTAGAAGTCAATTGAGGTTTGGAGAGGAGTAAACTTGTAGACTCAGTCATTCCAGCCTCTGGCCCCACTTCTTCCTGCGACCTCCTTCGCCACCGCCAGCTGCTCTGGCAGCTCCAAACTCTTTCCTACAGCACTGCAAGCCAAGAACAATGGGGATGGGTGAGTCCTGATCCCCACTTCTGTTCCATGTGCAGCTCACCCAGTGAAGTTCCCTTCTTTTAGAGTAGGAGGACCCCTCCTGGGCAGGGTCTCAGAGCCTCACCAGTACCTTTGTTGTTGATTTTAATTTGTTAATTTTTCATGTTTTGCTTGCACATACGTGTGTGTCATGTGCATGTGATGCCTCCAAAGGCCAGAAGGTGGCGTCAGATGCCCTGGAACTGGAGTGTGGTGCTGGGAATCAAACCTAGGTCCTCTGAAAGAGCATCCAGGCCTCCTAACAACTGAGCCCTTTCATTTACACTTTTTTAATTTGTTGCCTTTTCAGTTATTGTTGGTAAGAGGATTAATTTGATACCAGTTATCCTTTTATTCCTGGAGCTAGAATCTTCCGAATACTGCATATTTTGAAGCTTTTTTCCCCTTATATTTCATTGTACTGAATGGCACACTAACGGAATGCTTGCTTTGAATGTGCTCCCTCTACCCCAAGATGCCTGTGTTGGAAACCTAATCCTCAAATTCACACACGGATGTTTGAAGGTGAAGTTTTGGAAGCCGAGTCCAATTAGACGAGGTTGTGAAGCTGGGTCCCCATGCTGGCACGAGCTGATTTTAACAAGAAGAAGAGACCAAATCTAGAGCGCTTGCTCGGTCTCAGCCTGAGCTGCCCTCCACCACACGGATGACCCTCAGCAGAGGGCAATACTTCTCAGTCCCCAGCACTGCAAGCCAATAAAAGTCTACCTTGTGTAGAGTATTTGGTTATAAGTGTTTTGTTGTGGCAACGGAAAATACACTAAGACACAGAACCTTTACAAAATACAACTTTTTTTTCTTTTTTTGGAGACACAGAATTTTACTATATAGCCCAGGCTGGCCTAGAACTATGTGGCCCAGGCTGGCCAATTCACAATCCTCTTAAGAGCTGGAATTACAGATTTGCATCACCATTATCTAGCTCAAAAAGTTTAACCATTTTTGAAGTGGAGACAACTTTAAACGATCTCTTATGTATGAGTCTTTAACTCTTCAACCATTGACTCCATTCAGTGACCACCATTTCCTTAGAGTACTCTAGGCTGAGGATTTTATCTTCCTGACAAGCAAAGCACATAAAACATCTCCATCCCACCTCCATTGCCACCACACACCAGCTACCAGAATGAGGCTGATCCCTTTGGGCAGATGAACCAGCTAAGCTCTGTGAGCTTAGGCACTTCACTCACACTCTCTGGGCTTCGATCTCTCATCTGAAGCCAAGGCCAGGGACACTGACCTCACAGGGACAAAGAGAGCCACAAATGAGGTAACAGCCCTAGAGTGCTGGGCCCTGAGTCACTGAGCCCCATGAACACTCCCGTCAGGATTCCAGCTGAGAGGTATTCCATGGCCCTTGTCTTTCACTGAGAGCCGTTTGGTTCTTTTCTTGGAAAAGCTGAAAGCCACAGCTGTCTTTATAAGAGTATCTCATTTTAGCTCGGATTTTTCCTTTGACAAACACTCCAGCCAACACAAAGGGTGACTAATGCGGCTTCGCACAGTGACTTACCACATCCCTCGTGGGTCTCCAGAATGACAGCATCCTGCTCCTGCCCAGTGCACTGTGCTAACTAGGGCACAGGGAAGTGAAGATCTGCCATTTGCAGCTAAAACCTAGAACCTGCGATGACAAGGAGGAAGGAACCTTGGTCTGAGGCTGGTACTGGCCAAGCCCAGCAGGAGGAGGGGGTACTCCAGATGCCATGTGACTGGAGCTCAGGTTCAGAGCAGGATCTCCTGGTTTCCGCTTGGGTGCAGAGATGGGTAGGGTTATGTGAACAGGTAAAGTTAGAAAGGCAGCTGGGGGACACTGGGTAAAGTGCAGGATAGTCAGATCAAGCAGTAGTTTCAGGGGACACGGAGGGTGGCATTATAAGTGACATTAAAGCCACAGAGCACCCAGAGTCAGTCCGGGGAGGAGATGGGTAACCATGCCCTCTTTACAGAGCAGGAAACCAAACTCTGGCACCGGAAATCTGCCCAAGATCACGTAGCTGCAGATAGGGCCTGAGGTCTAGGGAGTTGACTCAAACCAGTGCTGTGTGGCAAATCCAAGGTAGGAAAGAAACAATTAAGCCTGCTTTGAAGCACTGGCCATTTCCGGAAGTGTGAATGATTTCTGACTCCCGCTGTGATGTCCCAGGCAGAGCTGGAAGTGAGGCTCCTTCTCCAGTCTGAGCTGGCCCCAGACCACTGCTGACCCCAACTCAGTTCTATTTGGTCCTGGCCTGTGGCTCCTAAGCAAATGTCTCATCAGTCAGTCCCTTATGTAGACATCCTTCCCTGCACCGCCTCGTGAATCTACATAACCACAGGTCTGTCTGTAAAGTGAGCTACTCAGACACATCTCACAGTATGAAGACCAGTTATCCCTCCTCTGGTCTTGAGCCCTGGGCCCCCTGATATCTCGGGATGTACAGCTGATCCAGGGTCTCTCCCACTCCAGAAGCACAGTAAAGGAACCTCCTCCAGCCACAGTGATGCTGGCGGAGGTGCAGGGAGCAAGGTATCGTGCCTGCGTCTGGTTCTCTGGCTCACCCAGGAGCCTCAGACTGGCACTGTTCCTAGATTTGAGGTAACGGAGACTTGATCATCCGGAGCCAAAGCACACCAATTGTTTGTCCCAAGTAGAGATTGTGTTTCCGATGTCACAATCCACGAGTGGACTCAGCTTGCACAGCATTCCTCTTGAAAGTTGGCAGCCTCGCATTCTCTCAGGTGATTTCTTTTTAGGACAATCTGTGGCATTTTTATACCTAACCTATGGAATTCTGTGTGATTCTGAGTCTTAGGGTTCATGGATAATTTCCTCCTCACTTGAAACTGAGAGGTGGCCGGGAAGGACGCTAGCTAGCTAAGAGGCACTCCTTCCAGGAGGTGGGGAGAGGGCCATGGGAAGAGCCATGCTGAGCAGCCCTCACATGAGGGGAGGATAGAGAGACAGTCTGCACATGCCTACGGCCTCTGAGCTAACAGGACCAGGGCGTGGCAGCCGAGAAAAAACTTCTGGGCAGGCACAGCACCTAAGGCTGCCCAGCGACTTCTGGCAGGCTCACAGGAAACCAGCTGGGGCTGGACAGAGCTTTCCAATCCCTCCACACTGATGAAACTTACCAGTCACATCCGCCCAAGGATGTGGCCCAGACAGTGACTGCCCTGACAAGCCACTCAGAGAAACGGCTGGCACTCAGAAGCTTGAGGGCACAGCCTCTCAGGGGAAAAGGCCCACCTCTGAATCTAATTTTAAAGACCCACGAGCCATGATGTAAACTCATTTCCCAGTGATGGTTGCCACATCCAACTCAGGTCCTTGGAAAGTCACAGGGCACATATGATTATGGTCAGTTCCCTGCAGCCCAAGGTTCCTAAGGAAATCCCCAGTGTATTGATGCTGGGGCGGGACAAACGCTCGCTGCCCGGCTGCCCCCGCCCACCTATCTTCCTTTTGCCCACTCTTCTGATAAAACTCCTATTTGTGGAGTCTTCATCACTAGAACTAACCTAACTTAATGATGTACCGCAGGAACCTCAAAGCCAATGTCACTTTGTTTGTTTGTTCGTTTGCTTTTTGAGACAGGGTTTTTCTGTGTAGCCCTGGCTGTCCATAACTTTCTCTGTAGACCAGGCTGGCCTCAAACTTAGAGAGATCCACCCGCCTCTGCCTCCAGAGTGCTAGGGTTAAAAGCATGTGCCACCATCGCCAAGCAACAATAAAAGATCTTAACTAGCACCTATTAAATGTCATTTTATAAAACGGTCTTCAAAACTAGCCTAGAGCGCAGGCTAAGTGGTTCCAAGGCTGTCAAAAGTTCGCTCACGTGCATTTCCCACCAGAGGAAGCATACCTGGTTTCCAGAGGACGCCTGGTCACATTGCCCCACCGCCACATCAGCAAGTTGGAAAACCCTACCATGAGCCGACAGCTTCCATTTCTCATCTGTCCCCAGGGCAATGAGTGGACGGCATTCCCTAAAAGGCCAGGCATATGAAGCTCGCCTGACTCACCACTATGTCTGCCCTTTCCTCAATCTGCCATGACTCAAGTTCTGTGGCCATGGGGATGAGTTTTAGAGTTGCTCTATTCCCAGGACGGCATAGCCAACACACTGGGCTCTGTCTTTCCACAATAATCCTCAGATACGATTTTGTTGTTCAGGTTTATTTATGCATATTTCGTGCTTGTGTGGTGCTGGGGATCAAAGCCAGGGTCTTACATGTGGTAAGAGCTCAATCGCTAAGCCCCAGTACCTCATTTGGTGTTCATTCGAGATGTTTTTTAAAAGACTTATTTTTAGAAGTGCTGTCTGGGTGGGCACATGTGCATATAAGTGCAGGTGCCTTCGACCTCAGAACGGAGTCCCAGATCTCCTGGGATTGGAGTTAGAGGCAATTGTGAGTCACCCTCTGTGGATGCTGAGAGAACTCAGGTCCTCTGCAAGCAGTGTGCGCTCATAATTGAGTTATCCTGTCAGCCTCATTTTGTTAAAAGGGTTATTAGAAATGCTAGCAGGTACAAAATGTCACTGTTGACCAAATGAACTAACAGTTGACTGCATGGTGTCATGATGCCCAAACCCTAGTTACCCAAGGACTGGTTCCAGGGACCCTGCCAAAATCTGTGATACCCAACCCTTTTACAGAAAATGGTGTAGAATCTATACAGACCTCATACTTACTCTTCCTGTAGCTTTAAATCACCTCTAACTTGCAAGACCTACTACTGTGTACCACTGCAATAAAAAGGGCAAGAAGTCCATAAATGTTTAGTAGATGAAATTTTTCTGTATTTTTAACCCAACGGAGGGTTGAAATCCTTTTTACAATACTGATACTCTTTCAAAGTGTACTTTCAGAAACATACTTATTTCCAGCTTCAGCATGGGGCTGTGCAGGATGCTTTGGGGGCATGGGAACAAGGACCCCCTTTAAGTTATGAGGAAAGAACCTAGCTTTGGCTGAAGAGCCGCATTTCATTCAGAATGAACGAGGTTATAAAGGTGACTTTGAAGTCCAACCAGAAGGATTTTCTTTGGCCAAAGGAGAAGGTACTTAGAGGAACTGAGGCTTCAAAAGGGCAAAGGGTTATGAGGAGTCACAGAAGGTGGCTGCCAAGAGCCTCATGAACTCAGCTATGCTGGACCGCTCCATTCAGAGAACAGCTTATCACAGACAAGCCTTTGACACTACGTTTAATCTTCTCACTAAAGCAATCTAGCACGACTACTCTTACTATCTTAAAGGAAGTACGGCTAGAATATTCTTTAAAGGGGAACGTCTGTCTTTTGTCTCGATTAGTAAAACATGAAGACTGTAAGGCAGCGTGATTCACAGTGAGCTCAGACACCCGGCAACAGAAGCTCTAACGGTTTAACTCCGCTAATAAGAAGCTGGGCTCTGCTCTGGTTGGACCTGTGGTTTCTGAAGATGTAGGCCCATTCCTTACATCCCTTCAAAAGATTCAGCACCAACCAACCAAGCAAGCAAAGCAAACTCTACAGTAAGGGAAAATGAATGCTATGTTTCCCTATTGGAAATACTAAAGCACAGGCTGTTGTGGTTTGCTCCCTAAGATTCTGACTTTTACACCTTCATTGCATTTGCAAGTCAGACGGAGCAAGTGCAGAGTGGACATTTCCAAGTAGGACCAATAGCGACTTCTTTTAAGGACTCACCTAGGTGGACGGCAGCCTTGTGCAGTCACCTTAGCCGACAGCCCCAGTTGGCACTGGTCGCGTGGCACATAAGCTCCTTTGCAACCTAGATTACAGGTCTTTGAGCCAGTAGGAAGGAAGCCTAATCCCCAGAGCTAGTACTGGTCGGGGTGGGGAGGGCTGGCACCCAGGATCCCTAAGGCTCTGGGGACTTGAGCAGAACTCGGCTAAGAGTTTCCTTTTCAAGTGTCCTGAGAGACAAGGACGCTGCGGCAGGGTAACACATCTGAAAGCTCACAGGTTCTTTTCATGTAAACATCCCCTTCCCAGGTGAGAAGTGTCCCCTGACTATGAGCATACTGGAAAACGATGAAAGTTGCCCGCAGAAACATCAGACCCTAGAGTGGCCCTTCCAGGGACAGAGGCAAAGCCTGACCGTGACAAACAGCAAGAAAGGGAGCATTAGCAAAGTCCCTGAGCCTGCAATCTGGGGAAAAGAAACCTCATACCTACTCCTGGGCTGTGCTGAGACCTGGGCTTGGAGAATTTGGTAAAACAGGATGTGGACAAGGGCTGAGCAGGAAGGAGGTGCAAACAGTCTTGCCCAGAGGGTTGCAACTTGATTGGTAGGCTCATGAACGTCTTCTACTTCCCCTTCCTGCTTTCGAATTTAAGTGAATGGTTCAGCTCCACCTTCTCTCCCAGGGTCTGCCTGTGTCTACACCCCAGAGTGGGTGTTTCATGGTACTGTATACACACACACACACACACACACACACACACACCTTCCTTTTGAAACACAAGGATCTCAGGGTATTGTGGCTCAAGGCGTAGTGTCAGCCTTACCCTGGCTATGAGATCTGGCAAAAGGCTACTTCCTTCCAAAAGAGATATGCCAGTTACCAACACCAGTCATGGCTCTCTGTGACCATCCTAGTCCACCACTCTCAGGACTGACCCCTCCTATCCAGCACTCATACCTGCCAGCCCTGCCAGCCCTGCCAGCCCAAACGTCTCTAGGTAGCAGAGGGCCATGATCGATCCTCTGCTCTGCCCTCAAACATCCCAAGAGGCCACAGACATTCCTGCCAGGGTCTCTGTGATATAGGATACATTTTTTTTCATTGTATACACACATGCACACACTTTCTTGGCCGAGATACATACAAATCTGGTGGTCCACTCTGGGAAGTCTTGGGCTGGTGGGTGGATGGGGAGAGAAGCTTCCATCTGCACACCCTTCTGCAAAATGATCTCTTCCCTGGGTCTTAACTCCATTCACATTCTTAATTTTCAAAATATCACCGAAAATTTAAAAATGTGCCTAGTGTTCATGGGCCATTCTAATTTCTTAATACATCTAAGAATAAGGTAACACAGCTAGGCTTGCTGGCACACGCCTTTAATCCCAGTTCTCAGAAGGCAGAGGCAGGTGACCTCTGAATTGAGGCCAGCCTGGTCTACAGAGCGAGTTTCAAGCCAGTCATACAGTGAGATCTTGTCTTGGAGAAACCCATGCAGAATGAAGTATTGGCCAGTGAGAAACAGAAGCATAAACTGAAAGCTTTCCTGGGGTTCGAGAGTGATTATCTCTGGGTCCATGGTGAGGGTGGCAGGCCTCTGTACATGCAATGACTATGGGATTTGGTGGGAATCCATTGGGAAGACGAGGTGGTCCAGTTCCCAACACACCAGGGAACCAGCAACATCAAGAAGCCCAGGTGCAACCCCAGGAGCTCTAATGAGGGAGAGGTGACAAGAGAGGATTAAATCCAACTAGTCACATCCACTCGGGGCGGAGGGGCCTAAGCTGGCATCTGGGTAGATACTGCGGTGTTTCAGCTTCAGAAGAAAACTAGGTGCCAGAGTGGCAGAGCCTACCAGTCTTCCATGCTGAGACGGGGCTGGTGTGGCTGTAGGTCACCAGGCGGGGTCCACACTGGGGGCCTGGGACAAGAGAAATCACTGAGAATAGCTCTGGAAGGAGGACACTGGAGATATCATGAAGTGATCGGACAAGAGCTGAACTTAGGGGGGGCACAGATTTCACAGGTTTTAGTGGGGGCAGGGAACTGGGAAAGATGCCGACAGCATTCCTGGAGACAGTTGGGGAGCAGGGGAGACCAATGTGACCAAAAGGTGTGGTAGGCGATGGAGTGAGGGCAGAGGAGGAAGGAGCGAGTTTAACCAGGTGTCACTCTGCTTTGTACATCCCCCACCCCAAGGCATACAGCGTGGGGTCAGGACCCCAGTGCACAGACGATATGCAGCAAACCCAACAGCCTGCACGGGCTGAATGGCAACTAGGCAGGTGACAGCAGTTCTGTGAGCTCCATGTCATTACTCTGGACGTAAGTGTCATCACACTGCAGATGTCTCCCTCGGGGTGTAACTGTCATCTACAGGAACTCTGCTAATAGCACCAGAGGTCGCCTTTTGACTTCTGAATTCTATAGCAAATGATAGCAAGTTTTTCTCTGGCTAGATTGGTCCTAAAACCCCAGCCATTAGTGTGATGGTTTTACATGGGATAGGGCTTAACAGGTGACCCCTGGGCTGATGAAGGTGTATTTGTAGCCAGGAGCCAGAGAGGGGCCGGGGCCTGGTCTGAAGCCCTCTGGTCTTCACACAGGAGTCTGCAGCTCCTCCTTGAGTCATCAGCTCCTCCTTGAGGAGTCCGCTCCATGCCACCCCCAACCTGCAACCCACAGAAGCCCTGACTCAGGAACCACAAAGGCCGGAAGTCTGTGCTTCAGTGTTTTACTCTCCAAATGTAATTCAAGTCTTCAACTAACACCAAAATAATGAGACAAAACGGGTCTGCAAAGTACAATAGAAAAATACTGTCCACTGGTTTATTTGTTCGGATGTGCAACAGGCTATTTACAGATAAGCAGATCTCCAATGATGTATATTAAAAATGGCAACTCTATCAACTGTCTGAACTCTAAATGAAAACAAATTATTAAGGCACATTGGATCTGTGAGTTGAAAACAAACACTCTGGTATAACAACAGACTCATTTCACCTTTGTCCCCAAAACACATGAGCAC
Source organism: Rattus rattus (assembly GCF_011064425.1). Lineage (NCBI taxonomy): Eukaryota > Metazoa > Chordata > Mammalia > Rodentia > Muridae > Rattus > Rattus rattus. Next base: position 134,186,135 of record NC_046155.1, read on the forward strand.
CAAAATTATCAAAGAACACTTAATCTTTAGTAAGACGGGAATGTAAAAATTAAGGATGAGGGAAAAGTGTTTTCAAAAGGAAATCTTTGGAGATCAGTTTACTGCAAATAAAACGTTCTAACCACACTCATGGTACACATAAATACTAGTGACTGACAAGTACTCAAAATGGCAGAGATCTAAACAATGGTATTAAATAAATTAAAGGTATTGCAGATAACAAGATAGAAAAACCAGTAATTAAAAAATGGAGCAGTCATCTCCATCCACAACACAGGACAGAGAACAAAGCGCCAACTTCCCTCACACGTCCGTCAGGGGTTTGTCTGTTTAGCTTGCATTCATTCTACTGCTAACAGCCGTTTGTTGTCACCCTAATAATACTGTACCCTCTACAGAGAAAGGCAGGGCAGAGAAAATGCCGAGTCCTTCTTGGACTTCAGTGCCAGGTCCGTTTGGGTCACAGGATTAGAGAGGGGTCAGCACATGCGTGCCTTCCTCCATCCCCCCACCACCACGGGCTGGGTGGGAAAAACCTGTGACAGTGGTGGGTGGAGCACAGTGGGGAAGTAATCAGATTTGGAAGGCTCTCCTGGAGAGAATGACAGTACAACCACTATCACATCTCTTTACTTTGTGACTGGAACTCAGGATGGCTTTAAAAAAAAAAAAAACTTAAAAAAAAAAAAAAAAAAACCAAACAGGAAAAAGGTAGAATTTGTGCAAAGGCAACAGGTTAACAGTCACAACAGGACATTTACCAGAGACAGGTCAACAGTCTCAACAGGACATCCACCAGGGTTACAGTGTTCTTATCACGATAATACTTCTTAGGAATGTTCACGTTTTTCTGCCTTAGGACTAGAGAGGAAAAGGGGAGTTGTCTGGAAAAGAAATGTAAAAATCAAAGACCAAAAAATTCTTATAGAAAAGTTTTGTTCATCGGGTGGGCTTCAAGTCAGGACTAAGCCGGTGCTACATAGTGTTCAGCAAGGTGTGTTCAAAGGCAAACATTGATCACATTTTTGTTCAAAAAGCTCAATCTTAAAGGAGTCCTGTGTAAGAAAACCACTTGGAAAATATATCCTTGTATGGACTTCAAAAACTGATTATACAAAAATTTTTTAAAAATAAATTAGGCAATTAAAACTGTCCTTCGCAGCGGGCCGGAGTCAGACTGTCCTGGCCGAGCCGTTGCCACCTCTGCTGTAACTGGGGTCATTCTTCTCCAGCCACATTTCAGCCAACTGCTGCGTGGACCCGAATGTTGACGCCTTCGACCCCAAGCACATTTTATACTGTTTGGGATCCAGATTCGGGTCACAGAAGACAGGGTGGTGGACGTGAACAACCCCGACCTCCTGGCTCCGGAATGTCTTCAATCCCGCCTGGACGACCTTGTTAAAGAGGTCCACATCCTCCAGCCCCCAGCCCTGGATGGACACATCGAAGCCTCCCACTCTGACAAGGTCTCCCTTATGGATACAAGTAATGCCAAACCCATAGTTCCTCCAGAAGCCGGTTCTTTGAGTAAAGGCAAAATGGTTGTCACTGGGAACCTTCCCACTATAGACAATCTTTGGATCGTACTGGCTAAAGATGATTGGGAAGTAGATCTGCTGGCCCAGCACAGTGTTGGCTCGGCACCTCTGTAGGAACTCCGCTGTAAACACCAGGTCCACATCACAGAAGAAGAGCAGAGACTCATTACTAAACTGGGAAGAGCCTACTTCTAGGGCCAGTGCTCTCGAAAACCCTCCAGACACAGGCAAGACTTGCATGTCAGCCTTAGGGTACTTGACTCGGTAATCTCGCATCAGCTCGACCTGCTTGGCCTTGTCGGGGTTAGAGTCAGAATTGAAAAGCAGAATGACCAGCTTCACGTTCAGATTTGGAATGAGACACGTCTTCTCAAAGTTTCCCATGAACCTCACAAACATGTCGAAGCGTCCAGACAAAGGGATCAGAATGTTTATCTTCTTTTCTTTGGGCTCTTTATGCTCCATCTTGGATCCAGGAAGCTGGAAGGGAACAAGCTTCTTCAAGGAATTGGAGAGGAACGACAGGGACCCAGAGTCCTGGTTGATTCTGTCAGCCAGCTCTTGTGCATCCAGGCCCTCGTGCTCCACAAACTGGATCTTGCTGAAGGTCTGCTGCAGGTACGCGTGCCTCCTCACAGGGACCGTCATCTTCTTCCCTTTGTGCTTCTTATACAGGAGCAGCAGATCCAGGATGTACTCTGCCCCGTACATGGGATTCACGCGTCTGTAGCCATACTGGATCTCCTTGAAGTCGATGATGCGGCCCCGGGTCTTGGCATTGGCATTGATCATCTCCATCACCTGCAGGACAATGTCATCCAAGGCCTCCCTCTGCGCTGAGTCCATCCCTCTCCGGGGAGGCTGGCCTTCCGTGGCTGAATATAAGTATTTCCCAGTCAGAAACTCCCACTCCAGGATCTCCTCTCGCTGGCGGGCCTGAAAGCGCATGAAGGAGGGAGGGATGCCCAGCTGGAGGTCTTCCTTCTGGATTTCCGTGCTGCTGTACTTGCTCATCAGGACAATCTCCCGGTGCAGCTGGATTGTGCGATGGCGCAGCTCAGCGATCTTGCGGCTGAGCATGTAACTGTGTAGCCTGTACTGGTAGGGCGGGTTTTTGTTGGGGTGTAAAGTGATCGCTCGGTGGATTTTACTGCTATGGAGATCTCTAATGTACCCTTTCTTGTTCTGTTCATAATTCTCGTAAAAAAGCTGCTGCATCTGTTAAGGAAAGAAAAGACTCTGGTTTAGAATTGTGTAAGTGTGTGTCACTCCATCCTTACGACTGCTAACTAAACACAACATCTGAAAATGAGAAGCTTCTCTAGACAGGGACAGCACACAGAAGGCAACCGCAGAGATCAGAAGCGAATGGATAGGAATGGCTTAAGGTAACATTTCAACAAGACATTAGCCAATGGGCTAAGAACCCTGCCCAAAATTATGAGGACTGCAGCTCTGGGTGTGTAGAGCAAAGCTTTATAAAAGGTGGGGTTGTTTTGAACAGAGTTTAAGAACATTTTAATCCAAAGTGGAAAGGACACACATGTTCAAATAATCAGAAACTAGAATGATAGTGGATGTAGATATTACTACTAGAACAATGTTTTCAAAAGCAGGGAAAGTGAAAAATCATCCTTGATGAACATTTACCTTCCCAGCTAAACTATCCATCAAGAAAGGATAAGGAAAAGATCTTCAGATAATGCAGGCTCTTATTTACCTTGCAACTTTCTTTTCCTAGACTATTTTGAAGAATACGCCTAACATGAGAGAAGACAGTAACACTTGATCTGAGAAACAAGGGGCACAATCCAGCATGACTACACAAGGAAGTCTTGGGTACTAGAAGGCTCTGACGTTTACTGACTTCATCTCCAGAGCCCAACCTAGGGCCCGACATGTTCTAAGATGCTTGATATATATCTGACAGATTAAAGATGGAGTACTAAACCTGTAAGCACAGCAAGACACTAAGAAGTTGTTGAATGATTTCAATGTTAAATACTGAGAAAAGGCTAATGTGATACGTTAACTATGGCAAACAGTGCATACAGATAAGGTTGGACTCCTCTAACCATGATATATTTTCAAATCTAAGAGCATTAGCACTTTCAAAGAAAAACACATGCCCTTGCAGACTGTCTTTATTGTGGTACTTACAATTCCTAGTATAATTTGACTTATTCCATCTGGACAATATCCTACATGTGGGAAGGTGGACGCCAACGGACACACGCTCTGCAGTACGTTCCCATGGGTGTCTGGTTTGCTCCGTATGGCCAATTACTTCTTACAGACTTGCAAGGATAGCACATTTATAAAGCATCTTAGAGGGCTCTTTGCCATACTTTCTCAGTTTCTAGAGTCTAGGATTTATCTAGTACCTAGTAATGATAGCAATATGGGAGAAAGGATTCACTAACAGGCTGTGGAAGCATTAAAATAGGCTGAGAATTTTAAAGTTGAGTAAAGTTGCTGTAGGGCCTGATAACTAAACTTCAAAAATTTGACTGAAGGGAACACTGTGTTATATCTCTCCTTAAAACAGAACGTTCATTACAAGATAAAGTAAGTGGGGTAGTGGAGAAAGTGAACAGCAGCAGCAGCAGCAACAACAAAACAACAACAACGTCTATGCTCAGAGTGGCTGGTGGCCCCTGTGCTGTCCAAGGGGTCTCTTCTGTATATTTACTGCAATTGCAAACAAATGAAATTTTTACACAAAGACGACATAAACTTGATACACTGAGGAAAGCACAACACAGTCCTAGAATAATCTTAAGTTTCAGGAAGTTCCTTCATTTCTGAAAGGCTGAAGAGGTGAAATAAGCAGGGAGCAGATGCACCACACGAGGGCATGGGCCTCCAATCCTGCTAACGGTTATGCCAAGACCTGCCTGAATGGGCTCGGCTGACACACTCAGCCACTCGGCCTACCTAACAGCCACCTCAAGCCTGTAACAAAGTCTCATCCAGAACAGCTTGGGTTGAGAGGTAGGCAACACACACATGTTCCTTCTAATTCTCAGAGAGGTGAGATTGGGGAGGAGCCATCAAATGATTGTCAGACTTACCAAAAAAAAATATTTAGAGTGAACAAGGAATAGAGAGGGCCTGGAGATACTGCATAAATACAAGGGTTGGAGTATAGATTGCCAGCAGTCAGTGTGCAGGAGACAGAGCTAAGGATTCCAGAGCAAGCTGGCTAGCAAGGCTAGTCCAAACAGTAGCCAACCGGTGAGCCCCTACTTCAGTGCAACAGATGGGAGAGAGATTGAGAAGGATACTGTGTGAGAACATATGTACCTTCACACACACGGGGGCGGGGGTATACACAACATGCATGCATCATGCACACACAGAGTGGGGGGAGGGCGGGCATATCCTGATGGCCTCATTGTGGTTCCCACCTTGCCAAAGGCAAGATGGATCGGTGACTCTCTGAACACATCCGCTGACGCCAAGGCTGCCTGTGCATATATCAGTCATCTGCACTTGGCTTTAGAATCAATTACAAAGTTCTCCTCAAATCAAATCATTTTTTGTTTCTTTGCAAGCTCACTAGGTTTAGAGTCTCTGCCGTGGCTTGGACTCTCTTTCATCTTTAAGAACACCTGACTGGGAGCCAGTGCGGCGCCCAGGACTTTAATCCTAGCACTTGGGAGACAGAGGTGGGCTAGTTCCAGCCAGGGCTACACAGTGCAACCTTTTCTCACAGAACAACAGAACTCACACCCCTGAGTTTAACAAAGTACATTGTGGGTGTGAGCGATGAAATGGAACCACTGTGGTCTTAAAGACATTTCCGTGAGAAATGACTGGTCAATGAGCAACACTGGTACTTTCTGCTCACGTTCCTTCCTGTCAAGTTATGGCTAGCCCAATGTTCATCTCCAAATAATCCTTTCACCAGGAAAATGCAAGCAAGACTTAACTTCTGAACTCCAGCCAATTTCACAAACTCAGCAGGCTAAGAAATCTTGTCCTGAAGAAGCATAATTATATGGATAAATTACTTTTCTGCTACTACAATAAGCTGTCATTCCCCTGAAGTAAGCTGACGCTCTCCCCAGCCACTGCTGCTGCTGACACTGGGAGAGCTAATGGGGACAACATATCTTTAATAATTTCTAGCCTATAAAATTTTTTTTCTAGAAAATAAAAATTAAGAATATGAGATTCATTCAGTTCATTTTATACCTCAGGAGTAACAAACATGTAAATGTCATTTGTTACAAAAACATTTTGAGAGGCTAAGATGTAGAATGCTTGACTAAGATTCACAGAGCCTTGGGTTTAATCCTAGTACAGCACAAACCTGGACGTGGTTTGAATACCTACAATACTGACGCTCAAAAGGTGAAGGCAGGGGATCAACGTTCAAGTTCCTCCTTGGTGTACACAGCAAGTCTAAGGCCAACCTGGACTACATGAGACCCTATTCAAATAGGAGGTCTTTTTAGCCTGGCATGGCGATGCACACCTGTAATCCCAGCATTCAGGAGGCCCGGACCAGCTAGGCCACATAGTCAGAAACTGTCTAAAAACATATTTGTAAATATGTGCACATCAAATTTAGAGTTTAAGAGCATTTTATTATCACACAGTACAACAATAATTTATAATTTGAATGTTAAGAGGAACACTATAAAGCCAGGTGGTGGAAGAGCATGCCTTTAGCCCCCCACTTTGGAGGCAGAGGCTGTCTAGCTCTCTGTGAGTTAGAGGTCAGCACTGTCTACAGAGCAAGGTCCAGGACACCCAGCGGTGCACAGAGAAACCCTGTCTCCAAAAACCAAAATCATAATGGTAAGTTAAAAGGTACTTAATAAAGAACACATTAGCTAATGAAAAGAAGCTGTCATTTAATAATTACAAGATTATTCCTTATTTTAAAATTCACAGAACCCTTTGTATTTAAAACATTTAAAAATGTATGGGTTAAGTTCCAGCATTGAAACAGCCTTTATTCTTTGTTGAACAAAGTACCTCTACCACCTTGGCTCCAGCAGAGGCATCTCCCTGCTCATCTCAGGATCCTGTGCCATTCGGCTGTAAACGAAAGAGGAGTAATTCCAAGGTCATGCTATTCCCAGGAACTCCCAGTACAGCTGGCAGCAGCCATCAACTCCCCACGTCTAATCGTCCCTAACGAAAGCCTTCTAGAGTTTTCATCAGCGAGTGTCCTGTGTCCTGCGCAGCCAATGCCAACATGCTCAGTAGGCCCTGCTCTCCTGTGAGCTGCTCACATCACTGCGCCTCACTAATACAGCACATCAGCTGCAGATGGACTCTCTCTCGTCGGGATCAGAGGTCCGCTCTGCAGACCCTCTTATCCTTTTGTTCTAAAACAGTGGTTTTGAAACAATATTAATTTAACAATGATAATTTAAATAGCCACTCCCACAATTTAGATATTTACATCAATATTCTTACAAGGCAGCAACTCCAGATAACCACTGAACTTGTGAGAGCACGCACATGTTAATAACTGTCAGCCGCCCAGCACACACGGAGTTGTCCCAGGCTCTTGGGACATATGGTTGTCCTACATATCCCTCTTAGTTCTCCATTAGTTTTGTGTTGTATTGCTAATTTTCATTCAATTAAATTCAAGGAGTATGTACTTTGCATTTTAAAGACTTCATTCATAAAACTAAAACTCTCATGAGAATTAAACTGGGCTTATAATGGTAGAAATTTTGAACTATGTTTCTGAGCCTCCAATCCTGAAATCTGAATATTTAGTAGAGAAGCCTGGCCCATTTCAAAGTCAGTGAGAACTGAGCTCGGTAAAGTCAAACAAAAGCTGCTGGTAGGACTCAAGTCCTCTGTGTAATGCAGCACGCACAGCACTAGACTATAAAACAAAAGGTTCTGTGAGTAGCGTCCCTTGGTTTAAGAAATAACATGGTAATGTTAAGATAGCCCTGCAGACAGACAGCCGCACAGAGCCCCATCTCTGTTAGTCACCGAGCTCTCAAGCATCATCTCTTTATTAACTTTTATTTGGTTAGTGTAGATAATACTCGGCTTGCCCGGCTTCTATATACGTACAGTGTTCTACATTGCTTGCTCTCTTCCTTCCCCTAGAGCATACTACACCCCTTCTGCTTTCACGTCAGATTCCATGTCAGAGGCAACGTGTGTTTGTCATTTTCTTCCCTACCCCATCATTGTTATTAACTAAGGAAGCAATCATGGCCATGCTGTGTGGAATGAATTATATATAGAACTACCTTCTAATGCAAAGCCCTATGCAGATGTGCACCAAGTGTTTACCCTCTTCTGGCAGACACTGTGCAGAGTGAGAATCTCAAGGGCCCAGCATAGTAAAGGGTAAGGTGGCGCCTGGCTTGCTGAAAAGGGTACCTAGGAAGGGCCCTCACATAAGGTACCCAGTGCCAGGATCCAATCCTCACAGCTTCCTCAAAGCACCGTGTAATAACTCTAGTCAACATGGGTCAGGTAGCAACATGGCAAGCATCTTTGTATGATTAAATAACTCCAGTTCTAGCAGAAGGGTTTGCCAAAACAAAGCAAAGCAAAATCCAAGTGGAACACAAGTTTCAGGGAGAAGTGGAGCAGGGAGGTGGGGGGGGGAAGCAGACACATGAACGCACAGAAGAATCCAGTCTAACAGAAGGTCGACTCTAGCTCTTTTGTGGAAGACTATTAAATCAGGAAGTGTAGTGTGGAGAGAGGGATGAAAAAGACAAAAAGACAAAATCTATAGGTCAGATACTATAGTCTACAAGGCCACAGCTCTACAGGATTTTTGTTTTCATTGTAAATTTCATTCTACATAAATATTTTGTGCTATTCTAGTTTATAGACTTGTATCAAGTATTATATCCCAATTCAAAGCCAACCAATAAAAAAAAAAAGATAAAATATACGCATGGCGTTGGCGTCTGAAGAGTTACTGACTGAGGCCCCTGAGAGCAAAGTGTAGGGAACAGCACACACCCCCGGCCTATCCCGGTCCTGCCGTCTAGAAGCACAGCACGAACTGGAGATGCATATCTCACTCTGTTTACAAACACACACTTAGAAGCTAATTTTGCCAGGGCACTCTCCTCACTCTGCACTCTGGAATTAAAAGTATATAAGGACATCCCTGCCTTGTCTTGTATCTGTCACACTGCTTTACTGTGGCTCAAGGCAAAGAGACAGGCCATCTCCTCACCATTTGCACTACTTGCTCTGGATTTCTTCGACAACAGAACCTCGGGGCAGACCCCACACACCGGAGCAGAACAAATGATCTTGTAAGAAGCATCCTGTCCCCTCGAGCAATCCTTTCTTCTTCTACTTAAACCTAGGGAAATGTCAGTACCCAAAGACAGACTTTGGGTCCCTGAACTCCTTCATCTGTTCCTTCTCACCAGCATGGCCACACTAAGTCTCCCTGCTTGTCTCTTTAATTGGCATACTGTCTTGTACCCACAGTATGACCCTCAGTCATATCAAAAGGAGATGCAGAAATAGTCTAAGAGTTGGAGGAACAGGAAGCTTACTGCATTTCATAGACATGTCAGAAGTTCCACCCATGAAGTCTCATCATTGTGGTTGTGTAAGTAAGACCTACATAAGAACAGTGCCAACAGACACGATGCTAGGCCAGGGGAAATCACATGAGGCTTCAGCCCTACATGAGAACTACAAGCAACTAAAGAGTATAGAGAGGGAGAAATAGTCTTCCCCAGATAAAAGCCTCCAAATTGGTTATCCAATACCAAATGGTCAACCCTGAAATCACATGTGTACAAGTAACATTATACAGACTAAATAGTTTGTATTTATATATTTAGTTATATAAGAGAGGATTGTGGGAAGGGTTGGATGGAGGAAAGGAAAGGAAAGATGGCATAATTATATTTTAATTTCAAATATATGAATGTGTGTGTGTGTGTGTGTGTGTGTGTGTGTGTGTTAAGAAACAAAAAATGCAGGCAACCAACCAAGGCAAAAGGGCAACACACAAAAGAAAAGGGAAATTCAACAGATGCTTCTGGAACTGACTTTCACATGCCCAAAACAATAGAAGTAGACACTCCTCACAAAAAGTGACCCAAAATGATCACAGACCTAAAATGGAAACACATAGAAGAAAATCTAGATATCTCAACAATGACTGCCTGGATAGAATTTCAAAGTCATGACTCTTAAAAGACAAAGAATCAATAAACTAGGTTTAATTAAAGTCAGAAACTTCTATCATAAAAAGACAGTAGCAGAGCCTAGTGATTTCTGTGGGCCAGCCTGGTCTACACAGAGAATTCCAGGCCAGCCAGGGCTACACAGAGAAATATATGAATAAGACTTACTGGGTGAGTTACTGTCCAAGTCAAAACCCTCAGGGATCCTATTGCTGGACAAGAAAACCAACTCAAAAGTGGTCAATAAAACATACGATGGCAAATGAAAATGTGAAAAGACCCCTGTGCCACTAGGAGACACAAATCAAAACAGAGAGATGGCCGAGTGTGGTGGGACATGCCTGCTATCTTGAGAATGGGTGCGTGTGCTGAACAGAAGACGACTCTTGCACAATCATTCAACACAGCCTTCCTTTGGCTTCCAGCAAGACAACATTTGGAAATGACAGTTGGCTCTGTAACCATTCAGAGGTTTGTTGTGTTTTGTGTTTTAAAGGCCACTACCATTTCCTTACCCTGACTGAAGTTAAACAACTGATATCATTCTATAATGGTACCCTAACAGGTAACAATTCTTGGGAGCCATATCTAGCATTTGCCACCATGTGCTAATGACGCCCTGTGAGGTGTGTACCTACTGCCCGTGTGTGACACAAAGGGGGTGATGTAACTACACTGGGTCCAGCCTTGAACACACTCACAGTTACTGCCTGGCTTGGTCACTGCTGACCCTTGAAGTCACAGCCAGATCTCCAGATCTGGGTCCACCTAGAGGGTAGGAGGTGATGGCCTACTTTCTGAGAGCTCATACAGTAACTAGTGACATCTCAGGTGGTGACTACAAAGAAATGAAAGGGAGCAGAGATGGGTGCAGTTCCCACCTGTGAGTCAGCAGAGAAGGCTCCAGCAGGCCGGACTTGGAGCAGAGGTCCCACGCAGTGAGAGGGAAGGAAGTGAAAGAAAGGACACTCATACCCCCATCTCTGCAGAACAGTACTTCCAGGAACAAAAACCAGTCAGGGCTCGCTCCAGACAGAGCGGACACCATACCCAGGAACAAGCGACTACACAAAAGCACCCTGGCAGTGTCCTTGTTAGTCACCGTGAGGCTGCAGACCAGACACACACAGAGTTTATCAGCCTCAGCAATAAGATTTCAGCGAGGAATGCTACTTAAATTTTTTGAACAAAAGTTTATGAACTTCAAGGATCTCTAAGTTTGGGTTAGAGTTTAGGAAGGGTTGAAAAGCAACCTATGTATGTGGACGATGAACATTGCTGGCATAGACGGAGCCCGCTGTCCCTGCTCGGTGATGTGTAACTTTCCTAAGAAAACATTCTCCGGGCTGTGGAGCCCACACTAGAATCCCTCTGCTCTGTGTGTGGGCCAGAGTCCCAGCCACAGAGGGTCCCTGGAAGAACAGACAATCATGACAAGTACAGCTCCTGCCGCCTGCCCCTCCTCATGCGCATCTGCAGTCACATGCCCACCTAGGCCCAAACCAGGGACTGTCCTGCATTTTGTCTAAATGGGAATAACTAAAAAACAGGGAGCCACCTGCCTTCTGTGTGCTCAACGGAGACTTCCATGGGGAAGTCATTACTAAAAGTATTATTTGGAAGCCTCAAATGAGAAAGAAAACAAATGGGCAACTTATGTTTTCCTAACAACCCACGGACTGTGCCTAGTACTTCTAACCAAGAGGAAGAAACTACCAGGCTCACTTACAGTAAGCCCATCTCCCTCGATCCATTACGTATGTTGATCCTCTTTGTCTTGCTCATTTGTACACACACATTTTAATGGGTTCTCCACCTGAGAAACAGTTCAGAAACTTCTATATTTTTTAACTCTACTTCATTATCCAGTTTGAGTTTTTCCTTCCAGATTAATTACATGGCCAAAACAACTATCCAGCTACCCTCTGTTGGCCTTATATCCCGCTTACACTTGGTACTGTGTACTGAGGTGAAGCTGTAACAAACAAGCCCAGTGAGCCTGACGCCCCAGCCAGTGCTCCGGCACCTCACTGCAATGGAGGCACTGACTTCCTGGCTATCTCCAAGACCCTGTACATCCCACTTTCTAACCCCGCCTCTATCTCTACATCCAATGAGATCTCTAGTCTCCACTTTGTATGCATGTGTGAGTGTGGTGGGAAGAGGAACACTGAGGGCCTGAGGGGGAAGGATAAACAGGAGCATCTTAAAAGCCACCATTTTATTGCAATGCACTTCTGGAAGGGGCTCAAAGGGCAGAGCCTCCTAGATTTCTGTCCCAAGGCTTGGTTCTGAACAGATTTCATAAGCTGTATCTTAAAAAGTGTCTTCTAAATTGTCTTCACAAAAACAAAATGGGTCTCTATAAGTGAGAGGTGGGTTTACAAACAAGGTTTGTGGTGTGTGTGTGTGTGTGTGTGTGTGTGTGTGTGTGTGTGTGTGTGTATGTGAATACCTGCATATGTTTGTACCCCACATGTATGCCGGGCATCAATGGCAGAAAGACAGTACTAAATTTAAATGCAGAACCACATCTCCAGCCCTGGAATCACATATGATTCTTAGCATGCACGTGTAGGAAGTTACATCATATGATTCTTAGCATGCACATGTAAAACGTTGCATCACCTACAATACTATTTTAAAACCCCTTAAGATCATTTCAGAGCTGGTGAGATGGCTCAGTGGGTAAAGGTGGTTGTTGTGAGTCTGAGCTCCAGAACACATGATGTAAGAGGGAACTGACTCCTGCAACTGTCTTCTGACATCCACGTGTGGGATGACATGCACACAAAGGCAAGTACTAATACACATAAAGTAAATAAATAAATCTTGGGGTTGGGGATTTAGCTCAGCGGTAGAGCGCTTGCCTAGGAAGCGCAAGGCCCTGGGTTCAGTCCCCAGCTCCGAAAAAAAGAACCAAAAAAATAATAATAATAATAATAAAAAATAAATAAATAAATAAATAAATCTTTAAAATGTTTAATGAAAGGACTTAATGATATTAAAACAGGAGAACCAATTACACTACATAACCTATCACAGTGTTTAGTGATGACAGTCTATTTCTGACCACCTTAATTTCCCTAAACAAACAGTAACTCGTGGGTAGTACTGACCAAATAAAATGATTCACTAAAACTACGAGTTATAAGAGCAGTGATAAGTCACGGAAGAGAGAAAGCATCAAGATTACTGGCAAAGAAGTAAACCATGCATCAGCCAAAGACCAGAGCCATTTCTCTCATGGAAAATGGTGGGCGAGGCGGGGTGACAGCAAAGAACTGGGTCCATTTTCATGGCATCTTGATGTCATCAGTCAGCATCAATTATGTATAGCTATAAAAAGTAGAGCTGAGAGTGGTGGCTCACATCTGTAATCACGACAGTCAGCATGTTAGGCGTGCCAATGCCATGTGCTTAAGCTAGCTTGGGTTACACACTGAGTTCTAGGCCAGCTTGGGCTCTAGAGACCTTGTTTCAAACAAACAGATAAGATAGATAGAGATGAGTAAGTAAAATAAAAAGTAGGTGCAGATACGAAGGAAGCATAAACTGTTCTAAAATCGGGCTACTCACGATCCCTGTGAGAATGACTTACAACTGAAGAAGGTGTAGTGGCTGGAATATACTCGGCCCATGGGAAGTGGCACTACTAGGACGTGTGACCTTGTTAGAGGAAGTGTGGCACTGTGGAGGTGGGGCTTGGAGGTACCCTAGCCTTAAGCTCTGCCCAGTGTGAAAGAGAGCCTCCTCCTGGCTTCCTTATAAAGGTATAAAACAAAACAAAACAAAAAAACAAAAAAAACCCCTCTTTGCTTCTCTAGTACCAAGTCTGCCTGCTGATGTCATTTCTCCCACCATGACATTAATAGGTTGAGTCTCTGAAAATGTGATCCAGCTCCAATTAAATGTTTGCCTTTAAAGGAGTTGCCTTGGTCATGGTATCTCTTCACAGCAGTAGAACCTAACACAGAAGGAAATGTATCTTTCTGAGCCTCCCCACACTCATTTCCTCATGTCCCATTTGATGGTCAGGTATCAAATAGTGCTACGTTCATGTAATATGGGGTAGATAGAATAAAGGCCTTGGAAAAAGAAAAACAGGCCAAACTTAAATAAATATATGGAAAGTGTCTTATTTAGGGTTTTACCACTGTGAACAGACACCATGACCAATGTAAGTTTTATAATTTAATTGGGGCTGGTTTACAGGTTCAGAGGTTCAGTCCATTATCATCAAGGTAGGAGCATGGCAGCATCCAGGCAGGCATGGGGCAGGCAGAGCTGAGAGTTCTACATCTTCAGCTGAAAACTGCTAGTGGAAGACTGACTTCCAGGCGGCTAGGATTAGAGCCTTAAGCCTACACCCACAGTTACACACCTACTCCACAAGGGACACACCATCTGATAGTGACACTATTAATTAGAGGTAGAAAAGGAGACCTAATAAAGATATTGAAGAAATTCAGAGAAGCATTAGGATATATCTTTAAAAACTTATATTCTATCAAGCTAGAAAAAAACTTTTTTTCAAAAAAGGAAGAATTTATAGACCTTAGAATAAGGCAGATGTAGGATGTTAGACCTCTCCAATGAACAATTTAAAACACTAAAGAAAGAAACTGAAGAAGACACTAGAAGATGGGAAGGCCTCCCATACTCACAAACTGAAAAAATTTACATTTTTTAAAAGATTTTTAAAAACTGTTTGTCTGTGTGCAGCACATGAGGGTAGGTGCCTATGAGGGTAAGCAATAGTCAATTCATGCTTACCAACAGAAACCAGGAAAACCCTGAGAGGCAAAAGCAAATATTAACTCCAGAAATACCAGAACTAACCAGAATTACTACTTAGAAATAACCACTATTTGTACTTTAAGATCCGATTAATGACAAAATAAGTGATCAAAACCACACCCCCAAGTGAGTAACAGTACTCTACGCCAAGATCCACGACAAGGAGCTGTCAACCAAACAAGGAGGCGGCGTGATCCAAACCTGAATGCATGCCTGAGCTTCTCTTCAAGTGTCCTCGTCAAGCTCAATGGGTGTACACAACCCTAGCAGCTAACAGTGAAGCACAGGTAACTTTCTGAGATGAAAACGAACAAAGCATGCTAGTTTTAATTATTTCCATCTTTGATTTATCTAAGTGCATTTTATATAAATACTCCTGAGCTAATTTTTATGTTGATGCTTCCCATAGAAGTTGGCAAGTGGCAAGATCTAACTGCAGGACCCATTTAAATGTCGTCTTTGAGAGCAGGGCAGTGTGATTAATAATAAAGCACTTCCAACCCTTCCAAATACAGGCTTCACCACAAGTGCATTCCCAAACTCTGTTACAAGGGAAAGCTGAAACCACAGAACAGAAATTTAAAGGGAGACGCCCTGTAAGGAACATCGCCATCTGGACTGATGTGCTAACTTATAGTTGAAGAGTATTCCCAAGTTGTTACATCTGTTATTACAGTCAGAGTGACTTTCCAGAATTGAAAAACTTGTGTCAAATATATAAGGATAATCCAAAAATCATGTCATTTATAGAACATCAAATTATAAATTTATGTTAAATCCTAACACACAAAACCAAAATTATATACAGAATATATTGATGACCAGCTTCCAACAGCCAACCTGGTGGAATGGAAACATTAAGAAGTCTGTTCCTAAATTAAGACCTTTTTTTTTAAAACTCTCTCTCTTTTATTTTATTTTTTTAATTAGATATATTTCTTTACTTACATGTCAAATGTTATTCCCTTTCCCGGTTTCCTATCCACAAGCCCCCCCATCCCCTCCCTCTCCCCCATATGGGTATTCCCCCCATCCATCCCCTTATTGCCCCCCCCATATTCCCCTGCACTGGGGTCCAACCCTGGCAGGACCAAGGGCTTCCCCTTCCACTGGTGCCCCAACAAGGCTATTCTCTGCTACCTATGCAGTTGGAGACCTGAGTCAGTCCATGTATAGTCTTTAGGTAGTGGTTTAATCCCTGGAAGCTCTGGTTGGTTGGCATTGTTGTTCTTATGGGGTTGTGAGCCCCCTCAGCTCTTTCAATCCTTCCTCTAATTCCCCCCAAGGGGGTCCTGTTCTCAGTTCAGTGGTTTGCTGCTAGCATTGACCTCTGTATTGGACATGCTCTGGCTGTTGTCTCTCAGGAGAGATCTATATCCGGTCCCTTTCAGCATGCATTTTTTAGCTTCATCCATCTTATCTAGTTTTGGTGGCTGTATATATATGGGCCACATGTGGGCAAGGCTCTGAATGGCCGTTCCTTCAGTCGCTGCTCTAAACTTTGCTTCCACATCCTTTTAAACCTGAAAGCCATTTAAACTGCACTGTTCAACTATATTAAGCACCTGACCTTGGTACACTGCCATAAACTGTGACATCTAAGTGATCTGCCTTTGCAACCTAGGGAACAAAACTCCAATCTACAAAAGAGAACACAGGCTGCTTAAAATACTTACAGACTGTGACCTCATGGTCTGTCCTCCAAGCCAGACTTCATGTTCAGTTAGGTGTGATCATATGCCCACCTCTTCACGCAGTGGAGTGAGTAGAAAGGACTCACCACTGGGTCTCCCACATCTGAACCCCTAGGCCCTGTTTCTCTCCTGCGCCAGACAGCAACCATGGCATCCAACTCCAACAAGGGAACGAGGCAAAGAGAGCCAAGAACCCAGACCACCCCCACATGCTGGCAAACAGCCTTGCCAACCTGAAATCCCTGGAGGTCTCAGCCTGAATTAAATATAGAAATTTCCCTATTTCTACTGCATTTCTTGGATGTCTGTTAGAGTGGTTTACCCCTTCCTTTGTAATGCCATATTAACAATTTACTTCTTAAGCAACACCAGAAAAATACCTCATAAAAAACGCACAATTACAGCTATTTCACATATTTCTATACTGTGAGTCAGCCCCACGTATCCTACTATTCACATTGTTCCCATTTTGGGAAGGTGGTGGAGCTCTGGGAAACCAAGAAGCTCAATAGAGACTGCGGGCAGGTAACTGTGGGCTCAGTTTCATGTGCACATGGAGCAGGGTCAGTCCACAGCCTGGGTCTCCCTGCGTTCCTGTGGCGCTTCCGGTGTCCGTAGGCACTGAGGTATGGTAGGCACCATCTGGCCCTCAGAGAAAGAGACTACTGACCCAGTATCTAAAGCTTTTGGGACATGCAGCCTTTGCCAAAGGCCACGAGGGCCTAAATGTGCTGTCCTCTGTAAGCACTTTGCCTTCTCTTCCGCAGCTGAGCTGCTCCTTGGCTCCTGGATGCCAAGCCATCATGCTAGACCAGTTCTGCCTCACTGATGCCAAGATATCTCATTTCATCTGAGATCTTACACTTCTGCCTTCCAGTCCTTCCTTGCTAACTCTAACAGAACACCTTCAGGGGAAAATGTAATCTCCTGTAAGAAAAGTTCCAGAGATGGTTAAGATTACCGAGCTAAC
The DNA here is from genome assembly GCF_011064425.1 of Rattus rattus. NCBI lineage: Eukaryota > Metazoa > Chordata > Mammalia > Rodentia > Muridae > Rattus > Rattus rattus. The sequence goes on from NC_046155.1 coordinate 134,203,302, forward strand.
AGCTATGATAACAAATGTTGTATTATGTTACAACTAAGAAAACAAAACGTTGCTGGGCATGGTGGGGCACACCTATAGATAACTCCACCACTCAGGAGTCTGAGGCAGGAGACGATTTTGTTTAGAGCCCAGCTTCAGCCACAAAACAAACAAATAGGAAACTATAAAATTAAACACAGTGTACCACACAGTTTCTGCGGGGACTTGACTTTGTGGTATATATTCATTCTATTTTGGTTTTGTGAATAAAAGGCACTTCGAGAAAGTAAAAACTGACACAGCCCTAAAACAGAAGCCTCAAAGACCTTGAGGAGCCAGGTATGTGCTCTGTATCCCTGCTTCCAACCAGTGCTGTGCTCCATCAACAACCGTATGGCCACATACCTGCCTTAGAGGAGTGCCATTCTGATTAAGATACAGGAAAGTAACTGTTTCATACGACTCACTTCACACAGCGCTTTGCTGGTACCCCACTGCATGCCTGACCTAGTGCACACATGGGTAACCATACCCCATGGCATGTAAGAAGTTTTTTAATTCCAAGCTCTCGTGATACTCAGGCACTAATGGTCACATAGGCAGCATAAGAGAAAAGGTAGTTATTACATGAAGTCAGTTCTTGAACCAGAATTATTTTTTTATTTCATTTTTGTAACAGAATAAAACAAGAAGTCTTTACAAAATGGTGTTGGCTATAAACAAGGTCACTAGGGCACCACTGCTTTTAAGAACAGGCAGACACTACACTGAATGAGAAGCGCTTCTTGAAATCTGTTTCTGTCCACGTCTCCCACCAGAACAGTCTCAGTTTGGGCCAAATAAAAAATATCTCCTGGGACTACAGTTCTGGGGAGGAAAGTAGAGTATGAACAAAATTGAGGGTTTGGGGAAGACTGTACAATGGAATCTGATAAGGACACCAGACTGCCCTGTGCCCCACCGTCCCCCTAGATCAGTGAGTGCCAACCATTTGTAAAGCAACTGGTCTTTCCTCCAAAGGCCTTCTGCGGTGCACAAACAAGGCTCTGGGTGCTGACCTCCTCACCTCTCAACTCGGCTGCAGAGACTCCTTTGGTCCTCTCGGCCTCTTCTGAAACTAGCTGAATATTCTTTTGATACAGAAGCCTAGAAAAATTTAATCCAAACCATGTAAACTCCTGGCAAAAACTCAGTTCTATAAAGAAAATAATGAAAGAGGAAGGTAGTGAGGTGTGGGGAAAGAGCATAGATACTTGCACGGACATGTCCTTATGTGACCCATGGAATAAAAGAGGAGTTATGAGGCTGTTGGGAGACTGTCACCTGTTCCTCTGTGGCTCTCCAGCCCCCAGGACATGAAGGTGCTCTGTGGCAGGGAGAGTTACCTCAGCCCTGTGGAGAAGGTGAAGTGTGAGAGACCATGACGGTGCATGAGCCATGCATGGCGGTGCTCATTTGTAGTTAGCTACCCAAGGGCTAAAGCAGGAAGATCAGGTGAGCCTGGGAGTTCAGGGCCAGCCCAGACAGCATAGCAAACCCTTCCGCTCTGTTCCCCAAGAGGGTAACTAAGAACAGGTAGGAGGCTGGTGGGCAGCCCTCGAATATGTCCTCAGTGTTCTTGGTGGCTAATCTGACCACTTGATGGATAGACATAAGAGGCTCCTTTCCAGCAGGCCACTGAGGAGGGAGGGCAGAGCAGGCACAAGAGCTAAGTCTTAGCAAGGCTGTGCTGTAGCTGTGAGTCACTTGGGATGACAGGAGGCTGGCAGCACTGAGAGGAAGAATGAGAAGTGTCCCTGGAAGTTTTGGGAGCACTGGGTGACGGAGCTTCCTCCGGCCCTGTTTTAACTTTCACCTATGTAACCATAGAGAAGTCAGGAGAACCAGACACAAAAGGAAGAAAAGATTCGGTGTCACCTGAACTGTGCCCAAGCAGTTTGGGAAGTTGCTTCTATGTCCTACTACAAGAAGAATTCGGAGCAACATCAAGCCAGAGCAAGCCAGCTAGGGAAGGATTCAATATATATTCCACAGCTGAGGAGGCCAACCCTGAGACTGCTGAACATACTCCAGCCTTCAATCTGAGCTCAACTGAACAGCAGCTACCGTGAGCTTCAGCAGCCCCAGAGGGTGCAGTGACATGTTTGCACTGCACGACATGCCAGGGAGGGAGGAAGCAGCAATGGGAATGGGTATGAGACAGTCCCAGGGTGACCACTGTCCTGGGGGGAGTGACACAAATCAAAGCTGACCACTGGCAGCTCACATTAGTGTAGAAAGGATAGAGGACCCAGTTTAGGGATTTTTAATTTTAAAAAAGTGGACCTAAAAATACTAGTTTATAGATACTTTTAATAAAGCAAAACCCTAGCTAAAAACCCACACAAAAAAGTTTGAATAATTTAAAATTCAGTATTATTTAAAATAACATTTAAAAGCACTATTAAAAGTCAAGACAGAAAAAAGTATTAATAAAATAAATTGTTTTAGGTAGCTTTAAAAACAAAATAAAAACCTATCCCAAATCAGCTATAAAGGTATAATTTTGGGTAAATACACACCATTGTCTTTGGGCTTTAAAAAGGATAGGCTACAGTCCATGTTTTTTCATTTAAATTAATTTCTAAACTAATATATAAAACAGTGTGTGTGTGTTATGGTGTTTTGATATATACATTGTACAATATAATCAAGTTACAATGTTTACAATTAGGTTACATGTATCTCCTCAAACACATCATGTTTATGGTAAGAATATTCAGCCTTTAAGATTCCGCATTCATTCTACTACTGAGTGTCCCTGGTTTCTGGGATAAAACGACTAGCATTCTTCTCAGTCCTTCTTATTTATCACTATTAGGAAGTCCCTCAGCTGGACACTTATGAAAGCACTATTAACTCACAAGCTTAGCGGCTGAAAGTCTAAAAGGCACACTATCTCTGGAGAGGGCCCCTAACTGCCCACTTCCTGGCAGAGGGTTGTACAACAGCAGGAGTAACCCTCTAGACCGGGAAGGTCAGCCCAGGGATTTCCCAGCAAGCCTCTACCTCTCCAAGTTCCTTCCACCTCTCGGCAGTTTTGATGTGTGACACACTAAACTTCAGCAAGCACTTGTTAAACAGTTTAAAATATGACAAGATTTAACAACAGCTTCTGAAGTGAATGAAGGAGAACAGCCACAGATTGACTCTGTTCCCAACTGCTTTTAAGTAGAACGTGCTAGTTTCCAAAAGCCATAGCCCCTGAAACAGGGGAGAAGGGGGTAGTGAGCACCCAGACTGCATTCAACATCCTGTTCCCAACCCTGGCAAGACACCTGCCTTCTCCCTGGGTCTCAAAGTATATAAGATTTACTAATCACAAAAGGGAAAAGTCACGTTACAGTGGAGAAACCTGGCAAGGGCTCCATTAACACTGCCACACGGACAGAACTGCAGTCATGTGCTCCTCCTGTAATGTTCTGAGAATAGAACATCACTCGACGTGGGGTAACAAAAATCCAAATTTAGAAGCAGTCTGCAAATAAGTTTCCAGAACCTTTTGGGGGTGAGGGTAGGGACAGGTAGAAACAAATTCTTGCTGGCTAAAGTGGAAACTTAGGGTTTCTTTGGAAAACTAGTTGTGTCAGACCGTGTTTTACTAAAGCAGACACAGGTGAAAGTTTGTTTTGTTAAAGCAAACAAGTGAAAGAATGCATGGTGTTAAAAAGGATCCAACAGATGGTGGGCAGCGCAGGATGGTGTTGGTATGCTTTACCGTTGTTTATTGGTCACCGTTTGTCATGACTTCAGACAAAGAAATGCACCAAAAAACTTCTGGTTGTGTTCTGGCAGTTTCTTGTGGCTTCCACAGACTTGGGCCTTGGGCCAATTGACAGTGATGTCAGCTAATACAGACTCAAGTGGTGAGACAAGGCCTCTGTGAGGACATGTGATGTTTGCAGGGAGCATAAATAGGACTCAACGGATACTGAGAGGGGGCCTTGCATAGCTAGCTTTGCAAAGTATCACTGGTCTCTTCGTCTTTGCTAGTCTTCACTTCATCAACGGGGGCAGTCAGAGAACTTCTGGAGTCCCTGCTGCTACAGTCACTCCTGCTGCCTACTGCCAATTCCTACAGGTGGAAGGAGGCCTGGCTGTTTCTGCTGGTTTGTGCTACAGCTGCAGGTTTCATGTTTGCTATCCTGACACTGCTGAACTGGACTAATGATGTTTGCAAGAACATCGAGCTGCCACTGCTGATTTGTGTGAACTGAACTGCTGAGATCCTGACAATACATAATGAATTTCCTTCAAAGCATTATTTCTAAACAGAACCACATCCCTCCATACCCTAATAACCTCTCTTTTTTACAACCTCTGGTGGGTAGTGGGCTAGAAGGGAGGTTAAACATTTAAGAACACTTATTTTAATACTAAGTTTTGAAAAATCAAAGCCTACACTGGTTAATCCAAGCTGGCCTGGAACTTGTGCCATTTCTGCCTGAGACCTGTAAGTGCTAGAATTCTAGGTAAGCATGTACCACCACACCCTGCCTCGCCTATAATTTTTAATGTAAGGGTCAGGCAGCTTCATGGAATCCTGGATTCTAACCCTGAAAATCCTTCAGTTTGTTTGTTTGCTATGAGATGTTATTGGGATAACTGATAAAGTATGAATACAGTCTGAGGATAAGATAATAAAGCAATGCTAATGTCCCAATTTTGTTACTGTACTCTGTTTGTATCACCGAGGTATTTAGGGACAAACCAAGAATTGTATCTGATGTTGACATGAAGTTCACAAATAAAAGGCACAAAGCAAAAGCAAAAGCTAAGAGTCAGCCACTGGAGTACTCAGGAGAAGGGTGTAGAGGATTCATTCTTTATTAAACTTAAGTGACTGAAAATTTTAAAAATTTACAAAGAGTTGTGAGAAGTGACCCTCTGGACAGAGACAGAGAGGGAGACGGAAATGAGGAGACAAGATGGAACCTATAGGAGAGGAAGAGGAACCAGAACCATGTAGTCCTGAGAGCCTTAACTCGAAGACAATTTTATTAGAAGAAAAAGCTCCTACAGCCGGGAATCTGTTGTAGTGGCTGTTCCTGGTTGTCAACTTGACTGTACCTGGAATGAACTACAGTCCAGAATTGATCCTGATCTTGGTGCTGGGAGATACAAGTTTCTGACCTGGATCTTGGCATGGAGATCTTGAGGCACAGTAGCTATGAATCCCAGGAGACTAAGGCAAGAAGATCACTGACTCCAAGGTCATCTGGGACAAAGCAAGTCCCAGATCCATGTGTGGTGGTACACACCTTTGATATGGGACACACCTTCTGCTGGAGACCGACATAAGGGCACTGAAGAAGGAAGATTCTTTCTTTCTTTCTTTCTTTCTTTCTTTCTTTCTTTTTTTTATTAGATTTACTTACATTTCAAATGTTATTCCCTTTTCCAGTTTCCTGTCCATAAGCCCCCATCCCCTTCCTCCTCCCTCATACGGGTGTTTCTCCCCATCTACCCCCCTTACCACGCCCCCATATTCCCCTGCACTGGGGGTCCAACCTTGGCAGGACCAAGGGCTTCCCCTTCCACTGATGCCCAACAAGGCTATTCTCTGCTACATATGCAGTTGGAGCCCTGGGTCGGTCCATGCATAGTCTTTGGGTAGTGGCTTAGTCCCTGGAGCCTCTGGTTGGTTGGCATTGTTGTTCTTATGGGGTTGAGGAAGATTCTTTCTTCTTTGTCTGTGTGCCTTGTGGGACTGAGTCACTGTTACATCCTTGGGTTCCATTCACAGCCGCTGCTGACCATTGTTGGGGAGTTGGGACTACAGACTGTAAGTCCTCAACTAATTCCCTTACTATATAGAGACTCCCATACGTTCTGACTCTAGAGAACCCTGACTAATACATCTGTAAATCTCTCCAACTGCCTCCCTCCTCCCATCTCAGGAAGAAAATGAAGGAGGTGAGAAGTCCTGCTAATTCAGCTGGCATGGAGATCAGACACTGAGGACAAGCAACCACGTGCTGGGGAGAGGGCTTTAGAAAGAGTTGTGCTTTTTGGCTCAGGCCAAAACCCTGTCAGACCCAGGCAAACTTCATGGTGAATTGTGACTTGGAGGGACTGCCTCTTCTTTTTTTCTTTTCTTTTTTCTCTCTTTCTTTTTTTGGACAGGCTCTTACTATTTTGCCCTGGCTGGTCTGAAACCCTTTTATGTAGATTAGGCTAGCTTTGAACCCTTGAATTCATAGATGTCCACCTGCCTCTGCCTCCCTAGAGTTTCACCACTGGGCCTGACTGGCCTGAACTTTTCTCCCTGACTGGTTTTGAACTCCTCACCTTCCTGCCTCAGTCTCCAAGGTGCTAGGATTACAGTGTCAACACCATACTGCCTTTTTTTTTTCCCAATTAAACTTTTGAATTTTGAATTACATCTAAAAACAAACAAACAAACAAAAAAAAGTGGCCCTCTGGCTCAGGAGTCAAGAGCCCTGACTGCTCTGGCACAAGACCCAGGACCATATCAGGCAGTTCACAGGCCTGTAACTCCAGACTCACGCATATATGTGGTGCATACAAACTCACTCACTCGGACAAACGTGGAGACACACATGTTACACACACTACCATTTGGAAACATCACTGCAATTAGCTTTATGCAGTCTCACCTCCTTTATCAGCCAGCAGATAATGACCAGACTTCTTAAAGGTTCTTAAACTATGTCAAGAGATTTCCAGGAAGATAAAGCAGGACATTTTTAGTCTATAATCTTTTTTACTGCACTTACAGTTTTGAAGTTTTGTCTTTTGGATCTGTTTTCCTCCTCCCAGTCTTTTAAAAATGGAATCAGCGTGGTAATATTTCAGTATGTGCTTTGAGATTTCCTGAACAAAAACCATTACTATTTCTGTCCCTAATTCATCCTCTTGCTTGCCATTCTGTGGGTATGACATCAATTTATTATAACCAATAATTTACCGTGCCTGCTAGTCACCAAATTACCACCACATGCACTGGTGATTTAGAGGAAAAAATTAGTGCATGCAAGTAAAGCCAGGATGGCCATTAGTGGTGTAAGGAAAAGCCTGGTCTTTATGTATTTCTCCTTCAATACAAACACAGTTACTATCAATCTGCAAAGGTTGTGCAGAGCTTCCAGACAACACAGAGCAAACACAGGTTTTTATAGCTCCTTTTCAAAGACTCGGTACTCACACCTGGAGGGTGCTGAGATCAAACAGAACAAGCTAGGCTTTCTCTGCACGCTCTCAGCAGCATTCGGGGTTTAATATGACACGCGCACTTAACCTGGCTCTGAGTGCAGAACTTCCATTTTGGGGATGGTTTGTTTTTGACCCATCTCCTGTGTTCCTATTAAAGTATCCTTTTCTATTCTAAGTACCAATAGCTGGTCGCATGCTCCTTCCTTCATATAATGTTAGCACTGATAAGTAAGGTTTCACATCAAACTCATGCCTAATCCATGTCCTTTCTCATCCCCTGGTACAGGCTCTGAGAAGGGAGGGCTGGTTTCAGAAATGGAACTGAGGCCATACAAGCAGGGCTGGTTCCTGTTCTACAATGTCACTAGACAGGCAAGGAAAAACTGGACAGTTTTCAAATCATGCCTGAGAAATTCCTGACCACCAGAGCCAAGTCCTCATCCCTTCATTCAGCAAAAGGATGCTACGGACCAGTCCTCCTCAAGGATATGGCCACTGAGCCTGCTTCCTGTGAAAATGGTTTGTAAAGAAGCATGGGGCTAGAACCCAAGCACCCTAGCAGAAGCAGGAGCCCCATGTGAATGAATCGGACTTCATCAGCTGTGAGGAAACATGCTCTTTCCTGGGTTTCATCCCACACAAAACTACCACTTACAGCAGAGAGCAGTGAGCAAATGTCCATGGTTTGGGGGCATAGACTAAAGCTGTGTTCCAGGAAGGACGCAGTTTTTTCTTCCCAAATCTACTCCTATAAATACACATAAGTGTAAGTGTTTGGTGCTCACTGAGTGTGTAAATGAGTGGTGCTCCCTGTAAACATGTCCTTCCCACGCCTACACTTCCGGTAGAATTTATAGCTTGGGCGTGTTCATTTACTCACGCCATTGGGGAGACCTGGTTCCAAATCAAAATTTAACTTAAGAGAAACCAAACCACACCAAACAGAAAACAGCATGGAAATTGGAAAGCTCCTGAGACAACATCTGAAACAAATCTGCACACTTCTCACAAAGATTCTATTCCCCACAATTTTTTACATTAATAAACATTTACCATCAAAAAGAAAAAGAAAACTACGCACTGCCTAACACAGAACTACAAGGCTTTTCCTCCATGGCTAATTTGTGGAAATAAAGTCTAGCAAAGAGTTGTACCTTATGACCCCCACCCCCAAGGGCAGGACTAGTTATCTCTGAATGCTTTGCCACTTGGCCTACTCAAGCTCATTTTAATCACTGGTTGGAACTGCCAGAGGACGGTGTATGACACTGGCTGCCAACAATACTTGCACTTTTTATACAGTATTTCATTTCAGTGTTAGTGGTGCATCTTCTTAAAGCTCCCAACACCTTGATCATGTTCTCTGTACATGTACGTTTATCAAACATCAAGTGCTGTGGGGTTGGAGAGATGGCTCTACGGCTTAGAGCACTGACTGCTTTTGCAGAGGATCTGAGTTCAGTTCCTAGCACCCACGTCCTGCAGCTTACAACCCCCTGTAACTTCAGATCTAGAAGGTCCAATACCCTCTTCTAGCATCTGTGAGCACCTGTACTGATCTTCCAACACACATTTTTAAAATAAATATTTAAAAAATAATTGTCAAATACATTAATCATAGAGGATAACAAAAATCTATTTTTTTAAAAGAAAAAAAGGCAAATGTCTAGCACGAGCACCAACTTAACTCTTATAGATGTATCCAAGCCTCTTTCAAGACCTCCCTGAGCCTTAGTCCTGAAGTAAAGAACCCCGAGCTGAGGTGTGAGGTTGTTAACAGGCTCAGGAGCCCAGGAGTGTGTCAGAGCCCCGTGAAGAGGCTTCTGTAGGTACTGGGACTGGCAGTGGGATGACCTAGCAGAGCAGAGCCATCAGCACAGAAGTGAGGGCCCAGGAAGCATGGTGGTAACGTGCAGGCAACAGGAGACTGTTCTCACACAGGATACAGTCAATGACTATATCTTAGAATAACAGGTCCTTAACTGTTGAGGAAAGGAGTTCCAGATATGGAAAGAGATAATTAGAACCCTTAGAGTTGAAATAAGTTTGGGGTAACAGCATGAATCAACAGACAAATATGGATCTACTCAAATCTGTAAGAACTCGAATTTTCTCTGGTTCAGTCCATTAAACATGGCTGCAAAGAGCAATACCTTAAAGCAGTGACTATGCCTAGCGCCCATACCTCAGTTTCTGTATGTTTTCCACTGTACACGGAAACAAGGGTCTCGGTTGTAGGACTAGGGTATGAGAAATAATTTTGGAACAGGTTATTACAGAAGAAAGCAAGAAGCTGCTCGAGAAGGATAAAAGCCCATCTTAAAGACAGAGCTAGCAAGGAAGCACTACAAACCTGGCAGAATTTCAACAGGAAGACAGCAAAAGGAAGAATACATAAGCCAGTAAGCAAACAGGAACACAAGAATCCACAGGTACAAACCCAAGAGGACAGACAGGAACAGAACACCTTATCTTATAACTAATACCCGTAGAAGGGATGGTTGGGTTACAGGCCACTCAGTTTTATCCATTCAGGAAGCACTGATGAGCACAAGGCCTGAAGTGGACAGGGTATTTACAGGGACTGAGGAGATTGCCACAAAGATGCTCACTAATTTTCCATTAACTTACTTTAAGCCGAGTAGCTCTACAGTGGGGAGTGTGGTCAGAACCACACACAGAGCTCAGGGCAGTGCTACTTCTGTAGTTTTTCCACCCACGTGGCCGTGTGGACCTACTCACAGGAAATAAGCCCAAACTGACTAATCTTTTAGTCTGTGATCTCTGAGAGTGTCAGTCATAAAAATCAGCCTGAGGACCTGTTTCAGATTGGACACGACATAAAAGACATAACAGTCAGGGCATTTAAAATTCCATTCATTTTAAGAAAATAAAGACTTATACACAGATTTTAAAAGTAGTAAAAATAAATAAAATAAAAAGTACCTATGTGTGTGCCACAAGGTCTTTTCTATTTTAAAGAAAAAGGGTTAAATATTGATGCTTATAAGACTAGAAATTATACAAATTTGTTTCATAGGGAAAAATTACTAAACCAAACCAACCAATACAAGGTGAGTTACTATGTAAGAGTAAGACATGGTTGAGTCACAGAGAGAAGGGGAAAGAGTGGTAAGAGAATGTGTACTTCCTGTGTTGAGTTTCCAGATGTGTACTTCCTGTGTTGAGTTTTCAGGGTAGGTCAGCCATATCTGAGACTGCTTCAACGGCCCAGCGCTGACTGCAATACACATAGTAGTACTCACTAGTCACTGTGTGCAGTGTGGGGGCAAAAGGGTATAACAGCATCAACATTAAAACCAGTGTGTGTGCACACATACATACACACATACACACATACGGAGCACTAACTCTCAAAAACACCACCAACTTTAACCTTGGTACAAGATCTGACTACTATTTAAACTAGTTTGAGGTCAGCCAGTACCTTTTACAGGTCAGGATTTTTTCCTATTACTTGGACCCAGGAGTGAGTGAGGTATTATGACACTCATAGTCACGGGATTTTACATCCAAAGTAAACCCACAGCAGGAAACAGTAACTAAGGGTTCCACCATACCTCGAGGACCAACCTCTCAAGACTGCACCCACCAGTGATTAGAAAACCTGCCCTAGGGCTGGAGAGATGGCTCAGTGATTAAAAGCACTGACTGCTCTGCCAGAGGTCCTGAGTTCAAATCCTAGCAACCACATAATGAGATCTGATGACCTCTTCTAGTGTGTCGGAAGACAGTGTGTGTGTGTGTGTGTGTGTGTGTGTGTGTAATTTAGGGCAGGATTATATATATAATATATATAATATATATTTATTTATATATATAAAATCCTGCCCTAAATTATAGTTGTGATAAAGAAACACAGAATGGAGTGTTGAGGGTGGGGACGGAGCTCCACTGCAGAGTGTACGCCTATTAAAGTGAGGGCCCGACAGGAAAATGGACAGCTGTATTTTCAGAGCAGACATGAAGAGCAATCTTAGACCCAGCTATATCCCCATCTGAAGTGTGTAATGTGTCACACAGTGTCTCTCAGAAGTGGAAGCATAATCACAACCTTACTTGGGGACACTAACCATATCCAAAGACTTGCCAATCTTATACATGTCTGTTATTTGTTGAAGTTATTAGACAAAGCAGTCATCAAACTGTAGTCAAGTACCACACACAGATAATTTACAAGAAGAATCACTGTGGTTCCAGAGGCCTCAGTTCACAGTTTCTTACACAGAATATAGCAACAGGAGCCGGGGAAGAAGAAGGGTGTATGGCTAAGCAGGAAGCATAGGAAAGGATTGTAGGGGCAGCGGCCTATGGAATGGCATTATGTACATTCAAAGCAGACCCCCCCCCCCGTGACTTCCCATGAATCAGTCCTCCCCTGAGGACACGGGTGTGCTTTACTAGAGCTAGGAATGCCTCCATTCGGTCAGTTCATGGTCACTCAACTATCACAAAGAGCAATGACTGAAAACTGAAGTGGGTGTAGACATGAGACAGATGCATATCAGATACAGTCTTTAAGACCACGTGATTAAGTTTTAAGATGAGGATGATAAAATGGACGATTTCAGCAGGCAACTAAAATTTTCACCTAAAAACAGAAATTATGAACTATACTAAGCTGGATGTGATGACACATGCCAATAGTACCAGAGCTTGGAAGATAAAGATGGGAAGACGAAAGGTGAGAGTAGCCCGGACTGCACCAAGAGCAAAACCAAAACTGGCTAGATAGTTTGGGAAGTAGACACCACTGCCAAGCCGACACCAGCCGCGTTCCATCCCTTAGACCCACATGGTATAAGGGGATCACTGACTCCTACAAGTTCTTTGGTTTCCACACATATATCATGGCACATATACAAGTATGTACAAATGCATACATGCATGTGCGCGCACGCGTACACACGCACACACGCACACACACACACACACACACACACACCATTAAGGAGTGGAATAGAAACACTAGTGAGAACATAAAGCAGAGTGATACCAGAATTCTTCACATAGAGAACTAATTTGGTACAAGTACTTAGAGAAAAACAGCCATTTCTTATAAAATTACATACGCCTCCCTCTAACCTAGTAATTCTACTTCTAGGTATTGTCTCTTCATCTTATTTATAGAGGAAGCCCAGGAGTGGTAAGTTCATTTCCTGTGTGCCAGCCCATGTGACCAGGACTCACCACCTGCAATGCAGGCATTAAAAAGTCAGCACTGAAATGTGCCAGGCAGTCCTCAGGTGCATCACCCTCCTGCCTCCCAACTGCCAGCCTCGGCTTCACCATTATGCCATCATAACGCACTTGTACGCCCTTTCACTGGGAGACAGTGATTAAGATATGCAATGACACTTAAGTCCTTTATGTTTTCACCTGCCGTCTTAAAGAAAACAGTAAGTGATCTGCCAGTCGAGTACATCCTCTGTCATGTGTCTGGTCACCTTGGCAATTAATTGAATGTTGTGTGTCAATACCTCGGAATACCAAGTTAGACTAAGTCACAGAGCTTTCATGAGGCTTTCTGTCTAGTATACTATCAGTATGAGCCTACAGTGTTAGGAAGAGCACACATATTTGAAAGGCCGTATAAAAAAGAAACTGAAGAGTTAAGCACACAGAATTTTACAGGTATTAAATAATCCTTTCACCCGGCTGCCTTGGCATAGTATCTCCTTTAATCTAAAAGATCCTATTTTGAATTTGATATTCAAAGTTAATTTTGAATTATAGATTTACAGCATTCTTATTACATGCTTCTGACTTAAAGCCATTTGATTTTTCATGTTTTCATTACATTTATGTGATGTATGTGCAGCATGTGTGCGTGTATGTGTGCACACACAACAGTATGCCTGTGTAAATCAGACAACTTTTGGGAATCAGTTCTGTACTTCTACCCTAGGGTCCGAAGACTGAACTCAGGCCATCAGGGTTGGCAAAAAGTGCTTCTGGCTTCTGAGTCATTTTGCTGGGCCCTGTTTCTTGATAAAGGGTCTCATACAGCCCAGGCTGGCCTCAAACTCACTATGTAGGCAAGGAAGAGTTTGACTCCCATCACTCTAACCTCCATGTTTGGACCTCTGGGTTTCAGGAATTCACCGTTGTATTTGGTGTGCTGCTGGGGATGGAGACTTCTTCATCCATGCGAGCCGAGCCCTCTAAGTGAGCTATCCCACTTTCCCTTGCACATGGTCACATTATATATGATTATCACTGCATGCACAGCCTGATGCCCTTTCACAAGGCTGAGTGGCAGTCACCGTGTACATGGATGTGCCCCACCCACCATCCTACTCGATTCCTACAGTCATCTGCTCCTAGCTCCATTTGAACTCCTAAGATGCAGCAGGGTGCACACCTTTCCTCTGTGGGGCAAGCTCCTGAGGTGACGTTCCATCTTACCCACCTGTGATTTCTGTGGCTGCCTAAATTACAAGAATGCTTTATACTTGCACTTTGTATTTTATGACAAAAAACTCTAAAAATACCCATTGTCTGCAAAGATGTATTTCTCTACCACTTACACGTCCGTCATGAAGCAGCATCTGGAGGTGAGGCATAAAGGCAGTACTTGCTGAGGGGAAGGACAGATTAAAGCAAGTGGGCGGATGCTGTACTCAAGGCTCATATTCACCTGCCCTCCATTTAGCCAACTTTCCCTTAACTGCTGAGCACTTTCCCCAGGAAACCGCCCATACTACCTGAGCCTGCTAGGTCCCCTTCGGCCTCTGACGCCTCTGTCCAGCCTGGGAGAAGCGCTCCCTCGTGTGCTCTTGGTTCTGGCTCTTTTGTCTCTACTGTTCACCCCACCCAAGTGTGGTGCAGAGTAGGTACAAGAATTACTGACTGCTGATTTTTCAAAATAAGTGCATGAAACAACCCTCTGAAAGTTATCTATTTCTGTGACCGTATGAATCACAGAAACAATCTGTCTCAGATAAATTTCATAACAGCAAGAACGTATACATTTCTTCGCCCCAGCATTCTGGCTAAATGTGCCACATCACACAGGAGGCATTAGTCATGATCCTATAGCAACAAATGAACGAACAAGTCACATGGTCTTCCAGACCTTCTTCAGCTTGCTAACAACCATCTGAGTGGAACACTATCATCTAAGCTGTTTAGACTTGTCTTTAAAATCCTTTACACATCCATTAATGTGTTCTATTAAAATTCCACACGCCCTTGGGCACATGAACCACTATAAAAAGAATGGGGCCAGGGGGATTGAACCCAACTTCAAAAAACATCAGTTGAATAATTCTCTGTATCTTCATTATACTCAGGCATAAACCTGTCCAAAATTAGTATTATTAAGACACAAAAGTGGGAAGTGCCACCTGTCTAAATTACCAATAGCAAGAAACACGATATCAGATAAAAATACCCGAGCCTGAATTAAACAAAAATAATATTTAAAAGAAAAATTATGCAACTATTAGCCTGGGTTCTATTCCCAGCACCAAGAAGAACAAGGAGAAGAGTGTGGAGGAGACAGAGCTTCCAAATGAGCGTGAAGCTACAGAGCCCGGTGAGCCACATGGTGCAGCTGTTTCTCACAGGGATCCAGGCAACAGCTGCAGACCCACTAGTCAGGAACGCGAGTAGATAACGTGAGGTGGTAAGAGCAGGCTTCTGCCAGGGTGGGAAGTCAATTAAGCTACAATCATCTATGTGGTGGAGATCAGAGACTGGGACAACAGTATCAATTATGCTCACCTCAATATAGACCCAGAAGGTCACAGAAATGCTTATAGTTATGTGTGTACACGTGGCTTAGCATTCACACACACCCTCGCTCGAGCATCTGAGGGGGCCTAGACTCCCTAATACAATTACATTCTAACTGTGTCACCCAACAGAAGGAGCCTTGGTTCCCTAAGACACTGAAGATTCTAAACAGGATAAAAAGTGTAGACAAGAGGCAAGAGCATCTTCTAGTGCCTGAAAGGGAGAAAAGGCAAAGCATGCTCAACTGGAAAAATTCTCAACGGCAAAATGACAGCAGTCATTTTATTTCAGTGCAAAATACAGTAATGCCCTGATATAAATGCAGACTCCTGAAGTGGAGAGAACAGAATGATGTCTGCACTGAAGAATGTCAGCTAGACCTAGTGGCTCATGCCTGTGAGCTTGGAGACCAAGACACAGGAATTACCATGCAGCTCAGGGTAGACTGGGCTAGACAGTGAATTCCAGGTCAGCCCAAGCTACAAAATAATAAACCCTGTCAAAAATACAAACCAAAACACACCGCTACACAAAGTTCTAAAATATGTCAGTATCTCAACCTCAAAGAAGCTGGATAATAACACCCTGCTTTTCAGGACATAGTGATTCTCTTTTCCCAAGGGCTTGGGAAAATCCAGGAATGAAAGTGACTTTCTAATAAAGAGGCCTTCCACAGCAGGAAGCCAGGTCAGCATTAAAGGTGACAATGGAGCTGGCAGCACACCCTGGACACAAAGTGAGAAAAACAGCTTTCTGCCTCTGGTCTCCTCAAACACCCCTAATCCCAATCTAGTTATGAGGAAAACATGAGAAAAGTCCCAGATGAGGAAATGCTACACAATATGTGACTGTTAAGGTCATCAAAAACACGGAAGCCTAAGACACTTTCACAAGAAAAGGAACACATTAGAAAACAGGCAGTACACAAAGTCCATCCCGTGTCATAGTGACACAAACTTGTGATGCCAGCCCTTGGAAGACTGAGGCAACAAGAGTATTGTAGAGTTGAGGCCAGCTTGGGCTATTTAGTAAATCTGTCCAAAACAAACAACAAACAAAAAGTCAAACCCAAACAGTCCTAAATGGCTCTGATATATAACTGAGGACACGGTGGCTCTGGTTTTTGATACGGGCCATCAGGAGGACCTAAGACAAGATGATGCAGAGCCTGCTGGCCCGGGGACTACACTGTAACAGCCTCTGCCCTGGACAAACCAGGCAGTAAGAAGGGCGGTGCTCACTGAGTCCGGCACTTCACAGGACACACTTGCAAAGCGGTGTCCTGTTACTAGAAATGCCCTTACCAGGAGCAGCCCTTGGCCCCACAGCTCCATGATGGGTGATGGAGCCTCTCTGTTCTTGCACTCACGAAGGCTCTTCTTTTGGATAATACACTACTTTTGCATCTTAAGACGGCCATTACAGCCAGCCTATGGTGGCACACACCTTTAATCCCAGTACTTGGGAGGCTGAGGCAGGTGGATCTCTCTGAGTCTGAGGCTAGCCTGGTCTACAAAGTGATTCCAGGCCAGACAAAGCTACATAGGGAGAATCTGTCTTTAAAAGACTACTGCAACAAATAACCACAGACTTGCTGGCTTAAAAATAAAACAGAAATAGAGCTGGGGAGATGATTCAGTGAGTAAAACACCTGCTGAGCAAGTAAGGACCTGAGCTTGGATCCCCAGAACCCACATTAAAAGCAAGTTGTTTGGCTGTGCTTCTGTAACCCCTACGCTTAGGCACGGGGTGGGAAACAGGTAGCTAGAGATCTATGGCTTGCTGGTTAGTTTGTCTATAAAAAATTTAAGAGCTCCGAATTCAGTGAGGCCTGTCACAAACAAGCAAACAAGCAAAAAAGCAAACAAACAAGCAAACAAGGTGGAGAACAATTGAAAAAGAAGCCCCAAAGCCAACCTCTGGCTTCCAGACGCCAACATGTGCATGTATTACACTTGCAGACAGAACGCAGAGAGGGACAGAGGCAGAGAGACATGGGGGGGAGGGGGGATTCTCCTACCTTTCTGAGTGCTAGAAAGGTGGCACTCAAGAAGTATCTGGCAAGGCCATGCTCTCTCCGGGGCCTACTGGCTTGTACCAGCTTCTGATGGCTGCCACCATCCAATGTGTGCTGTTCTCACAGAGCCTTCCTGACTGTGTGTCTTATGCTTCTCTTGTTTAGTGCCCTCCAGGACAAACTAGGGCTGTGTCCTGACCTCAAGATCCTCAATTTAATATAAAAGAATCTGCAAAGACACCGTTCCAAATGAGGTGACATTTACTAAGACTTGCTATCTCTGGGTGGATGCTATTCAACTGACTATACATACTGTAAAGTCAAAATGATATTCAACTGATTTCTCTTAACATTACAGAAAAGAGCGATATTATCAAGAAGAATAAGACAGGCTATGTTTTTAACGACAGGCCTGTCTCTGACCAACACTAAATGTCCAACAACTCTTCTGTGGCATGGAAGAGCGCCCCCCTCTCTGAGCTATTTCAGTAGCTGATGAGCTCCTGCATCAAGGATCAAGGAGTGCTCAGGGGCAGGGACCCAGATGTGAGAGTCTAGGCATCGCAACTCTGGGAGCAACTGCTCCAGAAAGTGGAGAATTTCCTGAGACACTGGGCTTGAGGCCGAACAGCCTGTGTTCATGCTGCCATCAACTCCGTGAAGCCCATCACAACATCTTACAAGAGACTGCAGACTGACAGGCCCATAAGGTCTCATCACTGCACATTAGCTTAAACCTGAGAGCATTCTAAAAGTGATGGAAGATTAAGACTCTCCCTTTATCTAAAACTCTTGGCCACGTAACTTTATTGATGACTGCCAAATGAATACTGGAAACAGTTACAATGAAAAAGACTTTAAGTACATTACACAGAAAAGAACATGATCATGTTAAAGAGTATAACAATCTGCCTAGGGCCAATGAGATGGTTCAGTGGGTAAAGGTACTTGGTGCCGAGGCTAAAGATACGAGTTTGATCCCTGGGACCAGTATGGTTTGGAGAACCAACTCCTGGCAGTCTTCCTCTGATTCCGCATGTATACTATTGTAGCATGCACACATACATACAATAACTTAACTAGATAAATGTAACGGAATTGAAATGTTAATGAAAGCTATTTACCCATATTAAAATGCTTTACTGCAAAGGCTTAACTGAACCAATTTCATTATTGTTGCCTCTGCAATGTCACAGCAACTTCTGCTTTGCTGGTTAAGGGCCTTTAGAAGTTCTATTGATCCCCTGCCACTGTTACCAAGTGACTTACTTCATCAGCAAGCCACAGCTGATACGGGGAACAGCCACGTATTCCAAAGGCAGTCTTTGGTTCACAGTTGCTGGTTTGCAATTGGCCATCTGCACACCCAATGTGCGTCCTTGTAGTGCAGTGATGTATCTTTCTTAAAGGGAATAAATCCCTGGATACGGAGGACATATGTGACACTGAAGACTAGTGTGAGGAACAGACTTGAGAATGAAGTCTTGCCAGAGCCTGAGGACAACTGGGGCACAGATGGCTGGAGATTAGTACCCAGAGCCAAGAACTGTGTGGTAGGTTTTATTTACTTATGATGCCCCCTCCCAAAGACAGGACCTGAGTGGGATACCAGGCTCATCTCAAACTTGTGATTTCCTGCCTCGTAGTAGCTAACATAGGTGGATGCCACCAGGCCTAACTCATCATGAAATTTGATGTTCAATTATAATATTTTACACTTTTATTTCTTTCATTTTATGTGTGTAGGTGTTTCCTTTTAGAAGTTGTGCACCACACTCAAGCCCGGTGCCCATGAGGTCAGAAAAAGGCATATTTCCTGGAACTGCAGTTACAGGTAGATGTGAGCCACTATAATAATGATCTAAAGCCATATAGTCTTGTCTTTTTTTTTTTTTTAAATAAACAAGGGACTCCCCCCATGGACTGCTCATCTAAAACCTTTCTTCAGGTGCTCTGAGCCTATCTCTTAAGCTCCCTTCTGTTTGTTTCTTCTGAGTCTCTTGTTTTCTAGTATTTACAGAGCAGTTGGTAGACATGACTGCAAGGCTATGCCCTCACTGTCCTGTGGTCTCCATGTCGGGGCAGACAGGCACACTGGTTTTATATCATTTTAAAAGCTAAGCATATTATATTACCTGGATATGTTCATTTCCATAGGCACTGTGTTCTAACTGATCAAGCAGACACCTGAATTATTAAATTATCCATTATAAATATCTACCAAACCAGCAAGCCTTCTACTGCTTTAAATTACATTGTTATAAATAAAACTAAGCCTTCTTTTTTGAGGTAAAAGGATCTAGGAACAGAACATAGGACCTCATGCTTATCTGGTAAGTGCTCTACCATTAAGCTAAGTCCCAACCCCAATTCTTGTTTTTGTTTGTTTTTTGTTTTTGGCTTAGGAATAAATGTCAGACATCAAAGAAATAACTTTGCACAGATTTCTTCACCCCACGGCAGTAAAGGCTGGCAAGGTTGCCCCTCCCCCAACTCTGATGTCAGCAGGGGATTAGCATTCAATTGCTCTGTGGATGCTGAAAAGAATCTTGCTACCCAGGAAAGGTTTGGCTGTAATGGTCCCATTACACATGTTTTTACAGTCATGACAGGGCACATTATAATCTTGCTCAATGATAAGCTCTTTATGGAGTTAGAAGTCTGCAGCCTCTAGAACAAAGAGCTCTTCTATCTTCAAGTTCCTAGAAGTCAGTAAGCTCCAAATCACATCCTGTACAATAGCCACTCAGAGAATTCAGTTCTGTATTGCTCTGCCCAGTTTCCCACAGCACAGAACAGCCTACATGACAACCACGACAAAAGCTCCTCATTTTCAGCTGGAAGGGTCTGTGTTCTAACTGCCCCCAGCCCACTTTTGGAGTCATTCATGCAGCAGTCCAACTTACTGTGTAGCTGAGAATGACTCCACCACCCTGGCTCTACCGTTTTTAATTCTGAATTAATTTCAGAGGGGTTGGTGAGACGGCTCAGTGGGTCTGCCTGCCTGGGCTGAGTATCTGGGACACAGGTAGAAGGAGAGAACCAACTCCATGGGTTATCCTTGACCTCTCCAGACAGCATGGCTGGCACACACGCGCACACACACTGAAACCATTTCCAGTAAGAGCTCTAAGTGCTGAGAGTAGCACCCCCTGCCCTGTTTCACATCCTCCTCTCCATAACGATACAGGAACACATCAAAATGAGGAATTAACATGTGTACACAACTGTCCCAGAGCAGCAGACTGTCCAAAAATTCAATCCAGAGGCCCACACTGGGTCACGTCTCTGTGTCTCAAGACCTTGATCCTGGAAGAAACACTCATCAGGTATCTTGGAGGAAGTTCTATATGTAGGTACTTTAGTCTTGACTGGTCTGGAATTACAGATGTAACATAAGGAGGTGAGATGTCCTCCTCACACTCCATTACATTGGAGAGAATTTAACACGGCCATGTCACCTCCCCTGAGACTCTGCTTGTGGATGCTGACTCACAATAAGTTTCACTTTGTAACTGCTGAAACATGTTACTAGTTCCATAAATAAGCTTTAAGTTACTTAGTAGCTAGTCTGAAAAGCTGAGGGATCCCCACCATAGATGTAAACAAACATTTAGTTTTAGCTTTGTGGTGGCCCATGCAAGCAACAGCAGGCCCCAGAGAGCAGAGGCAGAACTGGGAACTTAAGGCCAGCCAGGCTACATAGTGAGACCCAGTACCGACAAAGAAAAACAATCCTGTCAAACCTTTGTGTTTGTCATCTCCTGAGACTGCTGTTCTCACGCTGTGGCTGGGAATGACAGTGCTGTCCTTCAATCCCACACATTTGTATTTGGTCATACAGTTCATGAGTGTTAACAAGACTCACAGAGAAGAAAGGAACGTAAATACTATTAACCTTATAAAGCACAGCCCACTGGGAGCATTTGGCACCCAGTCTAGTTTCCCCCCAGCCCAACTACAATCTATTCTTACTGGAAAAAACAAATTCAAACTCTCTTTTTGCTACCTGGGACAATGTAGTGGAAATGTAAATTAACAATACTAAGTTCTACATGGTTCCAGAACACCAGTACCTCCTAAGAAATGTTCTCTGAGTCTAAATGAATGACAACTCCTGAAGGTTTAGTGGGTGAAGAACTGTCAGAGAAGCCTGTGTGCACTACAGTAATCAGGGAAATTCCACCCACCGAGACACCAGGTCTAGGTTTGGAGTGGCAACTGCTCCTCTCAAGTTATTCAAGCAAATCTCGTGGAAAGTCCACTTCTGATAAGCAACAATCTGGCGTGAGGTCCACAGACAACTCCAGAACCTGACATGTATATACAGAACAACACTGATTAAACAAACACCTTCTGTTGTTTGATGGAGACATACCAACTTACAACACGCTTCTAAACCTTAAGCAATTTTACCCAATTTCCCCAATCCCAGCCACACTGCCTTTGCCACCTTCGGTGCACTGTCCAGTTCCTTCTTGCTTTTGTTCCCTCATTTGCTATGCTGAAGACACCAGATTAAGTACCAATAAGGATGATTAAATATCAGAACTACAAACTTAAATTTGTTATCTCTTAAAAGTTGGGAAGATAAGTTACTTTGAAGCAATCTAAAAATATGCTTGCTTAACAACACATATACTAAAACTAGAATATTCTAGAAATCTAATTATCTTCAGAGAAAGCAGAGACCCAGGTTGCCAAAGCCTTTTACACTGCACCCTGAATTCGTATTGCTCCTCTCAGCTGCGGCCTGGCTCCCCCTTGCTCACTTGTCAAGTGTACATTGAAGCTCTTTCTGTACAAATAACTCACCTTCATGTCGATAAGTTCCTAGTGTAGAATTCAGGAATCACCTTATGCCTATTATCTTAAAATGACTTATATGCCATTTTGAATACTTAAATATTAAAAGCTAGGCTATACATTCTGCTGGAGGAATTAAGATGGTAACATCTGCTATCTCAATTTTTTAACTATACAGGAAAATAATGCTCGGATGTTATTTTAAGTTTAAATAAAAAAGGAACATGTTTATCCTATCTCCTGTTAGTGTGCTCAAGAAACCTTCTTGTATCAACTACACATACAGGTTTAATAGGTAAAATGACAACCTTCCAATAATAAAAGTGATTAAGAAATAAAGCCTAGAATGCCTTCAGCACAGGCCTACCAGACTCACAAATTACGAAGACATGCTGATCCACCCTTTTCACAACATAATCCACCTATACACTATCTCAGCGAGACTACAGGGAATTTACGTACACAGCAAATTACAGATCCAAAGCAACAAACAGTTGTAAGTGCAAGTCCAAGAAAAGAGATTCTAAGTCAATGCTGTTTTTACCAATCACAGTTAAATACCTATTTATCCAGGTCAAAATCTACATGCATAGAGTTCTCAGGAATGAGCTCTGAGTGGCTGTTTTGCAATACTTCAAGGATACCCTCAGCAGCCTCTCATCTCACAGGACCAGCTCTTACCCCACTCTAGTTATGGTAATACACATCATCACAATCCTTGAAACCATCCCCCTCTGGGGGCAATTTCTCCCCTTGTTCCATTCTGAAAAAACAAAAACAAAAACAAAAACAAAAACAAAAACGCAGGTTCCAGAAGTTAGGTAACTTGTTGCACAAGACCACACCGCTAAAATGAGAAGCACCATGATTCAAGTCCAGGCCTCTTTGTGACCAAAGTCCTCACCAGCTCAACCTTGCCATGTCTCAACCTCTGTGCTACCCTGGCCTCTCCATCCACCACTTCTCATGCTAATCATTTTGCTGTCTTAAGACCACAAACCTTGCCCTCTGTTTCTCTGTACTCTAGCCTACTTCTTTTTAAGTATGAGAGAGTAGGATTGTCTTAGTTTACTTTTCTGCTGTGATAAAACCTCATGATCAAAGTAACTTCCAAAAGAAAGCACTTAATTGGGGCTACAGTTCCCGAGGGCTAGAGTCCACGATTACAGAGCAAAGGCATAGCAGAAAGAACAGCAGGGCGCTTACATCTTGATCTTCAAGTTTGAGGCAGACAGGAAATGGCAAGAGAGTCTTTAGAAATCTCCTCACCTGTCCCCAGTGACACACCTCCTTCAACAAGGCCACACCCAATCCTTCCCAAATAGTTCTACAACTGGGGAACCAGTATTCAGGGCCATTCTTATTCCAACTACTACGAGGGGCTATGTTTTCTTTATTCCTATGATCTAAATAATAATAAGAATGTTTTCTGCACCAGTGTCACCAGAACTGTGTGCTGCTAATGAAAGAGGTACAAATATTATCTTTTAAATGAATATGTTGTAACTTACTGCTCATAAGTCTTCCAAATTTTTCCAATTTGTTTGACTTCTTAAAGAGATATTCAGAATAATGTATCTAAGTGAAAAGACACTGTAAGCTATGAACTGGGTATCCAATAAAAGGATGATCTTAGGTGATATCAATGAAAGAGAAGAGTAGACAAAATCAAATCTGTCCTCCATAAAAGTATAAAGAGTTCTGGTGAGAATGCCTAGAAGTAGCCTTTTCAGGACTCTGAATTTTAACTAAATGCCTAAAGTAATCCAGAGAACACTGTACTAGAGAAACAGAAAAACTATATAGACAGTGGGCTATCTGGTCTTAGAACTTATCCTATATCCAACTCATTTTCCAGATCTCCTCTAGCCTTGTCTACAACCACAGTCAAAAATGAGCACCCTGGAAGTCCCTCAAGAGGTAAGACAGAGGCACGAATTTCCTTCAAAACCGCACTCCAGGACTAGAAGTGGTTAAGAGCATTTACTGGTCCTGTAGAGGCCTGGACTTGTACCCACACTGAGTGGCTCACATCTGCCTGTAACCATGGCTCTTGGTGGATCCAATACCCTCTGTTGGCTTCTATGGGAACCTGCATTTGCAGGTCTAGTAAGGGCAGTGCTGGGTCAGGAAAGCTGGTGGGCTGACTTACTCAGCTGACATCTAGGACCCTGGTCCAGGGCTTTGAGTTGGCTCACCCTAACATGTACCTCATGTACGAACTGCTGAAGCATGTGAAGGGGAGGTTTTGCAAATCCAAAGCCGCAAGAGCTCTACAACACAGGGCAACAAGAGGATATCTATCAGAGAGGGGTCCTGGTAGAGATCCAGTATTGACAGTGTAGCAGCATGCCAAACCAATGACTCACTGCAATGGAAATCTGCAAGGAACAATGTTTGGGCAAAAGAGTATACTGTGTGACATACCGCAACACACTACAGATTCTATGGTGAGACTTTTTCAGGGTTTGGGGGAGGGGGAGTTGCAAAAGTGGAGGGAAGATACAAAGGGACAGTGAGATGAGTAGGTGCAAACTAATTCACAAAGGTTCAATAAAAAGTTTAATGGGGGGTAGCTGACTGGCACTGGTGGCACATGCCTTTAATCCCAGCACTTGGGAGGCAGGCAGATCTCTGAGTTCAAGGCCAGCCTGGCTATAGAGTTCTAGGACAGCTAGGGCTACACTGGGAACTCTGTCTTGAAAAACAACAAACAAACAAACAAAAACCAAACACACACAAAGTCACTTTTCCAACTCTATAACACCATGTCTCACAACCTCTTGAGTAATTTGAGGTAACAGCTTTTACTCCATGTGAAAGGTACAAGACCTAACCAGAATGTAAAAGAAGTTTAACTTCTCTGTAAAACTAAAATGATTTTAAAAATATATGCTTAAAAGGCATTTATTAATAAGTACCAGCAATAATAAAAAAAAAGCTTAGAAATGAATCTGAGTTTTGGCTTTGACAACTGTTCCTCATGAGTCATTTTAATTACACAGCTATTACCTGAGGAATTATTTCTACTTCAAGGCAAGTTTCTAAAAAACTAATCCTCTGGCTAGGCTTATAATAGAGCAAAATAAAGTCTTCCAAGACTCAAAGCTTAGCATAATTATGTTACAGGAAGTCTAAGGATTAGCCCTGTCTGACTGACAGAGTCTCTCAGTGATGGGGGAGGGGTGCCAGCAGGCTGATCCAATGGTAAAGGGTCCTTGTATGTATTCCTTAAAATGAGAATGAAGAACTACAAAAGGGGAAATTTCAAACAAGCAGAAAAATGCAGGATAAAATCTGTGGAACCCAGGGGTTGGGGAATTTCTCAGTTTTTTTTTTTTTTTCTTTTTTTTTTTTCAGCGGGGCCTGAGTTCAGTCCCCAACTCCGGAAAAAAAACAAAAAAAAAAAAAAAAAAATCTGTGGAACCCAAAGAAGGGACAATTTCTTAAAAAACTAAAAAGTCATTAAGAGCTTTGACGGGGCTTGCTCTTCCAGATGATACAGGTTCAGTTCCAGCACCTACATGGCAGCTCCTGTTCTAGGGGATCCAACCCCCTCTCTGACCTCCATGGGCAATGGACACACATTATGAACGCACAGCCATAAATGAAGGTAAACACCCATACGCATTAATAAAAATAAATAAATAAAAAGCACAAACCATGAAAGAAAGGTTATACTAGAGTTAGACTCACAACTGGTCAATTTTTAAAAATTCTCTAATTCAGAGAAGGCAAAAAGACAAAGCACACAGTCCAGAAGATACTATGTTGAGAACAAAGCACTTGAACAAAATTCGAAGACAGACATCTGAAACATGGGCTGAAACTATGAACAGGCAACTCACAGAAAAGAGAATTCTCAGCATAGCTGAGGGGAGTAACCTCTGGCACAAGCCTAGGGGAGAGCCGGCCAGTAAAATCTAGGAAAGTCAGTGTCATCATAAGGCATTTAAAGAACTGCAAAGCAGTAGGGACATTCCTGACTGCCTGCCCTACATTCCTGGGGAGAGCCGCCCGTGGCTGCTGTTACTGACCCAGCTCCCTAGCAAAGAGGAAACCGCCAGAGAGGCGCTTGTCTATCAGCTCCTCTGAGTCAGTGAGACTACTTACAAAAGTCAAAGTGTCCACAATACCGACCACTGGTACTTCAACCCTTGTCACATTACTTCGAGATGAATAAGAAATCACCCCTCAGTCTTTCAAGTCCTAGAGCTCTTGAGTCCACTTTATACCAACAATGTGGTACTCATGTTAAATCAAAGTTCAAAGTTCTTGCTCTATCTACCTCAAGATTCTGACTCTATCCAGTAGTACCTATAAGATATTGATGACAAACTACATCAAGACACAATTATGGTTTTTAATTATCCACAAAAGGTCTGAGCTATGTGGGAATGGTAGTCGATACCTGCAATCAGAGAGTTCCAGGCCAGCCTACAATACGGAATGAGACCCTGACCTCTGACCACACTATAATAAAAGTGTTGGGCATGGTGGTTTACACATGCAATGCCTGCACTGTGGGGGCAGAAGGATCTACATTTTGAGGCCAGTCTTAGCTACAGAGCAAGCTCGCCATCAGCTTCAGCAACTAAGGAGACCTTCAAAACAACAAACAAAAAGCAAGTTTGTCCTCTAGAATGCCAGCAAGACAAAGCATTCCAAAACATACAAAGTCACAGAGACGTAAGCTATGGTCATAGCTATTTAATTAAGGACGGGAATGCAGAAACACTGCTGGGTTGTAATCTACTTAACAGCATGAAATCCTTACACAGTTTTTGTGCTGCTTTAATAAGAATGGCTCCCCCATAGGCCATGGCTCCTAGTTAATGGAACTACTTGAGAAGGATTAGAAAAGGTGGCCTTATTGGAGGAGAAATGGCGTTGGGGATCAGCTGTTTGGTTTCAGAAGCCCATGACGGGCCCGGTTTTCTGTCTGCACACTGCCTGAGATCAGGAGTCTCTCAGACCCTGCTCCAAAGCCCCCACCATTCTGTTAGACTCGCCCTCTCAAACCGTAATCAAGTGCCCAATTAAATGGTGTCTCTTCACAAAAGTAGAACAATAACTAAGACAGTTTTCTTCACTGTAAAATTTCATGATAAAAGAGACCCCCAGGCCTGGAGAGCAACCGCCAGACAATGGAGGCAGGCAGAGGGAGAATATGGCTCACGGAGATTAAAGGCTCCCTCAAACCATATTTAGAATTTAAAGTGAGCCTTTGTTAATTTAAATTAAATTAAATGAGAGCATTGCTGTACACTTAAAAATGTCTGTTTCCCTCAAACTTTAAGCAGGAGAACAAAACAAGTGGCAGACATTTAAAAGCAAGCTGCAGGTCAGGGGAGGCAAGCAAGGGCAAGAGCATGCTTCTTCCCCTCAGAAAGAGCCAAGGGCTCACACAGGAGGGCAAGCTCTTGCTTTGGGTAAAAGGCCTAGCAGTTCCTTTTGCTTGTTACAACCAATAGTTGACTAAACTAAATACAAAAATCGATTCCTGCTACCATTACTTGATCCTGAATTACCTGCAAGAGGCATACACGTGTCAATAGAACACATGCACTAATAGAAACATGTACTAGTAACTTATACCAGTTTTAAGCCCAAAATTAAGTCATCCCCTCTTATTAAAGAGCAAACTCCTGCAAGTAGTTCCTCAAAGCTGCCATGTGTTCACTCACAACTGCCTGCTGCCTAGTGTGAAAGGAAGGAGTCAGACTTACAAATACAAAGTCAAGGTCTATAACAAAAAATCATTTCTTTCTGGTGCCAGAGATGCCCTCGGGGATGCTGAGCACACGCCATAGCACGCGCTGTACCACTGTGCTGCAACCCTAGCTCCCAAACACAGCTCCTGGCCTCCTCACGGCTGACAATTTTATAAGTTCAAAACACGTAAGTTTCTGATCTGTGCAGGTCATCCTGACCAGATTAAAGTGCGGGCCTTTGGGAGATGGAAACAAGGAGGTATCCTATGCTCTTGTAGACGGTCTTGTGGAATCAACAAGAAATCAGATGTTTCTGGGTTTCATGGAGAAAGGTCACTGTGACCATCAGTAAACCCTACGTTTCCTTCAAGTCCCAAGTGTTATTACTTATTTTAAAAGACATCAGAAGTCCAGAGGCCTACTCTAAAGGCCTAGCAATCTAAAAAGTCAGGGAAAATCAGGGTAATGAGAATTTTAAAAATTAAAAACTAAGGCTAAAACATGTACTAATAACTTACACCAGTTTTAACCCTGAAGAGGCTGATATTGCTAGTTTCCTATGATTAACTCACAACCCAAAAGGCAAAATGGACAGTTTTCCCCACACGAGCATTCTGCTCTTACCTCATATGACCAGACGCACTGCACGCCTGCGAATCTCCGGACGCATCTCCCCACCTCTACATCCTCGTGGGTGGTGTACATTTCCCGGAGACACTTGCCAATGTGTGGTGCCATTCTCCGAAGCACTTCCCGGCTCAGAATCACACCAGGTCCTCCCATGCAGAAGTTCTCTCCAGGCTCGAGGGCCAGTTTCCCCATTTCTTCGGTGGTGCCCAGTCCCGTTTGCCCGAGAAAGAGGGGCTCGCTGCTATTCAAACTCCTCAGAAAGCTCTCCAGACGATCTCCCTTGATGTAGACATCATCATCTGCTCTCATAAACCATTCGTACTTGTCCAAGTAGTGATCGTGCATGTACTTGAGCATCATGAAAGACTTCTTCTGTGGGGGATAGGAGTCGTCCACGCCCCTCAGTGGCACTACTGGAATGGGTATAGATGTGTCTGAACCCTCACTAGAGAAGAACTCAACCTTCCCAGGAATTGTCTTGGACCATGTTCTGTAATTAAAATAAATACAGATTAGAGGAGTTACTTTCAGAAACGCATGTATCTGCTCATTTTGAATCATTATATGAATGCTTAAACATTGGTCTGCTTGCCTCCTTTAATGGAGACCCCATTGAGTATCATAAAACCCAGATTCATTTTCATAACAACCCAACTGAGGGAAGGACAGAGCTTATGGATGGTTAAGTTCTACTTCCAGCTGACAACCAAACTGACACAGCAAGACCTAGGCAGTCAACTTTTGGATTTCATCAACTTCTACCGACAACTCCTCAGCTCGTAAGACACCTGAGCTGGCGAAGAAACAAGCCACCACGCCTCATCACTAGCCTGAGCTTGGTCCCTAGACGCCGCATGGCTGAAAGAGAGAACCGACTCCTACTAGCTGTCCTCTGACTTCTGCATCAGCACCACGGCATGCACATGCCCACATACTCCCACAAAGTAAATAAAATGTAAAAAGCAGATAAATGACAAAATCAAACTTTCCAGTCAACAAAGCTTGTTGCAAAGTTCCTCAAGCGCCAAGCCAGACAGATGCAATGGTGAACTAAACCACAGCTGGGAGTCATGAGCAGTCAGGACAGACATTGTCACATGTGTGGATGCTATCAGCTTTTTGAAAGAAAGGAGCACACAGGCAAGGAGATCCAGAGCAATGAGTGCTTCCCTGAGGCGGGGTAAGTGCTCTGGATGCTAAGGCTGAGCCAGGGTGCAGCACTAACAAGAGATGGGGACAACTCAGCAGAACCAGAGGTAGAGCCAACCACACAGCAGGCTTCTACGCTATGCCCTAGGAGGCACCAAATTGAACACGGCAAGAGAAAAGGGATGTACACTCTGAAACTCCCAGGTAGTGATTTGAACTGAAATAAGTCATAGGTAAAGGTGTGAAGTTTAAAAGGAGCTGGTTCAAGTCAAACAGAGGAAAGATCAGTGACCAACTAAATGGAAACAAAGTATCCAGTTGAAAACAACTAATTTATGGCCATCATAATGTCCTTTCCTTCACTTCAGGCTACGGCTGAGAACTTAAGTAATTTAGCTGCAACCATTCATTTATATGGAGTACTCCCAATATAAATATGACAATAAATAAAATACAGGCTGAATATCCTTTATACATTTTTACATTTTAAAGTGTATGTTTTTCATATTTTAAAAAATGTGGATATACCAAATACCCCTAATCCAAAAATCCAAATGCTTTGAATCTGTCACTGGTAGAATTGAACACTGCACTCAAAAAGTCTCGTATTTCAGAGCACTTTAATTCCTGCATTAGAGACGCTGAATTTGTAGAAAATTTAATATTAAGAAAATCAAGGTCCAACATGGTGGTGCACACCCTTAACCCAGCACTATGGAGGCGGAGAATTCTTCGAGTTCTAGGCCAATCAGGGCTATACAGTGAGACCCTGCCGAATGTGGGCAGGGAGAAAATAAAATCATCAACTGTAGATACAGACTAATAGTAGAATGCGTGCTCAGAATGTGCAAGGCCAGAGGTTCAAGTACCAGTCTTACTATCTCTGTCTGTCCAACCTACCCACACACCGTATGCTGCCTCATACACACAGGTCCAAGTGACAATTCTCTACAAAATTTAATTTATTTAACCAGTACTACATTCTACAGTGAAAATATGAGGTGGACCAGCTAAATCTGCACAAATCTTTAACAGAGAGTACTAGGAGAAGAATATCTTTAAAAATCTCTAAGCCAGGTATAGTGTACATGTATGTTCTCAGTGCTCATGAGACTGAGGCTAGAGGTCAGTTTGGGCTACTTAAGGCAATCCTGCCTCAAACAAAGAAAGAAAAAAGAAAGAGAGAAAAAGGAGAGAAGGAAAGAAGAAAGTAAAGAGAAAGAGAAAAGAAAGAAAAAGAAAAAAGATTTCAAATTTCTGGGGAAGCAATACAAAAGCAGGGAAGCTGGGATTGGAGGTGCTACAGGTGTGGTAGACATAACGTTCACTCTCCTCTCAGTACAGGAGGCTTGGAAGTGTCACCCACTGATCTTCCAGCACTAACGGTAGTGAACCTCACAGAGACGTAGCCGTCCAAACCGTCCCGTGAGCTCGTGGTGTTGGGCACTCAGTGCCACATGGCCATCGCCACCACCCAGCTCTACACTTTTCATCTTGCGAAACGGAAATTCTAAAATTATTTTATAACTGTAAATGAGATACTTCAAAAACAAAACTGTTTCATTTATCTTCCTAGTCAAAAATAAGGAATAAAAATAACCAAATTACCTGTTCACATTGAATATTCAATTGCATAAAATACTTTTTCAGATTCCTTTCAAAAAGTCCAAGATTGAATAACCTGTTTCCTCATATCTAGGGTATTAAATATGAGGTGTGTCGGTGTTTCATTTACCAATAGCAAATACCGCCAACCGTAGCCAATCAACAACTGGAAACTGCACCTATTTCAAAGCTGTGAGAGTCTGGACAAGGCCATCTGAGAACAGGTACAGCACTGCAGCTAGTGCTCCCCCAGTGCCTGTGCACTGGGTTACAGATCAGTCTACGCAGTGCCATGCAGCTCTTCAGCAAATGACACAGAGAACTCTACCGCATTGCAGAATCTATACCAGGTACTGTGCTTCATTTCCACAAATGATATGCTCTTTTAAATTAAAAAAAAAAAAAAAAAAAGGAGCTGGAGAAGTGGCTCTGTAGTTAAGCACATTTGCTATTTTGCAGAGGATGAGGGTTGGGGTCCCAGCACCCACATAAGGCAGCTTACTAGTGCTTACAACTCCAGTTTCAAGGAGTTTCTGGGCACCAGCACATGTGATGCATGCATGCATATATCCATGCATAAATCCGTGTTGATATAGAGAGACTCACATGTGCACATAAAATAAATCTGTCATATATATACATACATATACACATATACATAGTTATGCATTGTGGCACAGGGCTATAGTCCTAGTTACTCAGGAAGCAGAGAGTAGAACAGGACAACTTGAAACCATGAGTTTGAGATCAGCATGGGTAGGCAACATGGTAAGACTCTCTTTCAAAAAGCAAAATAGAGCAAAAAGGTAAATAAAGAAGAGATGAGAAGTTAATGTACAGAGAAACCAGCTCTCCTATAAAGGGACAAGTCCTTTGGCAAATGGCTACAACGTACAGAATGCATGACAACCTATACGAAACTCTCTGATGTGGCCACGACTGCAGGAGAAAACACTTCCTGATATTCCCCTAACCACAGGGAGCCGGTGTACCCGACCCTATTAGGCCAAGGAGCTCTGATTCTGCTGTCCTTACACAGTAATGTTTGGCCTTTCTTGTTTTCTTTCAGTCACAATAACCTTTGAAAATGTAAATAATCTCAATCTTGGCACATAACAGAGGTCAATGGACTCGAGGAATGAGAAATGCCCCTCTGTGCAGCAGGTGACTTACAGATGCTGTGTGTTATGTTTGCCAAGGGACAAAAATCTCTTCCAGATGAGCTTCACAGAACTGTCCACCAGCCCAGCCATACTTCCTACAATTTGTACATGAAGAAAACCAATTTTCTCAAAGCATAAAAAGAAAGCAATTATTGAGAGGGAAAGCCAGAGGCTCCATGTGTTAAGATCTACTGTAACTTGAGGTGCTTCTGAAGTGTAACTCAAAGCTAAACAATGTCTACCGTCTTAGGAGGGGATTGTAAGAGGTGAGGACGAAAGCGACTTAACTTCCCCTATCGGTATGAATGTCAGAGTGCTTCTACGCTAACGTGACTACTAAAACAGACCAAGTTCTAAGTCACACTATAGCAACCAACCCCAAACCACAAAAATATGGGAGCAAGAGGATGCTAGAGGGGAGAAGGAGCAGCTAAGGTAGCTCCTGTCTTCAATGAAACAACCTGTGACAGGACGTTCTGCAGTGCATGGGCTCCGGAAGTGCCCTGACTCCAGTCCAGCGCTGCCTCAGTCCGACTTATAGAGAAGGCAGAGGCTTGCAAATTAAGAAGAGACAGGAAGTGTATGCACTGTAGCAATGGTCTTATGGAAAGTGCCTCTCACATTTCTGCCTAAAAACCTGACCCTCAAGCCATGTACTGCATTTGAATTGGGTTTAACTCTCAATTTCAGACATTGTTTTAGGGTAGAAGTCTAATAAGAGTTTAAATTTTAAGTGTTTTTACTCAAAACACTAAGCTCTTTCCTATTTGCCTGAAGATCAGAATTCATTTCTGCCTGCACTGTTTGCCAGTGCCCCAGGCAGAATGCATGCAGGAAAAAAGCATTGCTAACACAGCCGTCACGGATGCAATTAATGGCCCAACTGTGACTTGAAATGCTGTAATTTGTCCAAGAAGAGAAAGCAATTAATTTTAAAAACAGACGATCCAACCTCAGACCTTCCTTAAAAGCTCCTCTGCGCTTTTGGTGACCCCACCCAACTATTATCCAGGACGGTTTAGGTAACCCAGGGCAAGCCTCTTGTTGTCTTTTCTCTTCTAATTGAAGGGTGGTTTGAGGAAAATCTTCTCATGAATTCTTTGCAAACCCTCCAATGTTAAGAAATTGTGATCTTTTCAATTAGGATTCCATAAAGTGAACGCATTCTGGAACATAACTCAATTCACTGTTCTGTGGGAGGAGGAGGAGGAGGAGGAGGAGGAGGAGGAGGAGGAGGAGGAGGAGGAGGAGGGAGGGAGGAGGAGGAGGAGGAGGAGGAGGAGGATAGGAGGAGGAGGAGGAGGAGGAACATTTATAATTTCAAATGGAAGGCCGGCAATATTGCTGAACAAGTAAGCTTACCTTCCTTCTGTGATCAAAACAGGTCAAGTTCCGTGATTTTCATAAACAAATGTCTACTTGGCCATCAGCACATTTGCTGCCTGGGGCTCTCAATGGAAATGACAGAACATTTGCAAAGGTCCTTGCCAGAAAGCTCAATTTTCAATGGTCTGATACCCAACTCTTTCCACAGCCCAGATAAGACAGCTGAAATGTGAGCGTGTCAAGGAAATCTTCTATTTCCCCGAGTTTCTAAATGCCATCCCCTGTACCAGATTAAACCACACTAGGAAATGCAGCTGGGCAGCTGGCAGGTTGGCCAAGAGATGCCTGTGTTGAGTTAGGGCTTTGTGTCAGTCTTCGCTTCTAGTCAGCATCATTGTAAGAAAATCTACATCTACAATACAGACATTGTCCTGGGTAAGCAGCCATTACATATGGCTAAGTTTACAAAGCAGGCAAACAGGGCTAAGGATGTAGCAAGTGATACAGTGTACACCCAGCAAGTTCAAGGGCCTGGACTGTACGCCCTACCCCACACAAATTAAGAATGCAGAGAAGACTATACACAGATATCCCGGCTTACTAAATATCCAGAAATAACGAACAGCTCTATCCCAAAGTATTCGCTGTGGTTGGTTCTAGGTGGGGAATTTGAAAATACTTAATTTGGGAGCTGGAGAGGTGGCTCAACCATAAAGAACATTTGCCCTCTGCTGGCTTCTCTGGGCACTAGGCATGCACGTGGTGTACACACACACACACACACACACACACACACACACACACACACACACACAAAACAAAGAAAAAAAGAGGTTATGAATTTGAAAGAGAAGGTGGTTACATGGGAAGGTTTGGAGGGGTAAATGTAATTATAATCTCAAAATTTAAAAATTTTAAGATAAAAATATTTTGAAATCAAAACATTTAATTTTCTTTGTATTTTCCTCACCTTCTATAATAGATATATTTACCAAGGAGGAAAAATTACCCAGGGGAAGCTTTGTGTAACAAGAAAAACAGAAAGACAACAGAGCAGTTTATTTTGTAATAATCTTATCCAACAGGCAAATCAAAGAAAAGTGGCATAAGATTGAGTTCCTCCTTTTACAGTTTCTGCATTTTCATAGTTAGAAACTAATTTTCCTAATTAGAAAGGCAGGAAGACTTTCTAGCCCACAGCCCACTCTTACACATGCTGGCTACAGAGGGCTAAGCTTGAGCTTCTCAGGCCTGTGGTAAGTGGCTGGGGCCTAAGCAGGAGGACAAATTTGTAGAACTGATGGACACTAGGAATTCTGTTAGGGAAAGGATTTAAGATCACATAACCAAAATGTATGCATAAGGAGAAAAGTGGGCAAGTGAATAATTGCAGAGAGAGGAAGGGGAAAGGGTGACCCAGACCAAAGCAGAAGAGCAAAATCGTGATGAATAAAGGGTGCTCGGCTGTGTTCTCTGCCAGTGCAAACCGGGACAGCTTTAGCACTCTCAGGAGGTACCTTCAGCTTGAGCAAGCCCCTGTGTTCAGACCTGAGACCACAGTGTCACCCATGTGTGCTAACAGTGGCCCACTTTTAGCTATAAGCTGTCTAGGAGGCAAAAGGAGAAGTCACAAGACTGTCCTATTGTTCAGGGTTACATGTAAGAGCTACTCCAGACACCAGGTCCTAGGAGACCATCCTCCTCCAGGCCCACTCAGGGAAGGCCGGTAAAAGAACCCTTGTGGGAAGCAGTCTGAGGGGCAGCAGTCTTAACTCATCCTCTCACAAGTGGAGCACAGAAAGAAGGAAGATGCTGTTGTCCACTGTCAGTCAGAGCAGGACAGGGACCTGTAAAGACTCAGCCACTAACTGACAAGGGCTGTTTTTCTCTCAGGATAGGAACCCTGCTTTAAATGTCCTTGGCATCCCTATGGGTACGTGGTTTCTGGGTATATGGTTTCCTCTCAAATTAACTGACTCACTGTGCTTAAGACATGCGTAATCTCAAGCTGTTACGGGAACAGGTGAAAAACAGAATAGAGAGCAGTGGGGAAATTCTTTTCCATGGCTAAGTTATGATCCTCAGACACAGACTTCCCGGGAAAGCAAGGGTAAAAGCGTCTCTTCACTTTACAGTCCAAGGACTCAGGAGACTGAGGCAGGAAGGTACCCAGTTCGGCTGTATCGTTACTGAAACTTGTTCTAAAAGGGGGGAGGGAAACCTTTTTCTTACAATTTCCCACCTCAACAGTGGTCTGAACAGTGGCCCAGAAGGCATTTCCAAGTACTGGAAGCCAGCCCTCTGAGCCCAGGTTCATAACCAGCAAAAGGAACACTCACCAGGAGACCACAACGCACCTTCTTTGAAACACAAGAATTAAAATGCAGAGTTAAAACAAGAGGTGGTGTGTGGTGGCCTTCTCTAGTCTCCAGTTGAGTAGTGAGGAGCTCTCTGAACAGCCTCTGCACTGCTGCTGTATGCTCAAAGTTCTTGTATTTTCCTGAGCTACAGTTCTTATTAGCCCCAAATAAGCGGTTTTGTTTGTTTGTTTGTTTGCTGGGGGTGGGATGGGTATATAGTATATATAGACAAAATGTAAGTTTTCAACTCTTAGGTGAAAAAAACTGTGTCAGAGAAGTTATGCAAACAATAAAACCATGCGAGCTTGCTCCTGGTCATCAGTGTCCTGGTGCTGTGAGGGGCTACCTGGAGTCAACCTGTTCACTAGCGGCCACGGCCACCCTTGACTCAACAATCACAGGCTGCTTTACAGCGGCTCACTCTTAGCAGGTGGAGGACTCTCAAGTATCATTACCACAGGAAACTGTGGCCAGCAAGGACAGACAGCTCATGAGTGCGAGCCAAGTGGACAGGCAGGTGCCGCTGTGCGGCCTCCCAGGCCGGCCTGTCTTCTCACCGGCACTTGTTTCCTGGCTACCTCCTTTTATTTCCCAGTGATAAGACCGGGGCAACAGTGCTCTCAGATAAGGAGGGCAGCAGCCTCACACACACTTCATCCAATTCCACCTGCCCATTGTCTGCATGGCTGGGCAACATAAAAACTCCTTCAGATTGTGACTGGGCCTAACTCTTCAGCCAAAAAACTTGACAAACCCTCCTGTGAGATTTTGATCACTATCACAGATCCTTCAGACTTACGTGTGGACATGGCCATCAGAAACAAACTCAACAAAGTTTAATACGACCAGCCACCAAATTGTAAAACCATCAGCCGAACTCTAAACACGGATTCCACCAATACTCTCATGCTGAGATACCACTGACGGTTTTGCAAAACTCAGGTTCCTGAGTCTGGCACATGAAACTCCAATTCCCCAAGCTCAAAAGGCAGTTCAAAATTCAGAAATGGGCTCAGCCAATTAACTCTATGGACTAATGCACTACGGGAGGATTTCTGGTGGTCAGGTAAAAGCCAGCATCCACCGGCCATTCCCCTCTACCAACAGGAATCAATTTCACCTCCTCCTACCCTAAACTCCCAGCAACTCACAGGTCTCTATACAGCAGCATAATTCCCACCCCACCCCCATCCCTGCTGCTCTTGCTCTCCGCATCCTTCCAGTCCCTCTGCTGTGCTCCTGCTCCTCCCTCGGTTCTCTGTTCTCTTCCCCTGCTATTATTTCTCCCTCTCTGATAGTCCTGGCCCGTCTATGTTCAGTCTACTTTCAATCTCTGCTCTGCAGGCTTCCCGATGCCTCTGCCTGTGTTCTCATGTGCGCCCCACCCCCCACACACATCTACAATGTAAAGCTGCCCCTTAACTACACTATGGACTGGCCATGCCATCAGTTTACATATATAGCACACAGGGCCTTCCCTCAGACAGGCCCTTGGTGTCCCTGCTGTCACTTTCCCAATAGCTCATGGCTGTCCTCTCACATCACCCACCACTGCTGTCCTGCTACCTGATGACTTAGAAAACCTGCTACTGTCACTCTCGAAGGCTCCTACTCAAGACTCAGAAGAGAAAGGGTGGCATAGGGTCAGACTGCCCTTGCTCGATGCCCTTCCTTGGCACACTTCTGTGGGTACCTTGTGAGCCCTTTCAGTCAACCGTCTCCAGTTCTTCATCTCAACTAGGCTCTGTAGGGCTGCAGCCCAGCATTAGTAATCGCTCAACAACAGCGAAAAATGTATGAATCCTGCTGGTGACCGCACCGATCGATCGATCCTAGGGTACTGACAACACAGACCCTCCAACTCTGACAGATAAAAATCACACTCATTTCCAGACCACACCTTTCACCATGTCTTTCATAACTTGATATTCGTTGTACTCTGAAGCACGCTTAAAAGTTGACTATGTGGATTTTTACCTGTAAACACCTTCCAAATTAGTATCTGCTAAAAAGAACTGCATGGAAGAGAACAACTGACCTGTTGCAAGTTTTCTCAGCTCAAGAAATAAGGAAATTGCTGATATGGTACGGAGAACCAGCTCATTAAGGCTGACAAGAGGAACAGTCTGCCTTCTTTCAAAACAGATAGGAAAGGTCATTAACTGATAAAAGCGATCTTGGGTAAGAGTCCTGTTCTCACCTTTTCCCACCCCTCCACATGCTAATGCTAATCACTCCTGGTCAAAAACAGACAGCCAATCACATCATCAGGGAAAGTAAATAGGAAAATAAAGATAAAAACTGTCACCCAACTTCAGGCCAGGGGCAGTAATATCCAAATAACTGTGAGGTGTTAGGAAAACTCAATTTTCTCTCTCTCTCTCTCTCTCTCTCTCTCTCTCTCTCTCTCTCTCTCTCTCTCTCTCTCTGTGTGTGTGTGTGTGTGTGTGTGTGTGTGTGTGTGTGTGTGTGTGTGTGTGACTGAAAAGAGTCTCAGGCATCATCTTCAAGAAAGCTGTTCACTTCTTGAAACAGAGTTTCTCACTGGCCTGGAACTTAACCACTTAGGCTAAGTTGGCTGTCCAGTAAGCCCGAAGAATCCTATACAGTCCTCTGCCCTGCTTCCCCGTCTCCCCTACCCCTCCATACCTGGGTCCCAGGTTAGCACTCAGGTTCTTGTACCTTGCAAGCAC
This sequence comes from Rattus rattus, assembly GCF_011064425.1. NCBI lineage: Eukaryota > Metazoa > Chordata > Mammalia > Rodentia > Muridae > Rattus > Rattus rattus. Next base: position 134,241,720 of record NC_046155.1, read on the forward strand.
TTTAGTAGTTGGGCTAGTATCTCTAACTGAAGTTCAATGTTCGGAGCATTAGAAACAGATCGGGGAAAAGAGCTGGGTAAGCCAGCACACAGGTCTGTGATCTCAGGACTCAAGAGTCTGAGGCAGGAGAATATCAACCTGAAGGCCATCCTCAGCTACTTAGCAAGGTTTCTTTTCTTAAGACTTTAAACTGTGTGAACACAGATGCCCTGGAGGCTGGAGCAGTTATAAGCCACCTGATGTGGTTGGGTCCGTGTCTTTTCTTTCTCAGAGAAGAAAAAGAAAGACTTCCTTTAAAAAAAAAAAATCCCCTCCTCCCTATCCACCCCACCTCTCACAGGATTGGTCTGGTAACAGAGACCATATTCCTAGCTATTTGGAAGCTAAGGCAAGTTCAAGGCCAGCTTAGACAACTGGAGACCCTGTCTCATATGAAAACTCAAAAGGGCTGAGGGTGGTGTTCAGTGATAAAGTTATTTATCCAGTATACTCAAAAGAACTTTCTCAGGACAGTACCTTTAGAAGACAATACCTTTTTGACCGTAAGGAGGAAAATCTAAAATCAGGAGCAGGAAGTAGTGACTTCTGCTTGCAGTACCAGCAGTCAGGAGGGTGACTAAGAATTCAAGGCCAGCTGGATTACAGAGTGAGTCTCAGGAAACAAAACAAGAGATGTGCGCTCACTGGCTGCTCTTCCTGGAAATCTGGGTTTGGTTCCCAGCACCAGTATGGTAGGCAGCTCACAACCATCTCTAACTCTACTCTCAGAGGATCTGACGCCCTCTTCTGGTCCTGTTAGGTACAGGCACACACATAGTATATAGAAATACATACAGGCAGACAGCCATAAACATTAAAAATAGTAATAATGAAAAGGCAGGTTAAATTATTTGACTTTAGTGTGTGTGTGTGTGTGTGTGTGTGTGTGTGTACGCATTGTTTTTTTAAAAAAAAAAACTAGGAAAAAAAATCAAGGAAATATGAACTACAGTTAGTAACTCCAGACACCCAATCAACCTGGTGATAATTAGCACAACAAATTACTACACGTGAATCATGATATTTTAAAGTAAAATACATAATAGACAAATACCTTTGCAAACAAGCCTATAGAAATTACTTTCTATATTCATTTATAGAGTCCCATTTTCCTTTCTGCTCAAAGCCTCAAGTGGCTTTTCCGCTCACTCAGAATGTAATTCCAGGAGTCTGAACAGTCAGACCCAGTTCCTTCTTTTATGGTCTTCTTAGGGTTCCTTTCCAAGCTGGCTTCCGCCTCAGCACCCAGCTTTCCTTTGTCAATATGTCTATCAGTGACAGTCACACAACCAGTCTTTCACTGTCTGACCCAAGGGGTACAAATGCCCCTTTCTCCAAAGTCTTCCCAACCAGCTAGCTAAAACAGACGGGACCCCACCCTGCCCAGGCCCTGTTCTATTTTCTCCCATCACTAGTCCAAACCCTTTTTTGAGCCTGTCCCTTTTAATACAACTAGCTGAACAAACATTTGACTTGCTGTGCCCTCAGACTCAGGTTTTGGATCCACGACGGCCATGCAGATCACCTGTTTTACAAAGGGCTGAACTGTATCTAAGTGTACTTAAATGTTTGAAAGAACCAGGGTCACTCCTGTGAGCTTCACAGCTAGGCAGCTACACGGGATCTACAAAAGTTGGCTCCAGTTGGCCTCTATCTCTACACTTTTGAGTTTCATTCTGCCTACTTTTAAAACTGTTTTGTGTCTCCTATTGGCTACCACTGCTTGGCTGTCTCTCAGTGGGACCTAGCCTCTCTTCAGGGGTACAGCAGGTCTATGAAGTAAGAGCATATACAAATGGAGTTGTTCTACCATTAAAGCCTTACACTACAGTAACTTTAGCCCAGGCAAGCATACATTTCCTGGATTTTTCAAGGGCCTCTTAGCTTCCTTCTGGGTATCAATCCTCGGAAGGAAAAGGTAGCTAGTTACTAGTCCCAAAATGTAAATTCTGACGTTATCAATCTTACATCATAATGCCCTTACTAAAAGTGCTGGTATCTCCTTCATCTATAAACCAAACAATCGTCTTATTAAATTGAAGGAGGGGGGGAGGGAGGGAAAAGAGGGGAGGAGGAAGGGAGGAAGAAAGGAGGAAAAGGAGGAAGGGAGGAGGAGGAGGAGGAGGAGGAGGAAGAGGAGGAGGAGGAGGAGGAGGATTACAGAGTGAGTCTCAGGAAACAAAACCAGAGATGTGCGCTCACTGGCTGCTCTTCCCGGAAACCTGGGTTTGGTTCCCAGCACCGGGAGGAGGGAGGAGGAGGAGGAGGAGGAGGAGGAGGAGGAGGAGGAGGGAGGAGGAGGAGGAGGAGGAGGAGGAGGAGGAGGAGGAGGAGGAGAGGCAACAACGACGACGATGATGATGACAACAACGACAACCACTACCACCACAAACTGAAGGAGGTTTTGTCTCTTTAAAGACCAAGTCTCATGTAGCCTTGAACTTCTAAACCTGCCTGCCTCTACCTCTTGAATGCCGGGAGGCTTTCATATGAAGAAGAATGAGCCAGGTGTGGTGGCACACAAACTCAGGCTCCATTTCTTATCTTACAAGATTCAAGAAGCAAACTACTTTCACACAGTACTGTACACAGACTCTCAGTGCGAACTTCTGGCCCAGGCTGCAAAACCTGTAATAATAACTCACAACCTCATAACCTCCCTCTCCCAATTCAGGCCTTCCCTGAATACTCCCTAAGGCTAGCCAGTCTAACTGCAGGGCTGAGAGGCTGGGACCCTGAGCATCAGGGAGCAGCTCTCCACCTGCTCCGCTCTCTTCAGATCACAGATAAAGAGGAAGTCCTCACTGCCTAGAAGAAAACAATGAGGAAATCTTAACATTTAAGGGTGACACACACTTAACTTCCAGATGGGCTTTGGGAAAGCATGGCCAACTATAAAACTAGTGTACACTACATGTACACTTTTGGTGTCGCTAGCACGACGATCCCTACTGATTTGAGCATATTGGTTCTATAAGCATGAAAATGTACGTGGAGAGGTAAGGAGTCACATCGTCTGTCTGAACAAACTACTCTGGCAATTGTCTCCAGAGCTGAGACTTCATGTGATCTGTCACTAACATGTAATTCCAGAGATTTATTTTCAAAACCACAACACAATTTAGTGGTCTCTTCCTCAATTTAATCTTATTACTGAAAGGGCGTTTATTTTATTTACATTTATCTATTGTGTGTTATGTTGTATAACAGTGCAAATGTACCTTGTCGTGGCAGAAGTGTGAAAGTCAAGAGGACAGTTTGGGGGAGCCCGCTCTCCCCTACCCTGTGGGATCTTTCTGAGGACCAAATTCAGGTCTTCAGGTTTAGCAGCAACCACCCTTTACCTAATGAGCCACCTGGAGGGAGGCTCATTTCCCCCTTTCTCATTTTTTGTTTGTTTGGGTTGTTTTGTTTTGCTTGACTTTTTTTTTACTTTCCAGAAGGTTCTCAGTGTTAGTCATCTGGCCTGGAACTCTATGTAGACCAGGCTGGCTTGGGCCTCACAGAGATCCATCTACTCTGCCTCCTACGTGCTGGGATTAAAGACCTATGCCACCGCATCTGACCCTCAATCTGTGACAAAGATACTAAGTCAGAGAACATCGGGGAGAAAGCTCTGGCCTAATGGTTCTCAAACTACTCCGTTAGTCCACACATACAGCCAGCCACCGGTGGCCTCTTGGGTCACTCAGAAAGAATTGTTCTTAGCAGGATGCAGCTTCTTGACATGAGCAGGAATGGTGGTCAAGATGTTCCATGCCTTTCCGCCTTTTTTCTTGCAATCCCTCACTTGACTTAAAAGAAAGGAGAGATCCAACTATGCTTGTTTTCTTATACCATCTGCTGCCTGAAAACTTAGACCAGAAACTGGATTTAAAAGCCAAAGTTATAAAAGCACTGGCTATACATTTAAAACAAACACCAACTAGTGTGGCCCTGCTCAAAAACGCTTAGCCCCAAAATATCCATGCTCTGAAACCATTCCTGCCACCGACTGGCTCTGTGCCTGGAAGAACGCCAAACTTCACCCATACAGTAAAGGTTTCTGTACTTCACACATACAAAAGTTTCCAATGAGTCCCTTCCTTCCCTTGAGTCCACCCCACTTCTATTTCAGGTTCACTCCAATGGAAATACAGTTCTAACAATGCCCTCCATTCCAAAACCATCTCCTTTCTAAAGGCAGCTTTGGCTAATCTCTGTTAATCCTGAACATGATCACTGCCACTTCTACGACTCATTTAGCCCTACTAGGGCCCAGCTAGTTCCTACCACGCATACACCTCTGGGACTGCACTGGGGAGCACCAGGCTGTAGTCTTGAATTGACCGAATCTATCACGAAAACTGTTTTTTCCTCAAGGTTCTTTATCTCTAATTACCAAACCGAAGTGCTCAAAAGCGGAGTGGTCACTCTCACTAAAAGGAATGACTGTGAAAATCTTAAGTACGGTACAGAGGAGCCCTAGCCAGGTTAATTTAGACGGGCTCTCCCTTCGAAATGACAAAGTGCCTATTTTAGAGACTCAAATTATACCTCTGCCTCCACTATCGCAGGTACAACACTGAATTTCCCCACCATCTTATGACTCGTTCCTTTTAACAAAGAAGTCCTGAACACAAGAAAGCTTACGTGTCTTTCTGGAGATCAAGTTGAGAGGCACACATTGAGTGAGGCCAGTGTACTCACTCATCTAATCCCAAAGTCTTGCCCTTGAGAGATGCTCTCCATCCTCGTCTAACCACTGCTGCCTTTGCGCTGAGTCGCTGGCAGCTACCCGAGAAGCCTCCGGGGAACCCGTAACGCCGCCCTCCCGCTAGCCAGGATGCCGGATGCAAGCGATGGTATCCACGAAAGGGGCTCTCACCTGTAAGCAGCCACGGCGCGGGTCTGCCAGGTATTTCTGGGCGGTCATGCAGCTCCCACGAAGAAAAGTTCCTGTCGCGCGGGACGCCCTCCGCGGCCGAGCCCTGCGGCCAGAGCTGCGCCCCGCGCGCATCGCCCCGAGCACCGCCGGGCTGCGACGCCGCCTGTCCTGGCCGGCATCCCTCGGGATTGGGGCGCCGCCGCGGGCCCACTCGCTTCAGCTCCGAGGCGCGGGGCAGGACGAGTCGCGAGGCCAGCACGAAGCCCAGCACGAGCCCGAGCAGCATGCTGAGCCAGGCGCGCCGGCCGCGCGCGGCCATGCCCGCGCCCTCCGCCCGCCAGGCCGCTATCCCCGCTGCAGGCTCCGCGCGCCTTCAGCCCGCCGCCCCGCCCGCGGAGCCAGCCCGCCCTAGCGCCGCCTGGCCCGGCCCGGGCAGCGCCGCGACCGCCGCGGGTCCGCCGCGCCCATCGCGGCTCCCGAGCCGCCCGCAGGCCCCGCGCCGGCGCTTTGTTCCGTGCGCCCGCCCGCACAGCCGCCCTGCGCCTTTAAGAGGACCATGCCCGGCGCGCCTCCCAGCGACTCCGGCGCGAGACAACAGCAGCTCCTGCGGCTCGCGTCCCCAGGCTGGCTCGGCTCCGCTCGCGCTGCCGCCCTCTCGGTGCCCTGCGCCGCCTCTGCAGCTACACATCCTCCGGCTTAGCGCGCCATTGCAAAGGCCCCTCACGTCACGCACCGCGCGTCCAAAGCAGCCCCGCCGGCGGCGTGCCGTGGCCCCTCTCGGGATCCGTCCGCGCCTCGTGATTGGCGCAAAAGTGAATGGGGGCAGTTCACGTGGCCAAAGTTTAACAAAAAAAAAAAAAAAAAAAAAAAAGCACCCGCCCGCAGTCTGCGGCCCGGCTGAAGGGGTGTGGGTTAGCACGGACTAGAGCGTGGCGGGCGGACTCTAGTCCCCGCTACCCGGTACCCGCGGCCACACCCCCGTCGCCAGCGCTCGGAGCTGGCGGGGCACCGCACGTGGACTGAGTTGACCGGCTCCCCAGATGCCCCTAGAACTGCCACGCCCTACCCTCCCCAGGCCGACCTCCCGGCTCGGTGGCCAGGGCTGCCGGGTCCACACTGCAGCTTTGTACGCTGCGGGCGTAGCCGGAGCCACACCGCCACGGTTCACCTTGGAACGCTTGGGGATTTGCGGGCTGAGAGCGAAGCGAGAATTACCTAAGTAGCTAAGGCTGACCTCGAACTCAGAGAACTCAGAGGTGTCCGTCTCTGCCTCTCAAGCGCTGGGCTTGAAAGCGAGCGCCACCAAGCCAGGCATATTCGTTTTTAAGAGATGGATGGGTAAATTACCACTAGATGATCAATACTCATATTTAATCCCAGGGAGCAGGGAGCTGGTTAGTACCCCTCACCTAAGCCCGTCAATATTTTCAAGAGTAGATTTATAAAATGGATATGGATTGTGTACTTAGGGGTGGAGGTCGGGGCACACGGTTCCTCCGGAGCCATACACCTAGTTTTTTTTTTTTTTTTTTTTTTTTTTTTTGTTTTGTTTTTTTTTTGTTTTTTTAAATAGGATTGATCTCTCACTGTCTTAGGGGTCTCCTGATAGGCTAGGCTCGCTGAATGGATTTTTAAGTTGATACCAGTTTCCCTTACATTTGCTTGCTCTTAACTTTTATACATTTTGTTAAAAACAAACGCACTTCAACTAGGGTGCCTACACGACAAATGTTTGTAAATACCAATTTTATTTCTTGGTCACCAATGTATTAGAACCTGAGAGGTTCTTTAAGAAAGAGCTTAATAGAACCCAGATGCTAGCTGAAACTGAAGATTACCTTGAACTACAGATCCTCTTGCTCATGGAGTTGAAGTGGCCTGAATTCGAGGCTTATGTGGTACCACCCCTGTTTTAAAGGGCGCCAGGGGTGAACCACTGGATCTCTGATATACTAAGCCAGTACTCTATGAACTATGGTCCCAGAGCCTGAGAAGTTCTCATTTAATCAATTGAAAAGACAGGATTCCGTGTTTGGGGGCCTACTCTTGTATCTCATTTCCATGATTAATAAATCAAACAACTGAAATATTCCAGTTTAAGCAAGCCGTGGAGTTATGTGAGGCACAATTCCTCTCTGCCACTGAATGGTGGTTACTCCTGTTTATTCTTTGGATAGTACCACTTTCTTTGACACTTGTGATTTATTTAAAAAATAGTTCATCACCCCCTTCCCCTGACTCCCTCTGTAAGAGATGGTCCGCATCTAAGAATAAAATATTCATTGTGCAGTGAAAACCAGATTCCAGTAGTGGTCTCTGGGAAATACAGGACACCTAGCCATGAATCACAGGCTGGGAAACCATAGAGAAAGGTTCCAGTAAGACCATAACCACAAACACCAAGACATCCCCAGAGCCCCCAAATTCAGCAGCTGCCCCATAATTCACGCTCATTTACATAAAGCACAAATCTGGCAAGACACAGATGTTCAACTTTGTGACATAGTCAATGCCTTCAGTATCTTCGAGCCTGCTTCAGACGCGTCTATATTTCCTAACCTGAAGTCGAATGAAAAGGCAGGAGTGTGTGCTGGGAATAGGCTGAGAATGTTGAACATCTTGTTCCTAGTCTCCCGCTTCCTAGAAGTCCCTCAGTTACCAAGTCAACAATCCATGAATAGAGAAGCTTTGAGCTAGAGCTGCTCCTGGGAGAGTGAAAAGTGTGGCATTTACTTAGTGCGCGTGTGTACGTGCTCGTGCTCATGCTGATACACATGTGGCGGCAGAAGACAACTTTCAGAAGTTGGTTCCCTCTTCCCGCTATGTGGAGCCTGATGACTGAACTTAAGTCATCAGGCTTGGCGCCATCTTGCTAACCCCTTCGTGTAGATGTTTGATAACACACATCCCACCTGAACTGGATGCGCGTTCAGCCCGGAATGGGATGTGAGTTCTACACTGAGTCAGTGCTACTTGGCCAAACCCAGAGTCTTAGGATCTGACAGTCCCTTGGTTTCTATATGGGTGTTTCTGCAGCAGCACCCAAAGGGCTCTGTGGTAGCAGTCTAGGCTGTGTTTCAAAATTTATTCAGAGGTGGCAGATCACCTACCTTTCTGCTCACGTGAGTGCAAGTCTTTATGACGTAATTAAGACTGATTTCTGCCTACGTCCATGTTCTTACAACATGCAGCTTTGTTCCCTCACATGGTACATTTGATTGCCTCTTTATAACAGGTATAACATCTTGTATGATTTGCTGAAATTTCTTGGAAACCTTTGGTAAATACCTCAATTGTTTGTTGGCAGCACGCCTCAAATAACTGTCAAGAGTTCCCTAAACAAGCTTCTTTAAACACAGCAACTGGCCTCAAGCCCCAAACAGAGGTCCCTGGGAAAAGGAGTCATCTTTTTTAATAAAAAAAAAAAAAAGTTTTTTAAAGTTTCAGACACGCTTCTTTTGTTCTTTCAGCAGGTTCTCTCCACCGCCTGCAGAGAACTGTAATGGCCGTTCTAACATCACCACTGAACCCCGGTTAGTCCAGCAGGACTTTGCTTCATTACCAACCCTTCTATTAAACTCACAAGCAAAATCCTCATTACCTCAGCCGTTCTTCTAGCCAGGAGTGACAGCACACACCTGAACTCCTAGCTGAGGCAGGGGGATTGCTGTCAGCTTTAGGCCTGGGAAAGTTGGTGAGATCCTGTTTCAAACTTAAATAAGGATAGGGAAGGGAAGAAAAGGGAAGGGGAGGGGAGGGAAGGGTTTCAGGTATAGCTGAGTGTTTGCCTATTACATACATGGCCTTGGGTTCAATTCCCAATACTGCCCAACTTTTTCTCAATTTCTCTCAATATTTCCCTCTATTTGGAGCATTTCCAGTCTGAGGCAGGAAACGACAATCGATTGTGGATTATGTTACAGCTGCCCGACAGTAGCGGATCCAAAATTTGTTGTCTAGAATGTCCTTAGTGCTGCGTTAGCCAGGGTTCTCTATAGGACGAGAATGGATAGACTCTGTATGTTAGAAGGGGGTTTATCAGGGTTGCCTACGGGCCGTAATCCAGCCAGCCCAACAAAGGCTGCCTCCCAGTGGAAGGTCCAGGAATCTGGTAATTGTTCCTTCATGAAACTGGGTGTCTCAGCTACTGTACGGTCTCTGCTGGAGTCTCAAAGAAGAAGGCTCTAATATCAGGAAAGGAATGCCTTAGCAGCAGGGTAAGTGAACTTCATATAAAGAGTGAGGGCCAGCAGCAAGACTTCTCTCGGTTTATGTGGGCTGCTGCCAGAAGGTGCGGTCCAGATTTAGCATGGGTCTTCCCACCCCAAAGTGTCCAATCAAGAAAAATCTCCCACAGGTCTTCCCCAATTCTTGGTTCTGTTGGTTCCAGATTTGGTCAAGTTGACAACCGAGATCAGCCATCACAGGCGCCTCAGGCATCTTGGTCCACTTACGAGCTCTATGTACAGTTTTTGTGAGGCATGGTGAGTGATTCTCATACAAGTATGCGTGCACGTGCACACATGTATCTCAGAGACAGGGAGCTGAAGGCAGCACAGCACTGGCAGACGGCCGGGTGAAATAGAATAACAGATGAGACAGAATAACCAGTGAATGGCGATGCCTTCATGACAAGGTTCGCTCGCGTCAAGGGTTTGATCCTCCTTTAGCCAAGACCTATGACTAAACATCGGTTAAATGCCATTCATCTTTAAAGCAAGGCCAGAGTTTCCACAACTGGACAGTTTGATCAATGGTTCCAGCCACAGGAGGACACCCCTCCCTTCTACCTCCCGCCCCCTAGGGCTTGTCAGCTGGTGAGTCCCGCCAGCTTGGCGAGCTGACCCAGAGCATGGTCAGCTGAAGGTTCAGGTCCCAGTGGTCCTCTGAGGCACTTCGGAAGAGTAGCTCAAACTCCCTTTGTCTTAGTGGCGGTCTGAGGAGCTGCAGAAGACAGCTTAAGCTACTCATAGAGGCAGAAGACATTTGGATCTACAAACATCTAGAGTGTAATTTTGAAGATGAGAAAAGCGTTTACAGTGTAACCTTTGCTGCTAAATGATCCACCCACGTTACACACGCTGTTAACGGTGGCGGCTCATCTGGCCTTAGCACTTAACCCACAGGTACTGACTGTTGTCAGCCAAGAAATGAAGGCCTTTCTGAGAAGTGTCAGGAAGAGGGCAAGACACACTTTGCTTGGGGAAAGCAAATCATATAACTCATTTCAAGGCCGAGTTTTTCATTGTCAATAACGGAACTTACTAGTTACTTATATTGCCTGTGGTGTGAGTGCGTGCGTGCGTGCCTTCAAGGGAGCGCATGTGCAGGCTTGAATCTAGAGTCCTAAAGTTGATGTTGGGTGTTTTCTTTTGGTTACTCTCCACTTTATTTATTGAGGCAGAGTTTCTCGGCAGAAGCAGAGTTCTCAAATACAGCTAGTCCGAGCCAGCTTGCCACAAGGATCCTCTTTCTTTGTCTTTTCTGGGAACAGGCAGCTGCCACATCTGCTTGGTTTTCATGTGGTTTCGAGGGATCCTAACTGGGCCTCCCACCAGCATGGCAAGAACTTTATCTACTGGCCCACCTCCTCGGCTTCTGTGTTAGCTTCTGATCTAGCAAGCTCACTTCCAAGACTTCTCCCTCATCCACCCCAGTACAAAGTGCCTCTTGGATGGGTTATTCCCGGCTCCTTGGTGTGTAAGGGAACCCGGATGTCCATTTATTAGACTGTGAGTGGAAGAGAGTTGCTGCTCTATTTGTGGGACTGTGTTCTGATATCCCATTATAAGTTGGGAAAGCTGTGAGATACACCTAAGGTACTAAAATACCCCAGTGTAGCTACAGGGCCCATGGAAAGCTCATCATCTCCCCCAAGGAATTATATGACTGATGGTGGGGGTGCAGTCCAGCATCAGGAGATCGCAGCCTAGGAAAAGAACAAAACTCAAAGTGCAGTTTCTACTGAATGCATTTTACTTTTGCCCTATTCTAGAGGGGGAAAAAAACTAGAAGCCACACTTGCCTTTTTCCCCCAATAATGTTTTATTTATTCACTTTATATCCTCATCATCACAGCCTCTCTCCCTCCTCTCCTCTCATTCCCACAATTACAAATCTCCCCCCACGCCCCATTAACCCCTCTCTTCTCCAGAGAAGGGGAAGCCCCGCTTGGGTACCACCCCACCCCGGGACATCCAGTCCCAGGTGGACTAGGCACATCCCTTCCCACTGAAGCCCAACCAGGCAGTCCCAGGGGAAGGGTATCCAATAGCAGGCAATGGAGTCAGAGATAGCCCCGCCTCCATTCCAATTGTTAGGGGACCCACAGGAAGACCAAGTTGTACATCTGTTATAAGTGGGTAGTGGGTCTAGGTCCAGCCTCCACATGCTCTTTGGTTGGTGGTTCAGTCTCTGTGAGCCCCCGTGGACCCAGGTTAGTTGCCCCTGTATGTCTTCCTGTGGTGTCCTTGACCCCTCTGGCTTGCTCACCAAAACTCAAGTTTTCTTAAATTGGGACCATCTGTGTCCTACAATTGTAAGGCAGAGAGAAGGGCTCTCTCTCCACTCGGAGTTGGAAAGAATCCGACATGATGGGACACACACAGCAGTAACAGAAAGCATTTCCTTCGTGTCTTTATTACAAAATGCAAAAGATAAAAGGGAAGACCCCGGGGAGCCGGGGAAGCGAGTGGTCTGAAAAGAAGGACGCAGCGCGAGTGAGTTCCCAGGAGCTGCTTTTCATCTTGGTCTGGCTTTTAATTATGTGAGGATTTCACAACCACAAAACGATACTCTACGTACATCAGCAAATTTAATGCTTTCAAATATTGACAGTGTAGCTCGTTAAGACAATGGCTTCCGCCCCACAATTTATTCAATTCTCTATCTTTCGTGAGTGGAAACTGAGGCCTAGAGAAATGACGTCATTGAGGGCCAGTACCAGCCAAGCCAGAGAGCTTAGGCTAGAAGCAGGAACAGCCAAAACGCTCTTTTGCATGTCAGGTTTCTCGACTCTCAACACTCCACTAAAGTTGAAACTGCAAACAGTAAATCGCACTTTGCTTTGTAGTTTCCTTAATAGACCGCTGTGTTCTCCCAGTAGGAAAATACTACTGAGAATCTTCCTAAGTCATTAAAGGGCATACACAGGGCGGGAATCCCTAATCGGGAAAATCTCAATCCCAAATGTCCCAAAATCTGCAGCTCTTTAATTGCTGACAGATGCCATGAGTGAAAAACTCCACAGCACGATGTTTTGTCTTGTTCAGAAATTATTTAAAATAGTGCCTAGAATTGCTTTCGGACTAAGTAAATGAAGTGTATATGAAGTATAAGTGAATTTAGTCTCACATCAAATATTTCTCGTTGTACGCATGCGAAAGTTCAACGACAACCACAACAAAACCACCCTGAAATCAGCATCCCTTGCCTGTGAGCGTTCAGAATTCCTCTCCACTCGGTTCACACTCAGCACCTCCCTTCACTTTGTTCTTGGGATGTACATAGTACTAAAGATTTATCTTTTTACACAGGTAGAAGAAAAAGGCTTCCAAAATGTTCTTAGCTAGTACAAGGTTCATTAAAAAGAAAAGGTTATGGTCCCAACAACGAGGGAACTTGGAGCAATAGCGCACCCTACTGTTATATTTAGTCCATGACAGGATTGACAGGATTTTTTTTTTTTTTTTTTTTTTTTTTTTTTAATAACTGTCTATGGAGTTCCGCCACGTGGATTTGGGGGATTGAACTCAGGATGTTCAGCTTTCACAGCAAGAGCCATCTGGTTCACCCAGGATTTCCTTAATCTTCAGTCTCAAAGAGAAAGATGAGCTGGGCATAGTGGGAGACAGACGAGGAGAATCTCTGAGTTCAAGGCCAATCTGATCAACGTATTGGACTCAAGGACAGCATGGATCACACAGAGAGACCCTGTGTCAAGAGAGAGACAGAGAGACAGAGAGACAGAGACAGAAAGCAACGGTCACATGTTTCATGGTCTGTTTTAGTCTGTTTCTAATTATTATCTAATCCAATATTTAAGGTGGTGGTCTGGTTCTGGATTTGTGATGAAACTGTAAACAGAGAGAAATTTAACCTTAAAAAGCTGTAAGCCAGAATCTACCCTCAGCATCCTGAATTGAGAATTTTAGGAAGGCGGAGTTGACTTCTGCAAGTTTAGCAATTATTCCAACTGACCCTGATGCCCAGATTGATATGGGGCCATGGCCGACCTCTTTGATGAGCCTCACATCCCCCCATGCCACCCCGCAATGAATGCCAAATATCAGCCAATGCAAGTATTACATATGGGTGTAGATGCTACAGGGAGGCCTGTGTTCCTGGGAAGCACAGTGGAGAGGGTCAGAAGTCAATGTACCCTCCTCAATCACTCTTCACCTCAAATTTCCTGACCGGGTCTGTTACTGGACCTAGAGCTCCTGTTTCAGCTAAACTGACTGCCTAGCCCTGGAGCTACAGATATGTGCCACCATGCCCGCTCTTACATGAGTACTGGTGGTCAAAACTCAGGGCCTCATGCCCGTGCAGCAAGCACATTACACACTGAGCCATCCCCTCTATTCCTTTGTGATATTTTTCAGTCAGTGGGAAATGAGAGAGAGAGAGAGAGAGAGAGAGAGAGAGAGGAGGGGAGGGGAGGGGAGGGGGGAGGGGGAGGGAGAGAGGAGGAGAAGGAGAGGGAGGGGGGAGGAGAGAGGGAGGAGGGGGAGGGAGAAGGAGAACTTGGAGTCTGTGAGATGGATCAGTGAGTAAAGGAGCTTGCCACCAAATGGCCTGAGTTCTGCCCCAGGCCTGCATGGTGCATGGAGGAAGGAAAGAACTGATTCCCCCAAGTTGTCCTCTGGCCTACACACACACACACACACACACACACACACACACACACACACACACACACACACAGAGAGAGGGGGGGACACTTCTATTCTCTGGCAGTTTTACATCATGCACCTGACTGTTGGGGTCCAGGAGTTGCCCCAGAAACCACACAAACACCAATCTCAGTTAGACAAGGATAGTTTGATGAGCATTTGTCTCATGGCTGACTGACCGGGGCCATAGGACAGACTCGGGAGCTGGCTGCAACCACAGCCAATATCCTGCAGTGCTTTTAAGCCTGGGAATCCACAAACATCTGTTTCACCAATCAGGGTTTAGGGATAGGGAACTTCCTTAGGAACACGCCCTTGTTGTACATTTATCCTGTTCCCATTGGTGGGGATATTCAACTGTAGTGGGGGACACGCCTTGCCTAACATTCATGCCTTAACTCACCAACCAAGATGTCAGTTACCCAGGTACATGTCTCTGCCAAGCAGAATGTCCATTCCCAGGAAGATCTTGGGAACTTAAACTTTACCCAGCTCCCACTCAAAATGGAGTTTTCTTATACTGGTGCAGGCTTTTCTCTTATGTCGGAGTCCATCCCAGGAGCAGCTTATAAAGGCAAGAAACCACAAAAGCTCAAACATAGGTGCAGGAAGTGCTGCTGGGTGGTTGGTTCGGGTCCAAGCTCATAGTGGCTAACTATACAAAGCAGTTCTAGCTGACTTCTATGGTGATTGGTTTCCAAGAACTGCAAAACACAGAACTTAGCAGAAAGTGCAATCAACTGGATCGTGAGAAAGCTTCTTAGGAACAGCGCATGAGAAAGTTTCCTTATAACACTATTAACAGCACAAGATGGCAGGCTAGACAGGCAACGGTTACCAGGGCCTTAACATTTTACCTGGGCCTTAATACTGAGCACAGTCCCTCCCAGATCTTCCATGTCCACCTCCCCTTGCAACCTCCTCACCACCACCACCCCTCACACAGAAGAAATAAAAAATAAAAATAAGAAGGAAACGAAATCAAGAATAGCATAAGTTATTATGTGTTGTCTGTATGCTCACTGGAGTGTGGCCAAACTCTCGGTGGCCTGCCCCTTATATAGAACTGAGTCCCTGTCCTCCTCCCAACACCTCTGTGGGGTTGGGATAGGGGTATCACGGAAGCCTTCCATGGCCCTCCTTGTCAACGTGCACCTGCAGTCATTGATATAACAGCAAAGGCGGCCCCTTTGTTCTTCACATCAGTAGTAGGCCCTCAGAGGTTACTTGAACTATGGTCATCACCATGGCCTTAGGTGCAGTGCAGGCCACTCAGATCAGTTTCTGTCTCACCCCCACCCCCCACCTCTGCGACAGCACAGCCTGTAGACATCTATGTGACTTCAGGCAGCAGCATATACCATGGTCATCTGCACGGCCTTCGGTGATAACACGGATCATGGACATCAACACAGACCTCTGCAGGGCGGAGCTAGGCCAGTGTCTGGAGCCCTGGCTCACTCAGCTACAGGGCTCTTCTGCCTATCGAGTGCCCTCACCTGCCCCTGGCTGGGGGATGGGGAGCAGCATTGGTTGCTGGCTCTTCTGCCTCACGCCTTTGTTACTTTTTAATATTAGAAACGAACATTCATACCACTGTGATGTGTATTTAATCCTTTCTGGTTTTGTTTTTCTGAGACAGGGTTTCCCAGTGTGGCCCTGGCTGTCCTGGGACTTTATATAGACAGAGCTGATCCCGAACTCAGAGATCTGTCTGCTTCTGCCTCCTGAGTGCTGGAATTAAAGGCATGTGCCGCCACAGCTGGGCTAAAATGTTTTATTTAAAAGGTGTGGCTTCAGGGGCAGAGTGCTTGCCTAGAATGCCGGGGGCCCTAGGTTTAATCTCCAGTACTACATCTTTTACATATGTATGTATGTGCGCATATATATATATATATATGACTGTATTAGTTACTTTTCCATTGCTTTGGTGAAACATAATGACCAGATGCATCTTATAGAAGGAAGCCTTTATTAGGGATTATGGTTCCAGAGCAATAAGGGTATGTCATGGCTGGGGTCAGGGGGTCAGGGGGTCAGGGTAGCAGGTTGGAACAGGTAGCATGAGAGCTGGATTCACAGGCGCTGAGAGAGAGAGAGCTCACAATTCAACGGCAAGGTAGCGGAGAGTGTGCTGGAAATGGCACGAGATTGGAAACGTCAGTGTCCACCAGCAGTGGTACCTCCTCCAACAAAGCCACACCTCCCAAACCTTCCCAGACAGGGCCACCACCTGGGGACCAAGTGCTCTGAGCCTGTGTGGCAGCTTCTCATGTGAACCACTACAGCGCCTCTGACGCCATTGCACAATCAGTTCAAACAGTGAACTTATTCATCAGCCCATACATTTTCTTCCACAACCTCCTATTAGGGGTGTAGGGAAGAGACTTGCACGGTGGCCCAGCCAGGCCTTGCACTTCTGACAAACTTCTGTCTCGGGCTCAGTTTTCAGAGCCATGGGGTCACAGGTGTGAACAAACCACATCTCATGTTGGCGTTTTAACATTTTGCTTCATAGCTCAGGTCAGTCTGGAGATCACTATCTTCCTACTCAACTCTTGTTTCCCTTTATAATCACCCCTCTTTCTGCCTGCCTCTCTCGGGCAAGCTGATGTGTGCTCCATTGCCGTAGCTCAGTGGGCCTGCACCAGGGCTTTATATGAATGGAATCATGAGTATTTCTTTTGCCTGTCTTCTTTCATAAATGTTTTGAAGTCTGTCATGCTGTTGGCATGAGTTTCATTCATTCCATTTTATTGCTAAGTGACATTTTACACTATGAATGACCAAGTCTGTCCACTCACCTGTTCTTGAATGTCTGTGTTGATGTCGTTAGGCTGTGACTGGTACAGCTGCTGTGACCACTGGTGTCATGCGCCTGCTTCTCCAGGGACCTGTGCTTCCTTCCCTCCATGCCCCTTAGTTAATACTTGAGTACACTGGCTAGGTAGTGTTGGGTGGTATAGTAGAAATAAATTCATTTTTTCAAAGATTTTTTTTTTAGCCAGGTGTGGTCCCAGCGCTCAAGAGACAGGCGGATGAATCTCTGAGTCCAAGCTTGGTCTACAGCTTCAGTTCCAGAACAGCCAGGACTACACAGAGAAACCCTGCCTTAGAAAAAAGTTTTTAGTTCTTGTGTATATATATCTTCCATATGTGCAAGGGCGCCTGAGGTCGGAAGAGGGTGCTGGATCCTCAGAGCTGGAGTTAATAAGCCGCTGAACATAGCCTTTGAGATGAGCAGCAAGCTGGGGTGATGACAAACTGTTCTTTTTTTTCTCGTTTTACCCTCCAGTGTGGTACTGCGGATGGACCCCAGGGCCTTGCACATGTCAGCCAAGTGCTCCATCATGGAACCACACCCACAGCCGTCCTCCATTTTCTGTTTCCAGCAGAGAGAGATGCACGAGTGTTCCGGTTCATGTGTCCTCGTTGACACTTGAAAAAGCAGTCTTAATTTCAGTGGCATCTCACTATGGTTTTGTTTTTTTTTGTGTGTGTGTGTGTGTGTGTGTGTGTGTGTGTGTGTGTGTGTGTGTGTGTGTTTTGCACGTGCACGCCTGTGTAAAGAGAACCTCAGGTCCCCTGAAGCTAAAGTTACAGATATGGGCTGTGTGGTGTGGGCACTGAGAACCTGTGGTTCTGTGTTCTGTCTCCCCACTGGCGGTGTCTGGATGTCACTGTGCGGGACAGGGAGTCCACAGTACACATTTCCCTTCTGGGCACACGATGTCACTGTACACCAGACAGAGGAGGACGAAGCCTCTGGACAGGGGTTCCATGGGCCTCTGGTTTGGCCAGGGAAGATGGGAGTGTTGCAGCTCTGAGAGGGGAAATAGAGAGAGGTGGGCAGCTGTCGAGAGGCAGGTAGCCGGGGTCCAGGGCCCTGTAGCGGCTGTGGCAACAATGTCAGCAGCCAGGGCTCTGGTAAGAGCCTAGCTGGGCAGGTGGGTCCAAGATCCAACTGAGAGCTTGGGCTGGAGAGCCTTCTCTAAGTGTTACAGCTCAGTAGAGGCAGCCACTCTCAGATGCTCCTTGGTGAAATAACTTGTGTGCTTTATCTCATGTGGACAGGAATTATATGAAGCTGGGGAGTGGGTTTGGGGCAGTAACTCCTGAAGTTAAAATGCTGGTAATGCTCTATTTGCATGAGGAGGAGCTCCAGGTGCCGTGTTACATGACTGACTTCCGGTGCTCATCTCAGTTAGGGGTTGTGGCTACATGTTGCAGAGCAGGCACAGAGGCAGGGAGGGGGCAGCTCCGCTCCTACCCTCTCAGACCTCTGAGATACCCAGGGTTTGAGCACGCCCCACCTCACCAGTTCTTATGCCAATCTGGTGGCCAGTCCCACATGCCCTACAGGAACCAAACTCCGGTTCTTTGGAAGAAGATCACATGATTTTCACCACAGAGCCATTTCTATTTCCAAAACACTCCCACTGTGGCTTTTAATTTGCAGCCTCCTGATTTCTGATGCCATGGATCTGGAAAGGATACTCCTAAGGATTAGAGAAATAGCAGTATCCTCAGGAGCAGTCAGAGGGTTCCTTGGTAAAGGTCTGTGAATGTAGACATAGGGCCAGAGGGATCACCCGGCTGCAGGGTCACGGCAACCAAACGGATTGCAGAGGCAGTGGGGTCAACTTGCTGCTTCTGATAGCTGTTACGAGTATACAGAGTATACAGAGTATACAGAGTATACAGGGTATACAGAGTATACAGGGTATACAGAGTATACAGAGAAAGAGAGAAGCCGCAGATGGTTGTGGCTCAATGTAGAACACAAGGGAAACCAGAGAGCCCTGTTGGTACCCCATCCTAAGCCTAGTTACATGAAGGGCTGCGAAGAACTCTGACCCTGGGTCTCAGCACTCATCAGTACACACACCAGGAGCAACACCGCGAACCGCGATGCTTACCCCCATGCCTCACTTCACAGCTTCTCATTGAGAAGTACATGGCTGTGATGAGTAGCCATAGATATTCCTTGAGCATGGGGCAAGATCCAATCTGCATACATAGGCAAGCAGTGGGCACGATTAGGAGAGTGGCGTCTCCAAAGCAGGCAGGAGACAGGACAACTGTGGAGGCTTATGGAAAGAGTTCAGGTTCACTGTTTTGGGAAGAAGGTCCAGGAGTGGTGATCGAATCTGCTGGGTTAGGGTAGCCCATAGTCTACACCCTCAGGTGCTGGCCCAAGTGGACTATGTGGATGAGCTCCCTCAGCTCCCATAGGTCGGCCTCCTGGAGCAGAAGCAGGTAAAGAATGGATATAGAGAGGTTTGTCTCTTGTCCTCAACATTAGCCTTCGTATTAGCACTCCAGGGGGAAGTCCCATCTAACTTTTATGCCTCCTGAGCCTTCAGACTCCATCCTTTGTAACACGGGAGGGAAATGCTCACAGTGAAACTGTCTCAGTGGCTATTATAAAAGATCACCAGAAAGGAATCGACTTACAGCCACAGAAAAGTAGGTGTTCTCTTGATTCTGGAGGTGGTTAGGTCCCAAATGAAGGTGCTGGGAGTACCTGCTCCCTTGAAGCTTCTAGGGAAGGATCCTACCTTGCCCTTTCTGTTCCTGGTCAGCCCAGATGTTTGTAGCTGTATCACCCCCATGGTCACATGGCCACCTTGAACTTGATTACAACTACTAATACCCTATTTCCAAATAAGGCCACATCCATAGGTACTAGGAGTTAGAACTTCGTTTTCTTAAAAGCCTAAAAGGCAAAGGTTAACCGATTTAGCAGATATTAACACATCCACAGGGGCTCCGCTCGCTCTCAATTAGGATCAGCCAATGGAAGGCATTAGAGATAGTAGAAAGGAGGAGTGAGGTCAGAACACACTGGATCTTTTTCCCTGGGTCCCTGCCAGTTGGCTGTATGGCTCTCTCCTCAGATCCCTTCCGCAGACACTAGCAACTGTCTGGTTGGTTACTTGAAGGTATTGACAGCTCTCTAGTCTATAAAGTAGGCCACTGCCTGATATTGTCCTGTGCCCAAACCATGACTTCTCGCTTGCACAGTGCTTTTGCTAAATCCCTACCAGTCTGTACGTCTTGTTCTCCGCAGGCATCAATTGTGGTTGTTTTTAGAGTCTGTGAGCTGGGAATGTATTAATGGGTTGGTCAGAGTGGGGCTCTGCACAGTTGCTACTCAACTGTCCATTGTAAATTGTGAGCCTTAGGTGTAAGGCGGGCTAGCCTTGGCACAGACTGGGGCAGATTTCACACTGAAAACTGTGGGGCTATGTGAGGTGTTGTAGTAATTATTTAACCTCAAATTAGGGTTTCTATGCCACCTTCATTTACCAGATTATTCAGTTCCCAGACAAAAGACACACGACTTTAATCTTTATGATAAGCCTTCATCAGCACTAGAGCTGGGTAGCCATTAAGATCTATATTGTCCTATCAGTAATTCCAAATTAAAACGTGCTATGTTTCATCTGGGCTGCTCTTAACTGCAATTGGCCAGCACTCATGACCATGTATTCATAACTCACTTACCTCATGGCAACCTTCTCCTCTCCTACTTCTCTTCCTCCTCTCCTCCTCTTCCTCCAACCCCCAAACCTGGGAGCCCTGGGAACCTTGGAACCCAAGAACTCTCTCTTTCTTCTGCTCAGCTTTTAGCGGTATACATCTCTGTTTACCAGTCAGGGGTAACTTGGGGGTCAAGGTTACATAGAATCACTTGGGTAGCATCCCTGGGGGCAAACAGGCCTTTGGGGGCCAGTATTTAACGCTACAAGCAAAAGACCAAACCTCAACTGTGAGGTCACCTAATAAGACCTGGCCAGAGTTAGGCTAATTCTAAATGGCAACTTTTCTTTATAATTCCTCCCTGCATTATAACCTTGTTGTGTGACTTTATATTGGTCTCCTAGCTTTCGCATTCTGAACTGCCTAAGTCAATGGGATTAGTAACAAAATGTGAAGATCTGAAAATGTGGGCCAATGAGATTGATGGCTTAGTGAGTAACCCACAAAAAACTGGATGTGGTGGCTTGCACCCACACTCCCAAATGAAAGCAGAGGTGGAGACGGGAGAATCTAATGGGAACTCATGGGCCAGCTGGAATGGGGTACACATAGTGGCAGAAACCAGGGAGACCCTGCTTCAACAGATGGAAGGAGAAAACGAATCTTCAGTTGTACTCTTCTATACATGCACCTGATGGTAACAATTAAAATATAAAAAAAGCAAACAAAGCAAAAAAACCATCAAACTTTACACCCTGATCTTGGACTTGAGTTGCCACATGAACAAGCCCAGGCTACCCTGCTTCAGACTGAGAGGCACAAGAGCCAGTCACCAGTTGCCCAGCTGACAGCCATGAGAGATGCCATGGGGCCCAGCCAGCTTCCAGATGAGCCATGAGTGCCAGCAATCAAGATTGGAGGAGTCAAGCTCCACAGCCCCTGGGGATAAGAGCTCATTTCACTGAGTGGCTCATGAGGCAGAAGTGTGAATGTTAATGGGCACATCTTCCAAATCAGGCTGCTCGGCGAGCCCACTGCGTTTGCACTCCATTTCATCCCTTCGGGCCCTCCGTTCCAGGGTCTGCAGGAAGTTCTGATGATGCCAAGGAAGGTATGAAATGACCTTTTTCGGTTTCAAGTAACCAAACCTCACCAAAATAAGGAGGGGCTGTGTTCACACTTGCAGAAATTTACTTATGGTCTCAGGCTACCAAAAAAGGTAGCTATGGGCCAGTGAGTTTCCCAAGTATCACAAGGGCCACTCCCGTGTGGACCCCAAAGAGGATGCAGCTACTGAGGAATCGGCCTGCAACTGCTACACACTGGAGCCTTCTCTTCATCTGTGAATGTCTCTGCTCCCTCCAAATTATTGCTTCTTTTTACACGTTTATTTATGTGCTGGTGGCAGGGGAGGCACGCATGTAGAGTCTGAGTACAGCTTGCAGGAGTCAGTATGTGGGCATTCGAGAAAAAAGGGTGACGTCCAGAGGCCTGGCCTCTACCCGCTCACCTGCCCCGTGGCCTGGGTGCAGCGGAAGCCAGTACATTGTGCAGGTAACGGTGGAGAGGTGGGAACGAAAGAGAAGCGGACCGAGTTGAGCACTGTGAAAAGGGGTAGACCTGGAGACTCAGGGGTGGAGAGGAACAGCCTGCTGAGAATTGCCTGCCCTGCCCCCTGAGGCCATGGTGAAGTCCTGGCCAGTGCTGTGGCTAAGGGCCATGTCTTGGTTCATGACCATGTGATAGTGTGGGGCCTGTGTCACTGTGGCCCAAATTACCACCAAAGGCCAGGTGAAGTCTGGGATGCCACCTGGGACCCTGTTTGTCCAAGGACTGTGTAGAACTGTCCCCGCCCCTCAGCAGCTGCTCGGGCGAGCAGCTCTG
Source organism: Rattus rattus (assembly GCF_011064425.1). Taxonomy (NCBI): domain Eukaryota; kingdom Metazoa; phylum Chordata; class Mammalia; order Rodentia; family Muridae; genus Rattus; species Rattus rattus. Next base: position 134,263,890 of record NC_046155.1, read on the forward strand.
CACAAAGCCTGGGGGGCACAGTAGAGCCTGCCCTGAGGACGTGAGGGAGGAGGGCTGGCCCAGCCTCCTGCCTGCTGTGGCATTGGGTGAGTTAGCCAGAGCTGTGCTCCAGAGCTCACCCTGGTAGTGTGGGTGCAGAAGAGCTGGTGGGCTAACCAACGGAGCTACCACACAAGCCCAGATCTAGGACTTTTAGTTGGCCCACACCAACATCTACCCCATCTATGAACTGCTTGAGCGAGTGAAGGGGCTGGTCTTGCAGGGTCTCCATGATATAAGGGTATCAAGATATTCCTAGTGTGGGTAGCAAGAATCCCCAGTGAGGATCCTGCATTGATGGTACAGCAGAAGCCAGAGAGAGGCCTTGAATCAGACCAATGGCTCATTGCAAGGAACAGCTGCAGGTAAAGAAGTGTGGACAAAAGGGTGTACAGTGAGACACGCTGTGACACACTGCAGTTTCCAGATGAGACTTTTCACTTGTTTGTATGTCCTTTTGCAGGGGAGGTTGCAAGGGCAGAGGGAAGACACGAAGGGATGGGGAGATGAGTGGGACTGCGGTGGATAATATGAAATTTATAAAGAATAAAAAGTTAAGGAAAAAAAACTGTCCAGAGAGAAGCTTTGAGCACCCTGGTGACTGGAAGGCAGGAAGGTGAGAAAAAGCAGCATCTGAGCAGCCGCCTTTCCGTAGTTTCTGCATGTGGGCAAGGCAGAACACAGCCTGGGCTTCGAAAAGGCTTTATGACTGGCTCCGGCCTTCCTTCCACGTGAGCCTTGGGTTCTGACCTTTGTCCTCCTGCCCTCGTAGTCTTTCTAGAGCAGGTAGACCTTTAGTGACCCCAGGCCACCCACCTGAAGTGCTACTGGCCTCAATCTGTCCCACACAATTTCCACCTTAGCTGTTTCTTTAGCTGGACTAAGCCACCTACACGTTGATTAGCTAAGGCTTTGGGGAAGGAACCCAAGTAATAGATGACTCTGACTAACGCCGAGTGAGTTACTTAACCCCTCCGCTTCCGTTCCTAAAACCAAACCTCCTGCTTCAAGGCAGGTATTAGCTGGTTTGCAGGCACCACACAGTGAGGGCTTTTCTAAACTGCTGAACAGGCGGCATCTCCATGCGAGCCCATTAACTATCAACAGGTAACCCTGCTACTCTCCATCAGTTCTGCACGACACCTCCACCAAAACCCACAGGAACCCTAACTGTACAGGAAAACCACTCTGAGTTCTCCTGTTTCTCCTCCTTAACACACTCAGTCCGTCGCCTCTAAGCCTCAATGAGCTATTTGCTTCTGATTGCAGTGCTATGTCATCCATCCCAACTCTTCCTCAAGTCCTCCCCCAAGACCTTGAGCCTCCACGCTGCCCTGCCTGTCCTTGAACCCCAAACCCCCACTCAGCCTCCTGAGTACGCGACTCCAGGAAAGCACAGCTGTGCGGGACTCCCCGCTCAAGCCCTATACACACTGCTTTCTCTTTCAGGTCAGACAGACGAGCACACACCATTGTGCCTCTGTAGGTGAAGTTCTGAGCCAAGTGTACTATTGTTTAATTCTTTTTACTTTCCATGACTAATTCTAGAGCAGAAGTATCCAACACCCACCATGTAAGCCAAAGCGAGCACGAGTTAAGAATGGTTTTGCCATTTAAAACAATCCTTAACTGATAAAAACGTCAAAGACGGCAAAGCTGGGCATGGTGATGTGAGGCTCAACACTTAGGTGGCAGAGGCTGGTGCATTTCTTAGTTCGAGGCCAGCCTGGTCTACAAAGTAAACTCCAGGACAGCGCATAGAGAACAGGCAAACACATCAAACGGTGACATATACACACATACATCACCAACAGAGTCTTGTAGCAGTCCCCAGCTGGTCCTCTCAAGGACCTAATTACTGAGCCATAATGCATAGAGGCCCTGGCAGTTCAAGCAGACTTTGCTGTTGGCTTTGTGTGGCAAGATGGGGTTTTGCTACACGGGCCAGACTGGCTCTCCCCTGGAGTGTGAAGTATTTACAGGCAAACTCCTACAGGCCTACCTGCTTTCTTGGAAACATGTTTTAGCAGTTTATTGCGATGTGCTTATGTTTCCTTCAGCAAGGTCTCACCAAATAGCTCTAGTGAGTCTAGAACTCACCCTGAAGTCAGGACAGCCTCGAATGTGCAGAAATCCTGAGGCCCTAGCATCCAGAGCGTGGGGAGATAGGCAGGCACCACCACAGCCTGCTGTGCTGTGGCTCTATCCTACTGTGTAGCAGCTGAACCCCAAAGAGTCTGTGAACTTTTAAAGTCACCAACCATCTGCCAGTAGCCGTGAGAAATAAGTAATTGGAGACTGTGACTGATAAAAAGCTGTTTACTGTCTGACAAAGTCAAGCTCACAAAGAAATTTCCTTGAGTTTAATAAAGATGCTAAAAATGTTACTTTTTAAGTAGTTAACTTTTTTTTTTTTTACAAAGTTCTGTACATAAAATAAATATACAGAAGCAAACCCCATCAACTGTGTACATCAGTAATCCTCACTGGTGGGCTCACCATTTATAAGGAAGACATCATTCAACGCATCCTGTCACAGAGACCACCCTGTCTGTCATCATGGACTTCTGCCCCAAAGGGTCATCACTGGGCCTCCTTGATGAAGTCTGATAAACAGCAAGAAGCCTCCAACCTACTGACTAGCAATTGGCCACAAAACCAATGGCTGTCTCGTCTAGAGTGTGGCCTAGTGGCAATGTCTATGACCAAAGCCCTTAAAATATGAGGTGTTCAGAACAGAAATCAGCCCTACCTCTCCTTGGCCAGTCACTGTGAAAGTGTGCGTAAGGCAATTGAGTTGAGGGTTAAGGGTTCACCTTGCTAATGTCAAAGCGACACTAACAAGAGTCTTAGCTTCATCCACCAGATGATGGGCCCCTGCGTCCAGGTCTCCAGGAGCAGGTTCCGCCCCCTTCACCTGTCAGAGGGTTATAACCTGGAAGTGAAAAGGAAACAGAACCACTTCAATGGCTGGAAATCTGGGAACATCCTATATTAAAACGTAACCACAAATCTAGCATGTAAATTGCAAAGTATAGATTCCCTCTTCATGGCCATTTCTAAGGGACTTTAGCTATTACATAAAAATAAGGTGGGTGAGGACAGTAGTGCAGCCTTCAATCCAAGTGCTTGGGAGGCAGGGAAAACATCAGTAGGAAATTACTCAAGATAGCTCTAAGATCCAATTATATAAAGACTCGAGTCACCCTGTATCAAAAGACGTATACGTTCAAATAAAGGCTACTGACGCTGCAGAAAACTTCTGGATGTGGGTCTCACACCTGTAGGCCTACTCAGGAGGTTGAGGAGACCACCTTGGATGGATAAGGTCAGCCTTAACTACACGATGATTTTCAAAACAAACTGGGCTAGGTTTGAGACCTTGTCTCAAAAACAAAACATTTGAGAGGGTGTGATGGTCCAGGCCAATAGTTGAGCACTGGGAGGTGGAGGCAAGAGGGGCAGCAGGTCAAGGTCACCTTGGCTACATATGGAGCTGGAGGACAGAACAGGCCAAAGACCTTGTCTCAAAAACAAGTCAACAACAGAAACCATACTTGACAACCAGGATGGAACTTTCTACTTCTCTGGGAGTCAGAACTGGGTCACCTACATCCTTTTTCCATCTCTCCCTCCCACATCAGCTCCTCAGAGCCAACCAAGATGGATAACTGGGTCTTTGCCAAACGGCCTCGTCTCCAGAGCCAGCCAGCCCTTCTGTGAGCTGGTTCTTTCCTTGCTCACTGTGAAACCTTGCCTTGAGCCTTAGTTTCCACCTCTGCAAAGCCAGGTTATGTGGGTTGGCCCTAGACAGGGCTGCTGGACAGCACAGGGGCCGTGCACGAACTTTACACGTCGGGTGCTTCCTTTTCTATAATGTCCACTGTGTATTCAGTATCTGAGAACTCAAGTTCCCACCCTTCCTTCTGCAGTGTCCCTGAGCTCTGGAGGGCAGTAGGGAGATTCCTAACACGCCAGGTACCGCTGCCTCAAACTCAGCTCAAACCACAAAAGACTGCTGATTCCTCCTTGTGTGTGTTCCATCTTCCTGAGAGATGTGAAATCCCTCAGGGACAAAAAGAAGACTCGCTGCTATGGTGTCACCTGGGGAGTCCAGTCAGACACAGAAAAAAGCCGAGTGAACGTCTGTCCACGCCCTGAGAAAGTTACACTCGCAGGAAGAGGGCAGCACCACCAGGAAGACAGCGTCTCCCCCGTCATCCTAGCGCTTAGGCACTCCGCAGCTGCTTCCCTCATACTGACAGCCCTACACTTGGGACCCAAGTGACTTTAGAGACAGAATCTCAGTGTAGCCTAGGGTGGCCTCCACTTGAACAATCCCTCTGCTTCAGCTTCCCAAGTGCTAGGATTCATGCATACATCAGATGCTCTCTCTCTCTCAGCTGGAGAATCTTACTTCTAAAGGGGAAATATAGAGCTGGGAAGATGGCTGCTCAGTGGGTAAAAGGACTTGAGCAAGCACAAGGACCTGAGTGGAAATCCCAGCACCCACGTGTAGAGCCAGGCACAGAAACACACACACTTGTACCCCAGTACTGTCGGGCTAGAAACAGGCCTGCTGCGGCTTTCCAGAGGCCACACTAGCTCCAGGATGAGGGAGACCCCGCCTCAAGGGAATACTGGGGAAACTGATAGAACAAGAGACATTGTAATGTCCTTCTCTGGCCTCTGTGTAGGAGCATGGGCATGCACAGTGCACACACACCACACACACAGAGCACAGATAAAAAGACAATATATTTTGTAAGTGTTGAAAATCCTAGATGTTTCTTTCACATTGCTAAGTTCTTACCACCTCCCCGCAAAGGCTTTTTGTCAGATTTTCCTTTGGGGATGACCGATGAAGTAGAAGGTCCAGGACCATCTTCTTCCTGTTTGAACAAACATAGGCTTAAGATTCAATAAATTCTACTTGGGGCTACAATATGCTATGTTCTGGGTTCCGTTTGCAAAGCCACAAAACCACTCCAAACGCCAGCACTCTACATGACTAAGTATTGCCTCCTCCGGTTACCTGAGGCCTTCCTGAGTTTCTTTTGTAACTTCTGCCTTCTTGCATGCTGTCCCACATTTCAATCTTCTGTCTCCTTTTCTCTTCTTCAAGCTAAGAAAGAACCACACACAATGAGCCAGGCAGTGATAGTGTGCATCTTTGATCCCAGCACTTGGAGGCAGAGGCAGGAGGATCTCTGAGTTTGAGGCCAGCCTGGTCTACAGAGTGAGCTCCAGGACAACCAGGGCTGTTACACAAAGAAACCCTGTCTCAAAACACAGACATACATGCAAAGAGAGAGAGAGAGGGGGGGGGGAGAACGAGATACAAGAAAGCACACATAGGACGCATCCACAAGCTCCTATTATTCTCAAAAAAGTGCTCATTTTAAGAAATCTTAATTCAAACATCTTCCAAAGCAAGTCTTCACTTCCATCTCTTAAACAGCAGCCACACTGCTGTAGAAAGCTGGGCACTGTGCTATGCACCTGCAATCCTGCCCTCGGGAAGATGAGAGAAGACTAAGTTCAAAGCCACCCTGGCCTACACAGTGAGACCCAGTCTCAAAAATGACCTGGAATGAGTGGGTGTGGCTAGCAGACCAGTTTTATCACCTGAGTGGCACCTGGCTGTGCCTCAGGCACTGGATCATAGGACAATAGATTTCTAAGTGCACTGGAAAGTTAAGCAGTGTGGAAACCTAAGGGGAGATGAATCCCAACAGAAAACCTGCACTCCGTAATGAGCGCCCAAGAAAAACACATGGTCTTTGCTCTGCTCCCTGTCCCATGGACAGTAGGCCTTTTTGCAAGCAACCAAGTGTCTCAGTGGACATGGATGGCAGGGGTTTGCACAATCCCATTTCCAGCACCGTCCATTCTGCACTATTAAACTGTGATAGATAAGGACATGTGACAAGATCCCTTAAAAGCATATATTCTGCAGATCTCCCATAGCATGTACATCTCTTGCTAAATCTGCCCTTCAAGCTTCCATTGCTTATAAACACAGGAAGTTAAGAAAAATAGCAAATACCTCTTAACATAATGGTTGCTTTCTATCGCCAGCTACATCAAGAAGCCGGGTGGTGGTGGGGGCGGTAGCAGCCCACACCTTTAATCCCAACACTTGGGAGACAGAGGTAGGTGATCTCTGTGGGTTTGAAGATAGCCTGGTCAACAGAGTGAGTTCTAAGACTGCCAGAACTATACAGAGAAACCCAGTCTTGAAAGAAACCAATCAACCAAACAAACAATAAAAAACATACCCCAAAACAAGCAAGAAAAAGAATGTACGGTATAACTGAGTTGGGCCTGGTGATACGCGCCTGTGATCCCAGAATCCCCAGCTCTAGGGAAGCACAGGCAAACTTCTAGGCTAGCCAGGGCTACATGAGACTATGCCTCAAAAAACAAAAACAAAAACAACAAACAAAACAACAACAAAACAACCAAAACATATCCAATCCATCTTAACAAAACCAAAATCAGAGGGAAGAGGGGTGTGCAGGATGGCTCAGCAGGCAGAATGCTTGCTGAATAAGTCGGATGACCTGTGTGAGCCCCAGAACTCGTGGTGGAAGGAAAGAATGGCCCTGGTAAGCTGTCCTCTCACCCCCATAGCGTACCATGGCATACATGTGCCTGCACTCACACAAACTTAATAAATAAACATCCCAAGTAGATGCACAGCAGATAAATCCTAGCATTACCTATGAGAACTCTAAGCTAACTATGGGCCAGGCAGATAGGATAAACGTTAAAAAAAAATGCATATGCTATTTCCATTTCTATGGAGAGGGACTCACACAATATGCTCATAAAATATTAGATAAAATAGATCTGTGAAAATACCTAAAATAATTAGCATTACATGAGGCAGCAGGTAAGAAGCAGGGACAGTGGAGACTTACTCCACAGAGCAGACTTCTATACCACAGGTTTCTAATTACGAACTTTAATGTCAGGCTGGTGACTGAGAGTTTGGACAATGAACTTCCGCTGAAGGCTGCTACTGGAAGAAGCGTTAGGAGGGAGGGTGTACGCTTGGCTTGTGTCTTGTTATGTCCTTTCCTTCTGAGTCCCAGCCAAGCTAGGCAGACCAGATCCAAAGAGATGACCAGGCAAAAATAAGAGAAGCTGCAACCTACAGCAGAAAGGCACATGTCCCTGGACACCTCAGTAACGCAACTAAGACTATAATAAAAGGACCAAATCCTCTGGTGCCTCAAAGCTGACTGACAGAGGGTTCTTTCTGTGGGGATGAGACAGGCTCTGGAAACTTCTGGACTGAAACTGGAAGGCAGCCATTTCAGTGAGAGATCAGCTCAATGCTGGTGTCAAGTGTGATCTGAATGAAATGTCACCCGGACTCTTGCACTTGAATGCTTGGTCTCCAGCTGGCGGCAAGGTTGGGAACGTCGTGGAACCTTTGGGAAGGGCAGCCTTGCTGGAGAAAGCATGTGGATTTTGAGGACTTATAGCCCGGCTCTATTTCCTATCCTCTCTGCTGCTTGTATGAGGATGAACAGCACCAGTCTGCTTCCTGCTGCCATGACAGACTGCATCCTCCCCCGGGACTGTACACCAAAATAAACCCCGTCTCCCCAGCTGCTTTTGCCATTCCATCATAGCAACAGAAAAGGAGAACCACCTGATACAACAGTCTTCTCCCATGAGTAACCGGCCTGACCAGGGCAGTTCTTACTCCTTCACCTCCACCAGCACAGTCTCCATCCAGGCCCTATGCTGCCCTTTCTTGGGTCTTCTGAAACCCGCTGCAGTGTGCTCGACCACCCCTAAACCAGGTCATGTGCGATACACAACTGCAAACAAAACGAAGCCTGTAATGCCAGCACTCAGGATCACAAGGTGTCCAGGCACGGGGGAGACAGGCTGGCACCTACCCTGGCTCCAGTGCCCTGTGACCTGGGCACACAGTTTTGTTGAACAAGGCTGTTATAAGAAAACACCTGAAGGCAAGACAAACAAGAGATACGCTTTTCTTCAAGCGTTTTTCTCTCTCTCTCTTTTTTTTTTTTTGGAGCTGGGGACCGAACCCAGGGCCTTGCGCTTGCTAGACAAGCGCTCTACCACTGAGCCAAATCCCCAACCCAGAAAGTGTTTCTCTCTTGACAATTCAAAACTGCACAAAGCAAGCATGCTGGCCAACAGTAAACTAAGTGAAATAATTCCTGATATCCACCCAAGACACGTACTCACTCGCTCCCATACACACACCACCCTCATGTGCCGTGTGAATTTCACTGTCGTAATGTATTCACACTGATGTTCCTAACTGCATATTTTTCTCTGTATCGCCAATGTAAACACAGTAGACTCTGAAATGCATCTTGAACTTAATGAGACACTACCTTGCTCTGAGCTTACAAATAATATTAAGGTCAGAAGTGTGGATTAGCGGTAGAGACCTTGCTTAGCGTGCTCAAGGTCCTGAAAAAACAAAGACAAGACCCAACAAATTTATTAAGTCAACCCAGCTCATACCTGTCTTAGTTTTTCCTTATGTTTTTCAACTTGGGCATTCAGATCTTCCTGCATTCTCAAACGAGCAGCTGCTAAAGCCTCTTGTCGCTTAACAACAACATCAGGCTCTAAAATAGAGAAACAGTTAGGTATGAGTCCATATGAAATAGCCTATATAGAGAGCTTCAAATGTCAGGAAAACACAACAAAGTAGCCCGTTTTAACTCATAGCAGAGCACTGAGCTCTCTGACAGCCGCCACGGTGAGATTCCACTGTACAAATGGTCATCTCACCGACACCTGATCTTTAGGTTGACCAGCATTCCACAGCAAAGCAGAAAGCTTTGTATCTTTATCTATTTATCCATCCCTGATTAGCCCAGGTCTACGAGAAGAGGTGCAAGATTCTTGTTCCTACAAAGCAAAGTCCTTTCAATGAGAATTAAGACTCTGAATGTCCCAGTTTAACTTACTTTTGGTTGAGACAAGGTCCTGTATAACTTCGACTGACCTCAAACTCACTATGTATCCCAGAATGTCCTTGAACTCCTGATCCTCCTGCATCTACCTCCCAGTGGGGGGCTATGAAAGCCTGCCACCATACCCAGTTTTATTTGGTACTGGAGTTCTTGTGTTTGCTAGTTAAGCATTCTACAAACTGAGTCACAGTCCCAGCTTACTTTAAAAAAAAAAATTAAAAAACAAAACAACAAAAACAAAAACAACAACAACAACAACAACAAAAAAACAAAAAAAAACCCAGGGCCTCATCATATGTAGCTCTGGCTGACCTGGAACTCTCTATGCAGACTGGGCTGACCCCAAATCCATACAGCTCTGTCTTCCTCGGCCCCCTGAATTAAAGGTGTGTGCCCCACACCCAGACCTAGTTAACTTTTCTACCTAGTTGTAAATCAAGGCTTTCCACCCCAGTCTCAGTAGTATAGAGTCTGATGAACGGTGCTCTGTATTTAAGCCACACTGCAACATAAAACAATATTTCTTTAGGACACACTCACAGGAGTGTAGCTTCTAAACAGAATGGCTGCCCTTTGAGATTTCTTTAAACCACCAAATAATAAGTGGAAATCAGGTCCGATGAGGTTGGTGAAAAATCAAAATGAAATGCATATAAACCTAACACTGGAGTGTGTATGTGGCGGGGGAAGGTTGCACAGCTATTGGAATATGGAAGGAAGGAAGGAAAACACAAGAGCCACTAAATGGCACAGCCATATCCAATGAGAGCAGTTAAAGTCATAAAGCCAATGCAACTGTTTGACAAATATCTAGCAAGGCTGAGTGATATAATGGCTGTCATGTGGCTTTCCACTTCTGGTCTTCATCTCCATGTGTTGCAATGCTGGGGGGCTTTTAATATTTGGACAACTTGGGGATATGGATTGATGGGAAATTTATCAATCTTTTATGCTTTCCCCCAGGGGTACAGCTTCTAAGCTTTCCCAGAAAGTCCTGAGCACGCCACCCCTCCCACTCTTAGGGAGATGTCCTTATCTGACCCTACTTGAGGGTCTTCCTTATGCCTGGAGGTTGTGTCTCAAATGAAAATAAAAGAAATTTCCTTGTGAGGCTCCGGCTCCAAGGTACTCGTGGGTCACCTGCCCCTGTATTTACTCAGGAACAGGATGATTAGAACAAGGTAAACTTAGGAAGATAAACAAGATTCAGTGGGCAGATCAGGTTATAAGGCTCTTCTTCTATCCACTTAGGTGGATATGTGGCCCATAAGACTGGGGGGGCATATATAGTATACCCCACCCCCACCCCAGAAAAAAAGATACGGTAGCAAAGTTAAATGGGCTGGAGTTATCTCTGCCCCACACAGGGTTTTACACTGATGGACAAGGAATGAGGTATTCCGACCTCCCTTAGAAAAGTTAGCTCGTGGGTTGGGGATTTAGCTCAGTGGTAGAGCGCTTGCCTTGGAAGCGCAAGGCCCTGGGTTCGGTCCCAAGCTCAGAAAAAAAGAACCAAAAAAAAAAAAAAAAGAAAAGTTAGCTCGTGCAGGGCCACTGTGGTGTCCTGGGACCAAGGAACAAAAGCATACCAAGATTAAACATATAAACGAATTCCACAAATATAAAAACATTGTGTTATGTTCAAAATTGAATACTAACGGTAGCAGCTTTGACCAGAAGATTTTCCTTGGGCCTAATGACAGTTAGCACTCTGACCACCAAAAGTTGATAATAAACTGCTCAGGGCATGACAATCTGCCCAGGCTGGTTTGGAGATTTTTCTGTCTGTCTAGTGCCCTGGAAACCACAAGAGCTTCCAGCCTGAGAACGAGCTGTCATGCTTTGGCAAAGTGTGCCTCTAGATTCTTAAAGAATGGGTTATGAGGTTGATGAGGGAAAGTGATTGAGGGAAAAGATAACTCTGTTCTGTCACGGTTTATTAATGAAGACTAAACTTATGACCATGAGGAAGTTAAAATACATGTTGGGGACAAAAATATAATCTATGTTTTTGGAACAACACGAAATCAATCCCTCCCTACTGAGTTCTATATAAATAAAGAAGCACCCCACTTCCAGTCAGTCAGGCTGCAAGATTCCGAGGACTCCGGTGCCTGAATCCCTCCTCCCTCACCACTCCTGATTTCATCCATCGGACCTGGCCATCTCCAAGAACTGGCTCCCAGCAGCTAAACATGATGTGCATCCATCGGGGAATCTTTGCATCTCAATAAAATCTTTCAAAACTCAAACTTGAAGGCACATTTTGGCACCACCCACTAAGTAAAAGACAGGCACCTTCTTTTCTATCACATGATACTAACCCAGAACAGCCTCCGCTTGGTCCAGCTGCCTCTGCCTTAAAGCCCTCAGTCGCAGGGAGAGCTTCTGGATGACAATGTAGAGAAGGACGCAGCTGAAGAGGATATACCAGCCATAGCTGGCCAGCAGGGAGCCCACTGAAAAAAGAAACCAGTTTCAGAAACGGAAAATAGCATTTTTTTTCCTTCATTAATACTCTACAAAAATAATCGTAGCTCCTTCCTTCAGAACCATCACGATCTTTGAGGAAATGGATTGCTAAAGTAGTGAATCGCTGGGTACAGAAACTTCTCAAATACAAGGGGACTAGGGAGTAGCCCAGAGGGTGCAGAGCACAGCTGCTAGGTCCTGAAGAACTAAGGGGGGTCGTGTCTATCTGATTCAGGAAAGGAAAGGCCATCCAGACTCCATGAGTTACACTTTGTTAAGGAGTGAGACAGCAGTGTGTTGGGACCAGGCAGAGAGAAAGGCCCGGCGGAGCACTCCACTGCAAAAGGAAGATGTTAAAAGGACTCCAGTGAACCAAGCCCGCGAGCGCCGGCCCAAGTAGGGCGACTTCGAGAAAGCTGAGCTCGGGCCCAGCCAGCAGGCCCGGTCAGCCCATGGCATTAACGCCAAGCTTCCTGGAGGCCGACCCACCGAGCATGGCGGCGCCCGCCACCTCTCACCTGTGACGTGCAGGAATCGCAGGCTCTCGGTCTCCAGCGCCGGCCTCGCGGACAGAGGTTCCTCCTCGCGATCCATGGCTGCGGCCGCCAACGACTAGCCCTTCACTCTGCTCTGCGCTTCCGGTTCTGCCCTATGTACACGTGGCGCCCCCGGCCGTGGCAGTACTGACCTATCGCGGCTCGACCTGCCTCGAAGATCGACCAATCACAGAGGGGGTGTGACCAGAGGGCGGGGCTGGACGACGCCCAGGCGGAAGCGCGTTTGACTTTGGGGGAGGAGTTTGCAGCATTTTTTTTCTTTACAGACCTTGTACTTGATACTGATTGGACACCAAGGCCTATGCGATTTGAAGCCTCCAGGAGATGTGATTTGCGTCTCACCCTGTCTCAATGCCACTGAGGGGTTTGCAGCATAGACCCTCTCCAATCGTGTGTAAAGCGATCTACTTAAAGTCCTTTCTTCTAAACCACTGTCTCAAGGGAAGGAATTAATGTAGTAATGACTCCAACATGTTTAGAATCATGTGTCACATTACCACAGTTTTTGTAATGGTTCCCTGCAACATATTAGGGACACAATAAAGAAGATTGCTGCGATTTGAAATGGAACTGATGGAATCAAATTTCCAAGGTGAGGTTAATCAATGGGATTAATAAAGGTGAGTACTTTATTTGTGGTGTTTAACGGTGGAACCTTTGGGAAACTATTATATGAGGTCAATGTGGAGTTCCCCAGGGAAAAGGAGACCAGATTTAAATGCACCCCACCACAACACAACACAGCCAAAGGATATGATGGAATCTATATGGTGCTGCACCAAGCTTTTGAATCTCCAAAACGGAAATAAAACTCACTATGTCATAAAAATTAGTCTGTCAAGAATCCTGTTACAGTAATAAGTTTCTAAAGGACAGATGTTCATGGGACATGGGAGAGAAAAGTCTGGAACCACTTTACATTATCAACCACCTTGAAAATGGACTACTTTGATGACTGGATATTATCAGTTAAGGATATGAAGATAAGCCATGAATTTGCTGAATTTTTAAAATTTTATGTTCTCACTGGTTTCCTCCTAGTGGTAAAAAAATGATCATTCTGTTTAAAATTTTTGGGTATTGATGACTTCGACCCCACCTCTGAGCCACATCTCTGTTTGAATCTTCTCTTTGCTTAAGGTGATTTCTTACTTACTTTGGCTTTATCATACAAATGCAAGTGAAACATCTGGTAACCAGGGAGGAGGTTGCTCATTTTCCTGTTTATCCAGTCTCTTAACATCTGTAATCATGATGATGAAATAAGCAGTAACATTTAGTTTCATTAGAAGACAAGGTGGAGGGGAAATGTGGGGCAGTGGTGGCACACACCTTCAAACTGGTCTCTGAGGCCAGTGTGATGCAGAGCTCAGGACAGTGAGGGCTACACAGAAAAACCTTGCCTTAAAAACCAACCAAGCTGGGGGGTGCTGGCTCATGCCTTTAATCCCAGAACACTGGTTAAGAGGACTTAGTTTCATTAAAAGAGGAGGTGCTGGCTCATGCCTTTAATCCCAGCACTCAGGAGGCAGAGGCTGGCGGATCTCTGAGTTAGAGGCCAGGCCTGTCTACAGAGTGAGTTCCAGGACAGCCAAGGCTACACAGAGAAACCTTGTCTCAAAACACCAAAACCAATAAAGAGGGAGGTGAGGGGATATGACCAAAGTGCATGGTACACAGATATGACAGCGTCATAATGAAATCATTATTTTACACAGTGAATGACCATAAAAAGTGATCTTTTCCATTTGGGACCTTGCCATCTAAAATGGAAACTAGCAGCAATTCAGAAAGATAACACATTAAAATATAGCAAGTAGGCGCAGGAATGTATCTTAATTGGCCAGGTGGTTCCTTGCCTAGCCTATACAAAATCTCAGGTGTAAAGCCACTCACTGCATAACTGAGTATGTGGCATTTGTGAGGTGGTGCTTAAAGAGCATCAGGAATTCAGGGTCTCATCTTTGGTGTCAATAGGAAGGCCACAGCCTGTCTCAAAAAAACAAAATGGTGGGAGACAAAGGCAGGTGAAGCCCTGTAGTTAACCCTTCTCAAAAACAACAAAGCCAAATGTAGACACACACACACACACACCACATTTTGTTTACAAATCCAGTGTACATACATACATACTTAGGTATACACAGTATAACATTCAACTAAAATGTAAGGTTTTTGAATTGAGTGCATGGATTTTGGGCTTTTATTTCAGTTCTACAATACTGCACCTACTTCTCGGGTGTGATCCCTTTGTCCCTTTCATCAAGTGGTAGCTGTCTACCCACACTTACTGCAGCATTTGAACAGCTCAGGTGTTACTTGGAAAACTAGGGCAAAGGTGAATAGTAACCACAACTCCCACCACTGACTACGTAGACTCAATGCCTAACTCTAATCTGTCACTTACAATCACATCCTATGTGGGTCCTTCTTATAGCCATGCCCTTTGGGTTAGAATTTTCCCATCCGTTGTACCCAGCCAGGTAAATTGCTTTGGTTAATGTTGAGTTAAAGCATAAGACTTATCAGTTTTGAGTATAGTTTAATTGCCCAAGGAGAGTCAGGCATAGAAAGCCTACTCTAGTCACAGATGTCACGAGATTGCATAAGACTAGGCTCCTAAACATCCTACCACCAGTGGGAGAGGAGCTAATTGGGGCCTACCCCAACCCCTAAGACTTACTAGTTGACAGAGGTGCAAGAAACATTTTCTTCAGGGGCGTAGCCATTAGTAAGGTACCCAAGTTCCCATAAACAACCCTAATTCATTAAATCAGACACAAAAAGGGGACAGCTAATTGGAAAGAGGAAGATCATCTAAAGAACAAAGGAGGCTAGCAGGTGTGTGTGTGTGTGTATGTGTGTGTGTGTGTGTGTGTGTGTGTGTGTACAATTAAAACACATCATGTACATGAGTGGACATGTCATAAAATCCATTCTTATCCATAATTAACATGGGGTAATAAAAGCATTAAAAATAAAGAGCAGAGTCAATTATGAAAACAGATGGTGTGGCCAAACCTGCTGGCAAACTCCCAGAATTGCTGTTTTCCAAGACAAAAAGCAACTACACAGATGAAGGGTGTGGGGAGCTCAAGGGCTCAGAGGAGGCAATAAAACGACAGACCTGCTCAAGTGATAAGGGCCTGCCACTTTCCAGGAATGCACCACACCCTCAGTGCCCACAGGGGCCAGAAAAGGGTGCTAGATTCCCTGAAACTTACAGAAGGTTGTGATCTGCCGTGCTGGTGCGAGAACCAAACTCAGGTCATCCTCTTGGAGACGTCCTCTGAACACTGAGCCATCTTTCCAGCTCCAACACCTGTGTGTGCACTTATATGTATGTGGACACATGTATGGAGAGATCATTTCTATGGTGTGGATTCCAGGGATCAAGCTTCAGCTAGTCAGTTTTGTTATATCCATTAACTTAATTAGGTCAAGTCTCAAAACTAGGGCATTTACAGTTGTATAAACGCTAGAGGGAAAAAACATCCAAGATCAGGCGTGGTGACACCCCTGTAATCTCAGCTGTTGGGATGCAGAGGTAGGATTAGGAGGTCCAGGCCAGTTTTAGCATGTGGCTAGCTGAAAGCCAGCCTGGGCTACATGAGACATCATCTCAAATCAGCATCTTCATGCAGCTCCATGGACTCATTCCTGCAAGTGTTGCATGACTATCAGTTGATACAAATTTCTGCTGCTAACATGACCATTATTAGCCTGAATGAAATTCATGCTCTACAAAACAATTCAAGGAAAATGTGAGGCTCCAGGTAAAACATGGATTGAAGGTTCAAATGATTGAACCTCGTCAATTACTTAGGTCCTGAAACACCGAAGAAAGGAAGCCTCACTTGCCACTGCCAGCTTTGCAAAGTCCGTGACACTGGGACAGTGGCATACGTGATACAATGGTGTCCTGTTTTTCTCACCTACCCCAAATACTAAACCATCTAGTGCCAACATGGTTTCAGTCCAGACTGATTCAGGGCATGCCCAGGCCAGGGTTTCAAAGTCAAGCTACTTTTAGTAAAAACTGTTCCGATTAGAAAGTCATCACTAGCTTGTCATACCTGAGATTGTTGACCAAGACGTAACCTCATCCAGTAAAAGGACTCATAAATGAAGCAATGGAAAACAGAAATCTGCTTTGGTGATGGGGGTCTTGTAGTCTTAGGTTTAGGCTTAGCCACACCGCTAGCCAAAAGAAGCAAGTACATGAATCTGCCTTGTCAGCAACAGGGGCTGTGCATTAATAGAAGGGCTGTGGGAGCAGAACCAGCAGCCTCACTGGAGATGCTGAAAACCAGACTCCAATCCAGCATGGGAGAGAACTGAATTTAAGCCTGGGGCTCAGCAGAAACCACTGCTCCTCCATTCTTCTCAACCAGACTCTTGAGAGCCACAATTCCTGTGTCTTAGGCATCTGGTATTCGCCTCTACAAGAACAGTAAGTTACCAGCAATCGCAAAAAAGCATCCAGAGACTACCTGACACGCTTGTCACATTCAAAACCATCTAAGGAGTTTGAAAACTGTAACCAGGGGCTGGGAGGATGGCTTAGTGAGTAAGAGTGTTTGTATGCAGGCTTAAGTACCTGAGTCCAAATTCCTATAGCCCAGGTAAAAAACTGGGTCTGTCTACCCACACACCTACAGCCCAGTACTGTGGAGTAGAGATAGGAAGAGTGCTGGGATTTGCCTGCTGGCTGCAAGAGAGGCTCAGTGGGAGGCACTGTTCTCAAGGCAAAAAGGCAGAGCAGGGAAACTGAGGCACTGGTATTTAACAACAAAATCTTTCCTAGATAAGGAATACAGTAAGAAGCCTAGATGCCAAGGAAAATGTGCTTTAACCTGCCCCACGGAGAAACCATGACCTCTGTGCCTCTTTCCCACAGGCTGGAAGATTATTTTTGCTCATGCTATAGCACCAACAAGCAAATGTCTCATTTCCTATTTAAAAATTTTCAAATCATTTTAAATTGATTTGTGAGATGCTCATGTATATTGATTAAAAAGGTCAAAGAATGCCTATGTGTTTAGTCCTGAAGGCTTCCTGCCTTTACCTCCATGAAGAATCTAGTATTTTAGGAGCAGGAGTAATGTCTATTCTGGAATACCAGCTCTCCAGTTTCTAACTTAACCACTGCATACCTCACGGCAAACACACGGCACACAGTTTGGCAGCACAGTAGGTTGCCTTTATTTACCATTTGTAGAAAACTGGCATTGCCATTTCAAGGTTCCTATTAAAAAATTATCAGCAATAGTTCTGATCATTCAGCAAAGCTGCAGATTCCACGTTGCTGACACAAGCAAGGTTGTTACTCAATGCTCAAAATGCAAGACATCCCATGAGCTTATCAGAGCACCTGCCAGAGCTCAGGACCCATTTGGGACTGTGTCGTCCTCCATCTCTTCTTCACCCTCATCACTCGGCCCTAAAAGAGAACCACGGAACACGTTATGTCCATTCTGTGTTACCTACTCACTCTCACGACACACACACTGATTAAAAATGAACATACATGAGCATGTGCATACGTGTACACACACACACACACACACACAACTGTTAACTGTGTTCCACAATTTGTGGCAGATTTCTACAGATTTCTGAGTTTGAAATCCAGCTTGGTAAGTTCTAGAACAGCCAGGGCTATGTAGAGAGATCCTGTCTCTAACCACACACACATATGCACACGCGCACACACACCAAAAAGTTTTGCCATATTCAATTGTTTGGGGAAACTACTGGCAAGTCTGCCTATTATTTGGAAGCAAACAGCAGTTTTCCAGATGGATACACGTTACCACGCTTTGCTTGGCTATACCGGCAGTTTCTTTTCTTTTTTTTTTTTTATTTAAAGATTTTTATTTATTTATTTATCTTATATATAGAATGAGTGCACTGTCGCTGTCTTCAGACACGCCAGAAGAGGGCATTGGATCCCATTACAGATGGTTGTGAGCCACCATGTGGTTGCTGGGAATTGAACTCAGGACCTCTGGAAGAGCAGTCAGTGCTCTTAACCCGAGCCACCTCTCCAGCCCATACCGGCAGTTTCTTACAGACAGCTCACCAAGTGAAGTTGAATTTTTCTTGGAATCCTTCCCATTCTCACCTGCAGCCCATTACTCTACCTTGCACTCTGAGTGCACCCTGTACCCACAGCAAGCACCTGAACACTTAGAAAAGCTCCTTTACTATGCTTTGTACGTCTTTCAAATGCTGACTTTCATGATTCATTAGCAGCCCCACTGATGTCCCCAGAAATGTTTGTAACATTAGACCCACAGACCTACATTTTCTTTAACTGTCTTTCCAGTAACAGTGAAGCCTGTGTGTCAGGAAGTGCTCTACCAGATTTACATCCCCAGCCCAAGTTTTCCAAATTTTAATTTTTGCTTCAAATCTTCAGTTTTATCATTGGTCAGTGCTAGGGACTGAACTCAGGGACTTAAACATGGTATTTATTACTGAGCTCTATCTTCAGTACCACAGAAAAATCACTTTTATTTCTTCATGGAGGACCATGACGGAATGGTATATATTTAATGGGAGTGGAAGCAAGGAAGAAGAGAGCAAGTAGCATCCCTTGGCCTTGCTGAGGCACCAGCAGTTTTTAACCACTGCAGATGCTACTAAATGGAAAAAGCGAACATCTTGGAGTTACTACATAAATAATTTTACCTTGCCTGTCCCCAGGGGCCCAGAGACCACACAGTACCACAGTTCTTTTTTTTTTTTTCCGGAGCTGAGGACTGAACCCAGGGCCTTGTGCTTGCTAGGCAAGAGCTCTACCACTGAGCTAAATCCCCAACCCCTTCCACAGTTCTTAAAAATATCTCATACACTCTCCCTGAGGAGCGACTGACAATTGAAAGCTGCTGAAGTAGGAAGAGCCATTTTCTTCAGCAGGGTACCCACTGTAACTTGCCCTTGCTCTAGCAAGCACCCTTACCTCATACTCATGCAAGCAATCTGACTAAATCTGACTAGGGTCACAAAAACTAAAAAGAACCAAAACAGTTCAAAGATAATGATCCTTGGGAAGCTGTCATGGTAGTCGTTCCAGGGATACTCCTACTCAAATTTGTACTGTGTTTACTGTACTTGAATAGTACATCTCTAGTGCTCGACATGCGGACACAAATTGGACATTTGAACAACAGACTTGTTAACACCTAGCAAACACAGCAGTCCTCCCGCAAACCTTTAATGACAGTACCTATCTGAAACTTAAAGATGAAGATATTTACCTTCAATGATGAAACTTGCCCAAGGACAGTACTGGTCAGGCTCTTCATAAGGCCTGTGCTGACCCACTAAACTACCATTTACAGCAACACTTGCTTCCAGAGATTATGGTCTAAACTTTTCACCACTGGAGAGTTTGTTATTCTGTGAAGATGAACCTGACACTTACACACACCTAAATGGTAGAGGCTATTAACCCACCTGGTGAAGGCAATTGTTTTCCTAAACTATGCACATAAACAACATGTCACTGCTCTCAATAACGCAGAGAACTGAATGCATCTGTACATATCTAAGCACAGAAAACACACAGTAGAATACCAGGTGGAGGAATTCTGAAGCTATTGCCCTGTGGAATCATTACTGTATATGCAGTGCGTCAGTCCACCAACATGTCCTTTACATAGCATGTGTCTCAGAAGTTCAGTCACCTCTAGAACCTAGTTCTGTCCATATGAAATGTTTTACTACAACTTGTAAAGACCCCATAAATATCCCAGTGGCTTAAATTTCTTTATTGACCCTCCCTGCCTCCTGCCTTTGTTCTTCTTTTTCCTTTTCTTTCCCTTTTTTTGATAAAGGGTCTTGTATAGCCCAACCTGGTCTCAAACTTGTTTTGTAGCCACAAATGACCTTCAACTTCTTACCCTCTCGGCTTAACCTCCCAAATACAGGGATTATGGGCCTAATCATCACGATAGTCAGCTAATATTGTGTAATCACTCTAGTGTGACGTTTTGCAAGTTCAGACAGAAGAGTTTCCTCACCTGATCTGCGCTCTCTGCCAGGAATCTGGCCAGACTGCAGCAAGCCCTTCAGCCTCTCAACTTCAGCCAGTGTTGACGCATTTGCTATGGCATTCTAGAAAACACAGGAAAGGGGAGATGATGATGACCAGTACCCGGAAAGCACCACAGAAGGCCCAAGCACTTTCCCATAGAACATCAAGCACACAGTTCTGGGTCAGGGAAGGATTTCACTGGCACATTACAAATCAACCTAGAAAACAGGCTGTCAATTTTCATATTTAGGAGGAGATTCAAGCTCTTGTAAAAGAGAAGTGATCATTTCATATGCCCTTAAAAAGCTAAGTCTATCTGGAATCCTGTTACTGGAGACTTTAGGATTTTCTACCTACATTCCAACCAGGATTGTCAGCCAGCAAATCTTGGAAAGCAAAGAAACTAAGGCAATCTCTAAGACTGCACACCCAGGTGCAGTCTTAACTGCTCAAAGAAGTAAATGGATCCTGGGAAAAGGAGAAGAATACAGATGCCTTCAACTACTTTATCTAATTACTTCAAATCAAAGTCTGGTCAAAGAGTAGCTTTAAGGAAGTTTTTTTTTTTTTTTTTTTTTTTTTTTGGTTTTTTTTTTTTGGAGCTGGGGGCCGAACCCAGGGCCTTGCGCTTGTTAGGCAAGCGCTCTACCACTGAGCTAAATCCCCAACCCCAGGAAGTTTTTTCCTGAACTAGAATACCAGTGTCCTTAGGACTATGGGAAGATGGGCTCTACATGGCTCAGTACTAGGACACCACTGTCAGCCCCAACCTGGCTCTCTCCAGTCACACAACCTGAATACGTCCTCACCTTGATTGCTTCCACATCCCCTGCAGATGGCCCACCTTTCTTTTTGTCAGTTGGCAAACCAGCACCTGGATTAAAACTGGGGAGGAGAATATAATTGTTATATTCTGACTGTGCAAGCTGCTTCTCTTACTTTCAAAAGCTTTTGAAAGTAATTCAACCAGTGTAGTATCTTATCTTTGTTAACAAACTGATACAAGAACTCTCTCCTTCAGAAACACCACCCAATCCATCTTCCTAGAGAAAGCAGGATGTTTAACATCAAATTTAAGACTGTAAACCGAAATATATGCTCTGCTAATCGGGTAGAAATTTCCCATGATGTGCAGACCATGAATGGTCAGCCACCATCGTTCAAAGGTAACGCCACGCTAACCGCACTTTGGGTTAATTTTGCAGGAGGCCACTGTCAGACAGTGTTTCTGAAGGGGAGGAGAGTTAGGTTGGATATCCGTATCTTACGTTTTGCTTCTCCTGGCAATATCCTTTGCAAGCTGTGCACCCCGTTTGCCCTTGAACATTTTCTCTGCTTCCTGACGCTCCTACAGCAACACCACACACAGAGTTAATGGAAATAGGAATACCACATGCATTTAGATGCATTCCTCAGAAAACACGGAAGAGAATTCTCTGAAGTATTCTGGGTTGGTAAAAACACCAAAAGCCAACTTTAAATTAGACGACACATTGGTCCAACATTCTTGGGCAAAGTTCTCAAAAAGCCCCCCCGCCCCCCCAGTTTCAAAGAGTGGTCCCAGAGAAGAATTAGCACGTCAACATGGAAACGCCATTCTAACAGGCAGGGCTGCTCACAGCTGGATTACAGTATGCTCCCCATTGGAAATCCATCTAAGCAGACAATTCACTGTGTAGTTCAACTACAAAGTTTGGCCAACTTTGGAATGACCAACAAAGCCCTACCACAAACTGCTAAGAATAAAACAAAACCACCCCACAAAAACAGTAACAAACAACCCTGATTAAATGTTTTCTTTCCCACAGGTTAAGTTTCAAAGTAACAACAAAATTTACTTATTAATAAGCAAGTTTTAAAAAACCTGGCAATGAAAGCAAAGGCCAACTCTGTGATACCTCACAGCAGTGAGTGATACTCACTTTTAGTTTCACTTTCTGAAAGTCCAGTACTCTGACTTGTGGAACCTTATAAATCACATAGAGTCGATAATGCTTCTTATTGGTCACAGGGTTTCTCAGGATGCTGTAAGAAAAGGGACAGTTCCAATCTCACTCACCACAGCTGATGTAAGGCGAGGTCAGCTGAAGGCGCAATGACTATAAACCAAGAGCCAGCTCTTCCCACTTTACTGTCAGGAGTAACACACGCCATCCAGGAGGGAGCTTTTTATTACCAGGCTAGAGGTGTTATTTCAGGACTATAGTCATATCATCATAAGTAATTTCCATACCTTAGATATGTCAGTGATTTGAGAGATGCCAATGGGTCCAGATCACCCTATAAAATAAGAGTCATGGTAAGGACCGGGCTGACAGGCACACCACTACCCTGAGAGTTTGATATGGCAAGTATCTACACTATTTTATTTTTTATTGCTCTGGCACCTATTCCATTATTAATACAACACAACTGCTTAAATATTTTCTACCTAATAAACTGATAAATATATTCCAGCTTCCTTAAAGTTTGGTAGTAACAACATCTGCTTCAACAGAAGACAAAAAGATTTGATTTTCTAAAGCAATCTCAACATGGCTACTAAGCAGTGATTCAAAAATGGAACCAATGCTAATACCAGTGACTTACTTGGAGCAAGCTATTTTCACAGGAACCTCAAGCCAAGATCTTGGTCTAATGTGGGATTTTGATGTTTGAGACAGAACCTCATATAGCCTGGGGGGTCTTGAACTTGTTGTGCAGCCTAGGATGGTCTTCAATCCTGATCCTCCCAAATGCTGGAATTATGTGTATATACCGCCACACCTGGTGCAGAATGTCTTTTCTTGTTAGTGTATCCCAAGTGGCCACGATATTTATTATCAGACAGTATCTGTTATCCTAGACTCTGCCCCCATATCTCTTCAAACATCTTCAAAAACAAGGTGAATAGTATAGTTCAAAAAATTATGAATGCCAATCATGGTGGCGCATGTCTTTATCCCAGCCCTCGGGAGGCAGAGACAGACAAATGTCAATGAGTTTGAGGCCAGCCTATTTATTCTATGTAGTGAGTTCAGGCCAGCCAGGGATATTCTCAGCTTTTCCCAATTGTCCTAGAAACCATGATGAAACAAAAATAGCAACACTAAAAACCCACCTTCAAAAGCTACAACTGAACTAGACAAGGTATTTCCTGGACATCTCAGAGTAGGAATAGTTAAGGATACCAGCTACAGGACTGGCAAAGCGTTTATGAAGGCAGGAAGGCATGTAATAAACCACAGAATTCCATCATAACCAACAGACGTTCAGTCTGAGAAGTTACCAAGGATCTGTATGTTCCAATAGTGAGTACAGGGAGATCTGGATAGGGTGTGTGATGCGGCTATAGCAAATGTGGATCCTCATGCTTCTGGTCTCTTCTCCCATTTGGGACAAAGTTTTGCTATATATATTGTGATGGTTTGTATATGCTCAGCCCAAGAGGCACTATTAGAAGGTGTGGCCCTGTTGGAGTGTGTGTGTCACTGTGGGTGTGGGCTATAAGACCCTCACCCCAGTTTCCTGGAAGACAGTAGTATTCTGCTAGCAGCCTTCAGATGAAGATGCAAAGCTCTCAGCTCCTCTGCACCAGGCCTGCCTGGGCACCACCATGCTCCTGCCTTGATGATAATGGACTGAACCTCTGAACCTGTAAGCCAGCCCCAGTTAAATGTTGTCCTTATGAGAGTTGCCTTGGTCATAGTGTCTGTTCACAGCAGTAAAACCTTAACTAAAACATATATATAGTCCTGGGTGGTCGAACTGTGTCCCTTCCAGGACAAATTCCTACACTAAGTAAAAACTTGGGATAGACCTAAATTAAGTAATTCACCCCTGCACAGATGAAAGCAGGATACTCATTTCTACAGCATACACACCAAAACTGGAAGGACACAGAAGTCAGTGTGGCCTTGAAAATGGATGTGTACCTTTGTGAAATGGTTCACAATCTTAAAAAGCAATGACAGAAAACTGAATTTTCAGAAAGCAAACAGCCATCTTTACACAATCAGAGGGAATGCTAGAGTTTGAAAACTGGCTTACTACCATCAAAAGAATACAAAAGGAATGAAAAACGAATCACTCACACACACACACACACACACACACACACAGTATAGAACACAATGACAGCATGATGTCCAGTTAAGAAAAAGAATACTGTTGCTCAGTAGTGGGGGAGGGGAGCTTTCCTAGTATCTGAAAGATCCTAGATATAATTTTTGATTCTGTAATATATCACCCAGAGGCACTGGAAGACTCACTACCCCACAGCTATGTGATGGTGGAGCACTGGCTTCATAGCTGGGTGGCCTGGCTCACACCTGCAACCCCAGCATTTGGGAGTTAGCTAAGTCAGGAAGACTATATTAAGTTAAAGCCAGCATAGGCTACATGTGGAGTTGGAGGTCAACCTGGGTGACACAGTAAAGGGACTACCTCAAACACAGTGCAGGCTAATGGTTGATCGTGGACTGCCTACCAGACTTGATGGTAAGAGCCTATTGGTGAAGGCACCACACAGTTCTGTCACCGGATATGAGAAATCAAGTGGGTACTGAGCGAGAGGCTTCTCAGTGGGCTAGCTTTCATAGTACTAGAGGTGCTATGCAGGCTGCTGGGGGACGTCATCAGCAGTCTCACCCAGTTGTGAGTGCCGTTAGCTCAGTAACCACCATGTGGCAAGACATACCCATGAGTACAGTGGCGGCACAAACATTACTGTATAAACAACCATTTTCTGATTTAAGATCCAGTTCCACAGGAAGAAATGCATGCCTCATACAATAAATCTGGCTAAGAACCCATGATTGGGGAACTCATAGGCCTAGGGTGAACTGTTACTATTTGGTAAGGGGACACAGCATCACACAACTCTACGTATTTATCCCCGTAGATTAGTAGTATAGCTCTTGGACTACTATGGAGTGACAGAAAGAGACAGTGCACATGTATACATACAATTAAAACAACAGAATGGATGACAGAGAGAAAGTGCCCTTAAAAGACAAACTGTGATAGGCCAGTAACGCCACTTAATATAGGCAATGCAGTTAAAAACAAACTTAACAGTAGATTTAAAAACCTTACCACTGGTGCTTAGTGATGGCTTAGTAGTTAAGAGTACTTCTGGTTCTTTTAAAGAGCTGCCGAGGTTTGTCTCCCAACACCCATGTGGTGACTTACAGGCATTTACAGCTCCTGATGCTCTTTGAGCTGCATTGGTGTAGGCATACATAGTACACATACATATATGCAGGCCATACACTCATACACATAAAATAAATCTAAAACTTGGGGCTAGAAAGATGGCTCAGCGGTTAAGAGCACTGGCTGTTCTTTCTGAGGACTAGGGTTCAATTCCCAGCACTCACATGCCAGCTTACAATTGTCTGGGATCTAACATCCTCACACAGACAGGGATGCAGACAAAACACCAATGCACGTAAGATGAAATTAAGTTATTTTTAAAAAAATTCTAAAAATTAAAAAAGAATCCTATCTACAGTTTTTATAATTTAACATATATATATATATGTATATATACACATGTATATGTATGTATATATACACATGATGTGTATATATATATGAATGAGTTAGTTAGACTGGCTGACCAGAGAGCCCCAAGGATCTAGCTCTGCTTCCCCAGTGCTTGAATTGCACTATGCCCAACTTGCTTGCTTGCTTGTTTGTTTATAAAACATGGGTCCTATGGTTAGGTGGTAAGCACTTTAAATTATGTCATGATACTCAGGCAATTTTAGAAGTAGCTATGTTAATATAGAAAGACAGATAAAATGAAATTGAACTCCTAATCCAAAATATCAATGCATTATGATATAAAGGCCACTAAGAAAGTTAACACCTTCATTTGTTGGGGATTGGTTCTAATGCTTTGATTTAATTGGAAATCTACGTGTCTAAACACTGAAGGTTCTTGCCCACAATTGTTTTTTTTTTTTTTAATTTTTTCTTTTTTTTGGAGCTGGGGACCGAACCCAGGACCTTGCGCTTGCTAGGCAAGCGCTCTACCACTGAGCTAAATCCCCAACCCCCACAATTGGTTTTTGATCGATCAATAAAGATGCCAGGAGCCACTGGCTGGGCAAAGGGAGAAGGGGCAGGACCCTTAGATTTGCACAGGCTAGGACACAGGAGAGAGGGGAAGAGAGGAGAATCACCAGGTTTTGGAGGGAGATGGATCAGATTTAGAGCTGCAGAAGGAAAAATCATCCAAAATGTAGGTGAGAAGGAATGCAGCCCTGGAAGGGCTACCCAGAAGGAACAGAGCAGCAAAGATAAATCATAGGTTTAGAGGGCGCGGAGTCAGGATCACTGGAAGGACATCTCTGACAGTCGGGCGGATGATCCTGGTGCCCAGCCTTTGAGCTGGCTGAGGAATCAGCATGCATCCTCTTCCATCTGCAGACCAAAGGGATCCTGGGTGGGTGGAAGCTCGCCTGCCCAGAGCCAAAGAGAAGTAGCAAACTCACTGCTACAGTTCCCTTTTAGACGAAGTCTGAAATCTGGCGTGTACTTTATAGTTTTGCCCAACTCACTTACGAGCTGAGATTAGAGTACCACACCGAACATTGCCACTCTGCAAAACATGGGAGTCTGTTTATCCATTGAAGGGGAAGGAGGGTTTCAACAGAACACCAGAAGCACTAATGATCGTGAGTGACAAACTAGATTGCACCTAATGGGAACTCTCCTACCAAGACACCCAGCAGAATCAAACTCAAAAGGCAGACCAGAGAGGGCAAAGAGATCAGGGACTTATAATCCAAATGCCTTGCCAATTCCTAGCACAAAAACCAGCCAAACCAACACAACCAAAAACAAGCAAACAAAGGCTTAAATAGTAAAATAATCAGGGAAAAACTCAAAGAGGAAATAGATAATTTCCTGAAGGAGAAAGAACCCTTAACCTTGCCCTTTTACTAGTTTTCTCCATTCAACTTACCAGTTCCACTAGACTGTTGTTGGTGAGAATGAGTTCTGTCAGGCAGGGAAGAGCCTGATCGAGACCCTCACCTATACGGCTAAAAGAAAAAGAGAGGGTCTCAGTGAAAACAAAATTAAACATGCTAACACTTCAATGTTAGAATGCTCTTCTCCCACATCCCATCTCAGGGAGAGTATCAGAGGGAGCCTGGCCTGAGGCACAGGGTCAGTGACAGGGATGGGATGACCCAAGGACCCCATGCCTCCTCAGCTTCTTTCCACTGCCAAGCGGTCTAGTGCAACCCAAGGGAAGGTGAGATTCTGGGGCAGGAAATAACTACCTAGCTAATTTACAGTTTCTTGTTCAGAAAACTCAAAACCCAATAATTCTGCATGTAGAGAGCTGGTGTAAGACATTCATCAGAGGAGAATGTTTAATCATGAAAATAGCTCTCCCTAAAAACACTACTCAGTGCTTTTATGGGTATAGGTGTATGTCTTATATTGCATATCTACCAACTCTGTGCTTGGCTCCTGTGGAAGCCAGAAAAGGGCCTTGAACTCTCTGGAACTAGTTTCAAGCTGCCATGCTGGTCTGGGAAAAGCAGCAGCCAGTACTCTTACCTAGAGTCCTATCTCCAGCCCCTGGGTTCTTTTCTTAATGAAAGTTTGCCAGCAGGGTGGTGGTAGCACATGCCTTTAATCCTAGCACTTAGGAGGCGAAGGGAGGCAGATCTCTGAGTTTGAGGCCAGCCTGGTCTACAGAGTGAATAACATCCAAAGCTCATAGAGAAACCCTGGCTCAAACAAATATGATCTTAATTTCACAGAATTATATTATAGAAACCAACTACAAAACCAAAAACCAGCAGAATGGATGACGTATAGGGACTCAGTGAAAAGTAATTTTATTTCATAAAAAGATTTTTTTGTGACAGGGTCTCGCTATGTAGCCCTGGCTGGAATTTGCTGTTGACAAGGCTGTCCTTGAACTCAGAGATTAGTCTGCCTTAGACTCCAGAGTGTTAGGATTAAAGGCAGACACTATTGCACATGACCTCTATAAATCGTTTTATTATGATGCTGTTGATGACGTCTCTGAATCTGAAATGTTGACATAGCACAATGTTCCAAATTTAAGGTTTAGTATCAGTTACAAATATTAGAGATTTCTGAAGAGTGGCAAGTAAGGTCAGACCAACACCCAATCTCTTAGGTAAAGAGCTCTATTCATTTCTCCCTTTAAGAAGAGACACGGAAAGGCTGGAGCGGTGGCTCAGCAACTCAGACCTCTGGCTGATCTTCCAGACGACCCAGACTATTCCTAACACCTGCAGCAACTCAGGACTATCTGTAAACCCAGCTCCAGAGAAGCCGATGCCCTCCTCTGACCTCCAAAAACACTAGGAGGCTGTGTGATACCTGCAGGCAAAACACTAATATACATTGGAAACCAAACCAAACCGAACGGTATCTTTGGGGTTCATTATAACACTTACTTAAGGGAAGAAAGTATTCTCACTAGCAGACACTCACCAAATTCTGTTGTTGTTCACTAATAATGTTTTCAGTCTTCTCAACAACGGAAAGCCATCCAGTTTCCTGATCTCATTGTCAGAAAAATCAATAGCATCAAACTGGTCTAAGGTGGCACCCAGATTTTCAATAACAGGAATTTTATATCCTGTAGAGGGAAAAAAATACAACAAATATTAATATAAATGAAAAGTCCTGAAAGTAGTAGGAGTATTTGACAGTAACTTGGCTCAAAGCTTTCATTCAGGAAGTTAACCTGGCCCTGGGGCCATGCCAAGCACTGAACAAAAATAAGATAAACAACGAACGAGTTACGGAGTCCCTAGTGCTACGAAGCTTGTAGTCCTGAAGTAAATTGAAGAGGCTGAAGGCAAGAGGAAGAACAGATGGGCATGCTTACTAGTATTGGTGCCCATGGTTTATTAAGAACGTCTACGAGGTGGTCCCACTGTTTTAAGTCCTTAGCGTCATTAGTCTCCATGACAGAATTAACACTTTAAACTGCTACTGTTGGTGCCCAAGTCTTGTTCAGACGCTGGTGACCAGTATTCTCAATCCTTCACATAACTCATCAGTGTAGCTTCATGGTGTCCTGACTCACCCTCCTCCCCACTGGCTTCAATTCAGAGCCGAAAACGGTTTACATATATCCACAAATCACAACCAGCATTCCCTTCATTGTCTAACGGGCATCATCATTGAGCTAGGTACTGCAGAAAGAAAAGGAATGACGTACATAACCCAGTTGTGAAGGAGTGCAATAAGAAGTATGGTGCCAGATTAAGCACTCTCGAGATTGCATGGATTTCTGAAATACAGCACTGATCAAACTGTGCCAAGACAGTGAAAGGATCCAGATGCTCGTGAACTGGACTTTTTCTCTGAGAAAGTTAATTTCAACAAACAAACAAACACACACACACAAAAAAAAAAAAACAAAACACGAGGATTTCCCATAGGCAGTAAAAAAAAACCTGTCGCAAATGTCGGTACATAGTGCCCTGTGACTGTGGTTGCCTCGGGTCACAGAGTTATAATCTTAACCCCGTTCAAAGCCATCTCCTGAACAGTTAACGATTGCATTCTCAATTCTATTTTAAAAACCAAGGGCTATTGCTGTCAAAACCGAACAGGTGGGTTTCACCACCCCACACACGGAAGTGACCATTAAGCCTTGGTCGAACAGCTGGAAAATACCTTTACAAAATGAATTATCAGGGGCTGCGAATTCGGCTCAGCAACGCAAGTGCTTGCCTAACAGACATAAAACCCTGGGCTCATCCGAAGCACCATATAAATGTGCACACATTTAAACCCAACATCCACGAAATGGAGTCAAGAGGGTCCGAAGTTCGAGATAATCCTTAACTATATAACGGTTTGAAGTCAGCTTGGAATACACGAGACACTGTCTCAAAAACTAATGAACAAGACCAAACGTGACTTATTGGGACAATTATGGTAATTTTGGTACATATTCAACCTACCCTCGCGTGCCATATTAACGCATTTGCTAAATCCAGTCGGCCGCCGTTCTGTTTTCTATTTTCCTAGTCCTCAAACAGTTAAGGCTGCTCAGCACGCGGGGCAAAGCCTAATGAGTAAGGACCGGAGAAGGAATCGAGGCGCCGCGTTTGCTAGCAGGTAACAGTCCCAAAGGTCCCTGCGGGACCATCGATTGGAGATACCCCAGGCCCAGGTGGAGGTGGAGGCCCGCGAGCCAGGCTCCGGCCTCCGCGCACGCGGCGGGGCCGGCTTCTCGCGGCCGCGCGCCGGGGCCGGAACACAGCCCGCGCTCCGTCTAACTCACCGCGGAGGTCCAGCTCACGGTCCCGCACAGCATTGGTGTACTGTGCCGCCTGCTCGATCAGCTCCGCCGTCAGCTTCACCATTCTGTCGCCGCCCGCGTACCCTCACCTCAGACACCGGCCTGTGCCTCCCGCCAGTGCCGTGTCCCAGGGTGCACCGCGCCTCGCCGCCAGACAGCATCAATCAGAGCCCCGCGCAGCTCGACCGCCAGGCTAAAGCAATCGAAGACGTAGCCGAGTGTCTTTGCTTCTGGGTTCTGTGCTTGAGCATGCCTGGGAGTGTGGGGAGCCCAGATTCCAGGTTTTTGTATCCAAAAGATAAGAACACGCGAGGGATACTCTATCTCACGTCAGTGCACCTCAAGGGAGGGGTAGTTGGGACTCCGCTCCCTTCTCCAGCCAACAAAGGGCGGAGACTGTGAAGTCTCCAGGGAGCCAAATTCTTAAACATTGGATTTGGGCCTCCGCACAAAAGGTGCAGGACCAGTAAGTAGACTAGATTGCCTTAAAACAGAACACATCTGACCTGGTGAGGGTGAACTTGTGGCCTATAGATATTTACGTATTCATACCAAAGGGCTGATCAGATGGCTTAGAGGTTAAGAGCACTTGCTGCTTTTATAACAGACTTGAGTTGGCATTCCAGTACCCATTTGGTCACCTGACAATTGCTTTTAACTCCAGCCTTAGGGGATTCGCCATCCATTTCTAGCCTCCTCAGACACCTGTAATAGCAAACACACACACACACACACGCACGCACGCACGCACGCACGCACACACACACACACACACACGCACACATACATACATACAACATACAAATAAAATCATGAAGTCTAGGCATGGTTGAGAATGTCTTTAATTCCAGCAGTTTGGAGACAAAAGGAGGTGGATTTCAGAGATTGAGGCCATCCTGGTCTACAGAGCCAATTCCAGGACAACCAGGGATACACAGAGAAACCCTGTCTCAGGCAAACAACAACAACAAAAAGTTCATATGAAGTGCAGGAGAATACACACATCAGAAATTGACCTTTGATGAGTGCCCCAGTGAACACAACATATCTGCAGAGCCTTGGCCTCTGCCCCCAAAGCCTTAATTTCACAAAATTGTGTGCTTATTTTTTTATCATAGCTTATTAATTAATGTCCATGCTTGCCTGTGTATGTGTGGAGGGGAGGCTTCGGACTAAAATTCCCTGGAGCTGGCCATTGTGATCCTCTGGAAATTTAATCTGGTCCTCTGCAAGAGCTGAAAACACTCTTAAAAACACTTTAAAGTCATTTGTATATCTCTGTGGTTTTGTCCACGTGAGGACAGATACCCACAATGGCCAGAGGTGCCAGATACTCTGAAATTAGAGTTACAAGTGGTTGCTGGGATCTGAACTTGGGTCCTCTGAAAGAGCTGTATGTGCTCTCTTACTTGCTGAGTCACGGAATGACTGACTGACCTGAGGGTGAACTTGAACAGCTCACTCTCCTGTCTCCACCTCCATGTGCTAGGGTTATTGGAGTGAGTTTATGTATCGGTAACCTTCAGCCCTGGGCCATCAACTCCAACTGAGGCTGCACCTTCACCAATGACCCTCCCTGGCCTCTCACAATGCCCAGCCTCAGCTGCTTTTCATAACCTGGGTAATTCTCACACGTTACCAAGTCCAGCTGCATCGCAAGGTGCAGCTTTGGCATCTCTGGAACACACTTGCCAGAAGATTTCACCTCAGTGATGCTGGTCTCTTCTTAATCACTGCTAATTTCTTACCTCCAGATAACTAACCAGTATCAATCGGACCAACCAGTAGTCCCTTCTATTCTTGACTTTAAAGCCAGAGCCACATGGCCAAAGCTACCAAGTTCTGTTTCTTACTGGACTTAGAACATGGCCCCCTTCTTCCATTACATTATCGCCAACTTTCTGTTTTTCAACCCCACTGGCTAATGCTTGAATGCTGGGATTAGATGTGTGTCTCACCATGCCTGGGCCCAAGCTCTTTGTGGTGACTATGTCTCAAGATCCAGATCAAAAGCTCGTGTCATCCCATGTCAGTTTGACATACAATCCTATCTCCTTGTATCCAAATGACAGCAATAACCAGGTCATAGTAATATAACTATCTGATGTTGAACTGCAAATGTATAAACAGTAAGTTTAGCTGGGTGGGATCTTGCCCTGAGGTCACCACTCCCCTAATCTGTTGATCTTGAACACAGGATTTATTTTGGTTGTACCATCTGGTGCCCCTTTAATACTTGAGCCGTATATTATTATATTTTTACAACAACAATATATTTTGTGTTTTTCCTTCCTAAGCTTGCTACACTTGATTAAAACTTCTCTTCATGAGAGTAAACCAGAGGACAAAGTCTATGCTGGGCTTTTCTGAGACTTCTTTTACCTTAGCCTCTTTACTCTTTACCTTGGCCTCGGGTAGTCTCTTCAGACAATGGCAAAAAGCAGCAACATTCTTCACCAAAACATCATAAGAACAATCTCCAGAGTTCAAATCACCCTCAGCACCAATGTCTTCCACATTCCTACTAGGATGACACATTAAGCCCCACTTAAAGCATCCCACTGTTTCCAAAGTCCCCAAATCCATATTCCTCCAAACAAAATCATGGTCAGGTCTATCACAGCAATACCCAAGTCCATGGTACCAACTTCTGACTTAGTTATGGTTTCCATTGCTATGAACAGACACCATGGGCATAGTGACTCTTATAAAGGACAACCTTTAATTGGTGCTGGCTTACAGGTTCAGCAGTTCAGTCCATTATCCTCACAGCAAGAAGCATGGCAGTGTCCAGGCAGATGTGGAGCTGGAGAAACTGAAAGTTCTACATCTTGTTCAAAGAGGGTCTCGAAGCCCATCCCCACAGTGACACACTTCCTCCAACAAGGCCACACCTCCTAATAGTGCCACTCCGTGGGCCAAGCATATTCAAGCCAATGTCTTCCACATTCCTACTAGGATGACACATTAAGCCCCACTTAAAGCATCCCATGGTTTCCAAAGTACCGCACTACTTACCCAACACTGATATTGAGAGACCAAATCTTGAGTTTAGACTCCATCTTATAGAACCTGACCTAAGGTTGAACTCGAGTTAACAAACAAGCCAGCATCTAGCATCAGTTCCCAGGTTACTCCCAAATAAGACCAGTTTCCAGGTTACGCTCTCCAACAAGCCTGCCCCTGGCACTTCCTAACAACTACCAATCAGGAGGAAAACGGAAATCAGCTTTATGGTTTGGCTCCCAGCACCAGCCGATTATGTTAGAGGACAACAAAATTCCATAATGGCTCCCCAGTCAGCTTTGTGCCAAGCTAGAAATCCCCTCAGTTGCTTAGCATTTCCTATAAAAGCTTGTCCTGCTGAGAGCTCAGGGCCTCACCTTCCCATTCTGCTATGCCACAGGTGCCAGCGTGGCCCAAGCTTGAGCTTGTAATAAAGACCCTAGTGTGACTGCACTGGAATCGACTCTTTGGTGGTCTTTTGGGGTTCACGAAATGGGCACAACAATATAACTTTGGTTTTTGCCTTTGCGAATTCTGTACTCCTGAGCTTCCACACCAAGAAGCATGAGCTCACTCTTGGTTGCCAGGTAATAAAAGGACTTAGATACTCCTAATTGGCTCAGTGTGGTTGTCAATAACTATCTTATGTGAACCATTTCACCCATACCCAGTTTTATCAATATGCGCGCGTGCGTGCGTGCGTGCGTGCGTGCGTGTGTGTAGTAAATGCTGTGGGCATCTGGAGGACAGAGGAAGAAGTAGGTGTCTCTCATTGAACCTAGAGGTAGGCTGGCAGCGAGCAAACCACTCAGTGATTCTCCGGTGCCAGTGTCTGTTTTATCTGCCATCATTGGGGCTGTAGGCCCATACAACACCTGACTTTTTATGTGGGTCTTAGAGACTTGAACTCAGGTCCTCATGCTTGTACACCAAGCACTCTTAACTGCTGACCCACTTCCTAGCCCTTGGTTTTTGGTGTTGATATATCATAATGTATGCTTTTTGCCTGAGGAAACCGTTTCATGGTGGTAAGGTTTACTTTGGTCTACGGTTAGGATATACACCATCATGGTGGTTAATATGTAGGAAGTCACGGCTGTAGGCATTTGATGCAGGTGTTGCATTGTATTTACAGTCTGGATGCAGAGAGAAATGAATGCTGTATCCGGCTTACTTTTTCCTTTTTCCTTTGACCTGGGTGTTAGCTCTTAGTATTGTATTGCCTTTATTCAAGGTGGATTTCTTTCTCAGTTAAACTTATCTCAAAATGCCCTCCGAGACAAAACTAAAGGAGGTCTCACTAATGCACTGTTTCTGGAATCGATATAGGAAGGAAGTGACCAAAACATACTTCCCCCCCCAATTGTGGTGGTTTGAATAGATATGGTCCCCATAGACTCGGGTGTTTGAATGCTTGCTCCATATGGAGAGGCACCATTAGGAAGTGTGTCCTGGTGGGGGCCTGGCTTAAGAGGCTTCAGAAGAAATTTAGTATGTGGCCCAGAGACTGTTGTGACATTTTGGTAAAGAATGTGGCTGCTTTTTTGCCCTTAACTGAAAAATCTGCCTGAGGCTAAAGTGAAGAGTTTTTGATTAATTCTGTTGGCAGAAGGAATCTCAAAACAGCCTTGTAATGACTGTCTTGTGTGGTTATTAATGTGCACTTTAATGCAAAACTATAATGAAAAAGGAGCAGGCTGAGCAAGGAAAAATACAAAATGTTTAATCTGAGGAGAAAGGGACACGTAGAAATGGAATGAGGCTAAGTCCTGCGATCAAGGAGATGAACAGATTAAAGAAAAGTCTGATGTTAAATGGATTAAAGGGAGTGGTGATGCAGGGCAAGACCCATGCAGCTAAGCTTCCAACCTGTGAAAAGGAATTAAGGGAAAGGGAAATAAAGCTTAGGGCCAAATGTGGGGTCTCACAACTTTGATCTCAGCACTCAGAAAGCAGAGGCTGGTGGATCTCAGAGTTTGAGGCCAGCCTGGTCTACAGAGTGAGTTTGCGGACTGCCAAGCTTAAGCAGTGAAGGGACCCATCAAAAATAGAAACCTGGTGAAGATGTAATTGAACAAGGGGAAATGTTCTAGCCCCAGCAAGCAGCAGGACAAATGGTGGCACTATCAGGAGGTGTGGCCTTGCAAGAGGAGGTGTGTCACTGTAGGGCCAGGCTTTAAGATCTCCTATGCTCAAGCTATGCCCACTGTGGCACAGTCTCCTTTCACTCCCTTCGAATCAAGATGCAGAAGTCTCAGCTCCTTCTCCAGCACCGTGTCTGCCTGAACACTGCCATGCTTCCTGCCATGATGATAACGAACTAAACCTGTAGAACTATAAGCCAGCCCCAATTAAATGTTTTCCTTTATAAGAATTGCTGTGGTCATAGCAATGAAGCCCTAAGACTCCATCTGAAATACCGTTAACACCACATTCAAAGGCCACTCTTCTCTTATAGCTCTCCAAAGACACTCTTGTCAAAACCAAGCGTCCAAGCTCGTGAAAGTCTGCTTTGAACTAGCCGTTCTATTCTATGGGCTTACTTGCATAATATCATACTATTTGTAATAATACATGCCTTATAAAAGAACGTTCAAGCTTCGCTTTTTCTCAACACTTTGGTTATTCTTGTTCTTTACGCTTTTTAATATAAATCTTAGCTAAATCTTATATCTAAAAAGAGTCTTTGGAGATAAAATAGGAAGGGGAATGGGGGTGGATGGGGGGGATGGGAATCAGGTGTAGGGCGAGCCAGGGAGAGAGGGCTGGGAGAGTGAAGGAAAAGCAGGGGTGAGTGGGGTGGGGTGGGGCATTTCTAGGGCGTGCCAGAGATGTGGAATGGGGAAGGCTCTAGAGAGTCTATGAGACTGACTCTAGCTGAGACTCTTAGTTGGTGAGGGATATGGAGCCTAAAGTGGCCACCTCTGGCAGCCAGCCAGAACTTCCAGTGGCGGGATAAGGACACCAAGCCTACCACAAAGTGGTCCACCCAAAATTTGTCCTGTCTACAAGAAATCAGGGACCAAAATGGAGCACAGACTGAGGGAATGGCCAGCCAATAACTGGCCCAACCTGAGGCCCACCCCATGGGCAAGCACTAATTCCTGACACTATTAATGATTCTCTGTTATGCTTATAGACAGGAACCCAGCATAACTGTCCTCTGAGAGGCTCCACTCAGCAGCTGACCAAACATTAGACAGAGTCCAGAGAATCTTCTGGAAGGATTGGGGGAAGGATTGAGGGATACAAAGGGGATAGGGATTCCATAGAAGATCAATAGAGTCAACTAACCTGGACCCTTGGCGTCTCCCAGAGACTGAACCAAAGAGCATACATGGACTGGACCTAGCCCCTCCCCAACATTATGTAGCAGATGTGCAGCTTGGTCTTCATGTGGGTCTGCCAACAACTGGAGCAGGGGCTGTCCTGGACTCTGTTGCTGACGGTGGTTCCTGTTTCCCTAACTAGGCTGTCTTGTCTGGCCTCAGGGAGAGAGGAAGGGCATAGTCCTGAGGTGACTTGATGTGCCAGGTGGGGTTGGTACCCGGGAGGCAGAGAGGTGGTTCCTCTTCTCAGAGCAGAAGGGGAAGGGGGAATGGGAAGAGGGCTATGTGAAGGGAGGGACTGGGAGAAGGAGGACTATGATCGGGATATAAGAATAAATAAATAAATTATTAGAAAAAAAGAAATGCCTTCTAAAATGTTTGAGGGAATCATGGACATTATTTCAAAACATTACTCTCACATTGTTCAGGAAAATATTTTTGTGTCATATAACTTTTCTATAATTTTGCTTTGTGATTGTTTAAAAATTACACAAAACAAATAACGCTACCCCCCCATATCCCAAACAACCGTCGACATAATTCCAACTTTCTTTACTTCCAGAATGAACCACTAGGTGGAGTCCTTGGACTAGAGAGCTGGTCTCTAAGAGGTGGAAAGACCTTAAATTGGATACGGTAGGGTGTGTGTGTGTGTGTGTGTGTGTGTGTGTGTGTGTGTGTGTGTGTGTGTGTGTGTGTGTGTGGGGGGGTGGGGGGTAAGGGATCTGAGAGGAGGTGAGGGACAGGAGAGAATATGAAAATATACTGTATGGAATTCTCAAAAAGTAAATTTAAGAGAGATGTAGCAGTATTTCTCTTCTTTAAAAAGGGGAACTGTGGCAAGCCCTTTGGGTGATCCCAGAAGAGCAGGACATTGGACACAGAGTTATGTATGCTGTTAGAACTTGACTTGGTTTTGCTTTGCCTGTGACTGTGCCCTGGTTCTTTCTTTTCAAATAAGAGAGTATTTAATTTATGTTTGATTTTATAGGAGCCCACAGTTGAGCGTATTGAACTTTTACAATAGGTTTGGAAGCTTTATAGAGACTTTGGATTTTTAAAGAGACTGAACCTTTTTAAAAAAAGATTTATTTCTTTATTTTATGTATGTGAGTACACTGTAGCTGTCTTCAGACACAGCAAAAGAGGGCATCAGATCCCATTACAGATGGGTGTGAGCCACCATGTGGTTGCTGGGGATAGAACTCAGGACCTCTGGAAGAGCAGTCAGTGCTCTTAACCGCTGAGCCATCTCTCCAGCCCTGAGACTAAACTCTTTTTTTTCTTTCCTGAGCTGGGGATCAGACAGGGTCTTGCACTTGCTGGGCAATGCGCTCTACCACTGAGCTAAAATCCCCAACCCGGAGACTAAACTCTTGAAAGTGTTCAAGTTTGTAAAGACTGTGGGACTTTTAAAGTTTGCAGTGTGTTTTCTACTATAATATTAATGAGGTCTTGGAGATAACAAGAAAGGAAGTGTTATGAGTACTAAGCTATTGCTATGTGTGTGCGTCAAGATGATAAGGAATCAGTTGTGCCGGCTAGTTTTGACACAAGCTAGAGTCATCTGAAAGGAGGGAACTTCAACTGAGGAAATTCTTCCATAAGATCTGGGTGTAGCTAAGTCTGTTGCATTTTCTCAATTAATGATTGATAGAGAAGGGCCCAGTCCATTGTGGGTGGGGGCACCTCTGGGCTGATGGCCCTGTGTTCTATAAAAATTCAGGTTGATTAAGCAAAGAGCAAGCCAGTTGTCTTAGTCAGGGTTTCTATTCCTACACAAACATCACGACCAAGAAGCAAGTTGGGGAGGAAAGGGTTTATTCAGCTTACACCTCCACGTTGCTGTTCATCACCAAAGGAAGTCAGGACTGGAACTCAACAGTTCAGGAAGCAGGAGCTGATGCAGAGGCCATGGAGGGATGTTACTTACTGGCTTGCTTTTCCTGCCTTGCTCAGCTTGCTCTCTTAAAGAACCCAAGACTACCAGCCCAGGGATGGCACCACCCACAATTGGCTGGGTTCTCTCCCCTTGATCACTAATTGAGAAAATGCCTTACAGCTGGGTCTCATGGAGGCATTTCCTCAACTAAGACTCCTTTCTCTATGATAACTTCAGCTTGTGTCAAGTTGACATAAGAAACCAGCCAGTATACCATAAATAACAATTCTCCAGGACCTCTGAATCAGATTCTGCTGCAAATTCATACCCCAATTGAGTTCTTGTCCTGACTTCCTTGGATGATAAACAGTGATGTGGAAGTATAGGCAAAAT
The DNA here is from genome assembly GCF_011064425.1 of Rattus rattus. Taxonomy (NCBI): domain Eukaryota; kingdom Metazoa; phylum Chordata; class Mammalia; order Rodentia; family Muridae; genus Rattus; species Rattus rattus. The sequence continues at coordinate 134,302,890 of NC_046155.1, forward strand.
ATTTCCCAAGTTGGGTGGTCATGGTGTTCATCTCAGCATTAGTCCTCCTAACTAAAACAGAAATTGCTACCAGGAGCAGGGTGTCTTACTCTAGTAAACAAATGGGTGACATCAAACCATAAGTGGATTTTGATATCCTTATGACTTTTCAAACATTTTTCTTTTTAAGTACATTTAGTGTTGCTAAGCTTTCTCAGTCTGAGCACACTGACATTTTAGGCTGATAGTTCTTGGTTCAAGCCTTTGTGCACACTGTAGGAAGCTTAGTAGCATCCCTGTCTTCTACCTGATAGATGGGAATGACATCCTCCAGCTGTCAAAAATGTTTGCAGACACTGCTGAAGATCCTCTGAAAAAGCAAACAGATCTGGTCGAGAACTTTTGGTAATAAAACATTCTTGGCTCTTGTCACTTTTGTTCTTATAGGAATAGGAATTCCTATAATAATAGGCTTCATAGGAATACTAAGAGATGTCTAGTTACCCTTAGTGTAGATAGTCTATATGGTGGTTTAAATGAGGATGACCTCTATAGGCTCAGATGTTTGAATGCATGGTCCCTGGTTAATAGAACTTTTTGGAAGGATTAGGAAGCATGACTTTATTGGAGGAGGTATGTCACAGGTGTGGACTTTGAGGTTTCAAAAGCTAATGCCTTCTGTCCCTATATATATCAAGACAGACGCTCTTAACTGCTGCTCAAGCACCATGATGGATGCTCCCTACCATGATGACAATAGACTAACCCTCTGAAACTGTAAGCAAGATCCCAGTTAAATGCTTTATACTATAACTTGCCTTGGCTGTGGGGTCTCTTCAAAGCAATAAAACAGTAACTAAGGTAGAAGTTGGTATCACGAGTGGGGTATTGCTATGACAGGCCTGACTATGCTTTTATTTGGAGGAATGTGGAAGACTTTGGGACTTTGGACTAGAAAATTGTTGAACACTAAATGAGACTTAATGGGTCATCACAGTAGGACCACAGAAGACAGTCATGCTGAGAGCAATGTGGACTATGGAGACTTAGCTCAAGAGGTTTCAAAAGGAAATATTAGAGACTATACTTGTGATATTTTGGCTTTCTGCCCTCATTGAGGAAAAAAATCTGCCAGAGGATACATTGAAGTGTTTTGCAATAATGTTAGAAAAGGAGATTTCAAGACAGTGGAATTCTGAGTTTGTCACATGGTTACCAGTGATTACTCTGATGCAGATTTATAATGAAAAAGAGCAAGTGGGGGCCACAAGAAATACAAAATATACAGATTGAGGAAGAAAAAATATAGTACCAAGGAAATATAATGTTGGAGCCAAATCTTTTGCTTAAGGAGATGAGAAGTTTAAGAAAGGCTTAAGGGGAATGGAGTTCAGGGAGTGGTAACCACACCCAGGACGCTTCCAACTCATGGAAAGCAAAGCTTATTCAACAAAGAAAAGCTTCAACAAATCAAAGCCTATGCAAATATAAGTCATGGAGAAAGCTAGGTTTCAGACCAGGCTGGCAAGCAGGATTTGGTAGCATCAGCCACATGGTTCTGGATTTATAGTCAGGAAGGATACAGGAGTAAAGGGGTACAGAGTCTTCTTTGCTTAGGAAAAGCTGCTTCTTTTATAACTTCCCTCACAGCAATAGAACCATAACTGAGACAACCATGATCCCATTATTTAAAATAAAATCCATAAACATCCCTGCCTAATAGTGTTTGACATCTGAGTGTGAGCATCTGTGAACAGGTACTGGATGTGGTCAGCCCTTTTCTATGCATAGTGATCGTAGTGCCAGTGACTAAAGGAACTGGGGCTTCATGACGCTAAGCAGGTGTTCTACCACTGAGCTAAACCTAGTCAATCCTTCTTTTTAAAGGTGCCATTTAGAACATTGTCACTAGGTCAACTTCTAGCCCCTGGCTAGCCCCTGGATGAGCCTGGACACTGCAATGTGGGCAGGGGCTTGGAAGGCTGCTGGTTTGCCTCTCTCTCTCTCTCTCTCTCTCTCTCTCTCTCTCTCTCTCTCTCTCTCTCTCTGTCGCTGTTTCTCTCTCGTCCTCTCCTTGTCTATCTGTCTGTCTGCTCTTATCTGTCTCTCTCCATCTGTCTCTCATTGTCTGTCTGTCTGTCCTGGGGATTAAACCCTCAAGCATTGCAAGTGAGGTCAGCATTCTTCCACTAAAAACATATCCCAGGCTGGCTTTCTTTTTTCCCTTCCTTTCTTCCCTTCTTCCTCCTCTCTGATTCGGTGTTTTTTTTTTGTGCCCAGGCTGGCTTCAAATTCTCCTGTCTACACCCCAGTAGTAGTGGAATTATAGTATCTGCTACCATGACTCAGCTCTCCGTACATCTGACTCTGCACTCTTAGTAAACAATGCGCTGGCATTTTAAAATTTTTATTTATTTATTTATTTACTTATTTATTTATTTATTTAATGTATATAAGTACATTGTAGCTGTATTCAGATACACCAGAAGAGGGCATGTGATCACTCTACAGATGGTTGTGAGCCACCATGTGATTGCTGGGAAGTGAACTCAGGACCTCTGGAAAAATAGTCAGTGTTCCTAACCGCTGAGCCATCTCTCCAGCTCAGAGCTGACATTTTTTTAGTGCTTGGGATCTAGGAGCTGACAGCATACTCCCTGGTTTTAATTCAGAGATAGTTTTGATGCAGATATGGGGAAAGGATTCATATTAGCGTTATGGACCTCCACTTGGCTTATGCTGTACTCAGACCTCCCTTTTAACAATGCACATGCCAGAGTACGACCCTTACCCACACATACTATGTTACATATCCCTGACTATACAGTGCACCTAGTGACCTATGATCCCCACCTATGCTGGGCTGCATGCATGCCCCTCTCTGATCTGTGAAATAAGTTCTTCCTCTCATGAACAATTACCAAAGTTATATAAATCCTTTTCAAACCATACTCTAGTTTGTACAGAAGCTAGGAGGCTGACCAGGCTTGAACTGGTTTGGGGTTCATGCACAATAAGGCAGACTGAGACAATAAGGAACTTTCAGAGAGAAAGTTCCCCTACTGCCACTTTTTGCCTGTATGCATGTGTGTATGCATGTGATTAAAACCAGGCCATTATGGGAAAGAACACATGCAGTGAGCCTATGTAAAACAGCCTTGTCAATCAAAACAGAGCTGCCTCCCAGTATACCTGCTTAGCAAACTCCTCTTGGGTTCCATAAAAGGAAGACCCCAAAATAACTTGGGCCCTTAAGTACTGTCTCCACTCATGTAGCCTTTTGTGAGTGTTGACATTGTCTGACCTATTCTATTGCTTTGCTTTGGGTAAGGTTTTAATACTTCAATTCATATTTCAATTTTTTGAAAAGGCCAAGAACGTGGAAACATCCAGCCTGACCCTGACCACCTGTAACAAGTTCACGAGGAGGTGATATCCTTAAGGATATTTCTCCACTCCAGATACAGAATTCCAGACATACCCACTTACCCCTTCACAGTCTCACTCCAACAACCCTGCCTTGTCTATGTTTGTGGTAGCCTGCTATGGGCAGTCTGCCCTCTTAAGAGCTATACATCACTCCCTTCCTGTCACAGAGCCTCCAATGGCTATGCTGTTGTACAAGCAGTTCTTGTGGCCATCACTGTGAAAAACAGGGTCAGCGGACTCCTGTCCCAGGGAAGCAGAGCCAAGAAACAGCCAGGAAATAAGCTTGGGGGCTGGACTAACACCAGCCACACTTGGGAGATAGATGGTGGTGGTCTTTTCATTTGTCCTAACATGATACTAGCAGGTCATAGGAAAGAACATGACTTTAATGAAAAAGGGGGCCAGGTGATGGTGCTCTCATAGGGTTGCCAGACTCCGGTGCACTCGGCCCCAAAATTCTGAACCAGCTTTGGATTTCTGAAGCGTTGCCCATCCCCTGCTTCCTCAGTTTTAGCTGGTGTCCTTTCTGTATGTGCAATTAAAGGATTTTACAGGCACTCTTAGGGCCTCACAGGCCACGGTGAAAATGCCGAGAGGCAGGTAACCCATGAGTGCAGTTTTTCAGTAACTGTGGAAGAGGCAGGTCACACAGTTAAATGGCACTAGCCAGATATAGGTGAATGACCTCAGCGTCCCCTTTACCTTACTTAGCTTTGATGGTGCAAAGAGGGCCTCTTAAGTTTTACTTAAGAGGGTTTACTTAATTCGGGTCTGTGTAGCACACCAAACGTGTGGAGGTCAGTAGACAGCCTGTGAGAATTGATTCTTTCCTTCCACCATGAGGGTTCTGGGGATCAAACTCAGGGACTCAGGCTAGGAGGCCAAGTGCTGGCCCCCATAAAGGTCTCTGACAAATGACATCCTGGAGTGTAATCCTTGGCTTCCCTCTTTATTCCATTATGCCAACATTTGCTACAGCCTTCCATGGGATATTGTGGTGGTTAACACTGTACACTTTGTAGGATCTAGGACCACCTAAGAGACAGGTCTCTAGGTGTGTTTATGAGGGATTGTCTAAACTGAGTTAACTGAGGTGGAAAGACGTCACTCCAGGGGTTGGGGTCTCAGACTCTGTATGAAGATAAAGTGAGCTAGTGTAAGGGAGCATTGTTTTCCTGACTGTGGATACAGCACGACCGGCTGCTTCAGGATTCTGTCACCATGGCCCCCCTATCACAGTGGACTATTCTTTGGAACTGGGAGCTAGAATAAGCCTCCATCCCTTAAACTGCTGTTTAAACATTCATTTTATTCTATGTGTGTATTTTGCCTGAACTTATGCATGTGCATCACATGTGTGCCTGGTGCCCACAGAGGTATTGGATTTCTTGGAACTGCAGCTGTATACAGCTGTGAGCTGCCAAGTGGATACGAGGAATTGAACCTGGGCCCCCTGCAAGATCAACAAGGGTTGTTTTTTTTTTTAATTGTTTTGTTTTTTGGGGGGCAGACAGGGTTTTTCAGTGTAGCCCTGGCTGTCCTGGAACTCACTTTGTATGTCAGGCTGTCCTTGAACTCACAGAGATCCACCTGCCTCTGCCTTCCAAGTGCTGGGATTGAAGGGGTGCACCAGGTGTTCTTAACCAACCCCTGAGCCATCTCTCTAGCACCTTACATTGCTTCTTTGTCAGATATTTTGTTACAGCAGTGAGAAAAGCAACGGATGCAGACATCAGACAGATTAAGAACCCACAAAGTGATCTCTCCATTTCACCCACGGGCCAGCACCTAAAGTTTTATCTTGGAAAGAAATACAGTCTCCTTTGCAATGGGATGTTAACTCTTTTATTAACTCAGGGTTAACATTAGATTTGCTTCACTGATTTCTTATTTGAAGTTGTGGATTCAACAGACAACAGCTGAGTCCTTGCCACTTACAGGTGACAAGGCAAAACACATTATACTCAGAGAGGAGAGCAGGACCATATGGAGAGAGACGAGGTTGGAAAAATTTAAGGCAAATGTTATTCCCACGTTAAAGGGAACTGGACCAAGCAGATCTGCGCATTTCAATGAAAATATATGAAATATTTGTCAAAATAATTAACATCGGTAAAAATTAGAACACCTAGCTTATAAAATGCCCACACAGGCTTGGCAGAAAAATCAATCCAGCTCTATCAATGTAGGCTTGTACTATACTGGGCCAGAGCAGCGTCCACCCGAGAACAGAGTCCTGAGTGTGGAGGCCAAATGCACTTGAGAAGCAGTTGTGTGCCATGGAGGGCTGGCGATTAGTGATTTGGGGCTGGCTTTGCATAAGGAGGAACTGCTTGGCCATCAGAGGTCTTTCGGCTAGCCTTAAGTAGCTCCTTTGGACCCTCCTCCACAGGCTCTGTATCTGTAGATGGCTGGTGGCTCAGGCCCAGGAGGCCCCTGGGACACAGGTTGAACAGTCACGTGGACAGCTCAGCTCACTCAGAGGAGAATGCTGAGGAGAGGATGAGTAGGACCTACTTCAGTCTGGTGCCGGGCCTTCCAGTCAGGGGGCTGCAGTTTCGGAAGGAGCTGTGTAGACATAGGTTCTATCCCCAGTGGTCATACATCTTAGGCCCTGAAACCTCTTTTATTTATAGTCTCATCAAACCGTCCCTCAGGCTGTTTGGTGGCCAGTGATGCATGGGGAGGAAGCGAGGCCCTTCATCATATGTGAGGACAGCATGGGGTCCTGCCAGCCAACTGGGTGAGATCTGTCACGGTCACACGAATGTGTGGGAGGAGGACTTGATGGGATGCCAGGCATCTCTCTTTTTCTGCTTTGGTCTTGAAGTTTCAGTAAACTAGGGTCCCGGAAGCCACTCCGAAGCTGCAGGCATGAGTCTCATAATTCACTCTGTTCCTATTTCGAGTCCAGCTTTAGACTGCAGCCAGCAAGCAGAGTTCAGGGGGATTTTTGCCGATTTAGCCACGTATCCTTAAGGGCCACCTCCACCTAGTTCAGGTGCTCAGAGATGCTGCAGTGGGACCCAGCTCTGGGGGGGAGGGGCACAGCTGTCAGACGCAGGGCCACCCCAAGGAATGGGCTATGGCTGGCCATCTGTAGGAAGGTAGCTGGGCAAAAGGGCAGACAGGAGGACCCTGCCCTCTGTGGCAGCTGGCGCCCGCCCTACCCAGCCAGGAGGCAGGTGCGGCAGCAAAACTGGATGAAGAGCTTCCGTTCACAGAGCCGATTGGACTTTACCATCTCGCAGAAGGTCTCATCGGCTGGCCACAGAAAAGGGAGAGGAGGGATCAGAGTTTTGTTAGGACTCAACGGTTCTCCATTTGCCAGGCACGGACGGTGCATCAGGCACGACACAGTGACTCTCTTGTGAGCCATTTCAATGCAAAGTCCGGGGAGGCCCAGGTGGCACTGGGGGTATGGGACTTCTGCTGAGTTTAAGTGACAAGGGGGAGGGAGTTCCTGAAAGGGCTTTGGGACGTGAGATGGGAGGGTCTGCCACAGGATCACTGTTATTCATGCGAGCCTGTTTCTGGGGGCACTGTGCTGGTGGCTGGTCAGGAAGAGGAAGGGGGTGCAGCCAGAGGCACAGGGCTGGAGCAGGAAGGAAAGCAGGCTTCAGGAATGCAGGCTGGGGACATTCCCACGGGGGAGGTGGCAGGAGAAGATGGGCAGGCGGGACTCAGTGATGGGGAGGGCAGTGAGGCTGGTACCCTTGCCTCTACACTGTCACTTAGGAGCAGGCTGTCAGATGGCAGCCTCACTTTCTAGGGCTGGTATGTAACCTGAGCAGGGACTTCCTAAACAGGAAGCCTCCTGGGCTTTGAAAGGACAGGATTTTCCAAATCCAAAAGGCAAACAGGTCACCTGGTAGTCTTTAGGCCATCTACAGGGTGCTGTGTGGGTGCTCTGCCAGGGCGGGGCCATGCCAGCTCTATGAGCAGGGGTTAGCTATCCACCCTTGGACACATGGGGCGGGCTCCCCTCTCCTGCATATCAGGACATAGTGCCCAGCATTGGCTCCATGCAGCTCCTTCCTTCTTGCTCAGCATGAGTCCCCTTCCAAGACAACCCATTCCTGTATAAGGTCTCTAGGACATAGGCCTCTGTGGACCCTCTCCTGCCTGGCATCCCCACTGTCTGATTATTTCTGAGTTTCTTTTTTTTTTAAATTTTTTTATTTTAATAACTTATCCTCCCCACCGCCCACCACCTATCTGCAGAGCCAGGGCCCTCCTAGCATAGATAAAGAAGCAGCTTGTAGACAGCTGGGGCTCAACTCTGTCCTCCTAGTTCCGAGGATTTGGTCTTTCAGGTCTCTCCGTGCTGACTTTTTTATGGGGAAATTATACTCAAGCTGCCTGCAGCTCATGCCAGGAGAGTGGGAACAGTATACAAATGAAGCTACTTTTGAGTCATGTGGCCAAAGAGATGGTTAGTCACGTCAGAAGTAAGTGCTCCTACTCTCTGGGCAGCCACACCTCTGGCCTCTCCTCTTTCCACTGCCTCCTGGGCAGCCCTGAGGTCACCCTGTAGTGCTCACCGTTACTGCACGTGTGGTTGGTGATGCAGGAGGTCCCCAGCTGCGTGAAGCCGGCTTTACATCTGCTGCAGTTCCTGCTGGAGCCCTCGCAGCTCAGGCAGTTTTCATCACATCTGTGGGAAGACAGCAGCTCCTCCTGAGCCTTGGGGAAGAGGCCCCACTACACGGGGTTCCCAGCCCAGAACCTCCCAGCATGCACTCCCAAAGTCTCAGGAGTAATCGTGACCCTCAGGACACCCTGACATACACTTAGTGTTGGTACACCGCTCTTGTCTGACCTCTCTGTTGTCACGGGAAGGAAGAGGCTGTCGGAGTCAGTGGGCAGGAACATTCTCAGGAGGGGAGGCTAGGCCTTGCTCTCTGAGACTCAGTATGGCCCACCTGGACCCTCTAGTAGACACTGATGGCTGTAGGCTTGGGCTAGAGGACACAAACTGCCTAGGACCATGACAAACCTGTTTCTGAGCTGACCCTAAAACTTCTGCTACCTCCCAGGCTAGCAGGCTTGACATTTGCTAGACCTGTGAAGAAGGGGTGGGCCCATCTCTATTCCTGCTTCCACAGACAGTCCTGGCCTAGCCTGACTCCATGGCTCCCGCTAATGCAGAGTGCTATGACCTCAGGTTGCAAAGGTGGATGGCACCTCAAGTCCACACTCAGCATTCTCACGGGAACATGGGTTCATTTTCTCCTGGTCTGTGGGTGCTCTGTGCTGCAGTGGGAAAGCAAAGTAGCTCTAATAGGCAGGCTCCTGCAAGCCTGAATTATATGTCGTATGGCTCTTGACAGAAACAGCTTGGCGTGACTCTGTGATTCTCAGAGTGTGTACTCCAGCTGCTTCTGATGCTCTCCAGCTCCAGGTGACCAGGACTCCACAGCGGCTCCTGTTTGCTTCCAACTCCCCCACTCCCACTACTCTCAGCTAAGTATGGAACAGGCCCTGGCGGGAGGGGAACAAGTCCAGCTCAGCCATGCTTTGGCCTGCCCTAGGGGTGACATGTTTAAGAAAGATGCCTAGAGTTACCTGTTCGAAACCTTCGGTGATGAAATGCTCCTGGGGGGTTTAATCCAAGTCATAAGAAGCCCTGAGGCAGCATCTCCTCAGCCTGAGTGAGGTGAGTTTTTATTCCAAATGCAATGGAAGATGATGAACTAGCTAGAGTTCAGAGCCCTGGTTTCAGATCAGTGTGAAAGCTGACTTCCAGTGCAATTTTGGGAAGTCCCTGGGGTCTGTTTCTGGCCACACTGTCTGGGTTCTCATGACACAGGTTCCCTGGAGAGCTTACTGCCCTCTTTCATGGAAATGCATGCAAAGCCAGGCATTTCAAAGAATGTTAGTTGTCTGGAAGGCTCAGGGCCCCAGGGATCCGCAGGCACCGGCTGAGCCTTGCTTCAATCATGAAGAGTTACGGTATGGAGAAGACTGCAGTGAGAACCCAGCCAGGCCCAGCTCAGTCTTCCCAGACTGCTCACTGAGCTCAGCACGATGGAGGGAGGGTGCTTCTGTTTTCTATTTCTGCAGCACAAACTGCCAATAAAATGTCACATCTGAGCAGGTCTGAGTTCAGCAGCCAGAAGGCCAGGCAGGCTCAGCTGGGGTATTCACACAGGTCTCAGGAGGCCCAGGTATGGTGAAGAACTGAGCATAATGCTTTCCTGAGAAAGAGGTGATATCTCTCGTACTCCCCAGATGCCCCATCTCCTGCTTTTGACTCTATTGGCACAGTACTATATGCTGGCAGTGGTCTCAAGAACAGGGTCTTCCAGGGTGCCTACGGTTCCTCTGTAACACCTAAGTCACCTTAAAACACCATGGCAACTTTACCCTGCCAAATTCTGGAGGGAGAGCTGTGCCCACCACAGACCTCTCTCTGTACCACAGCAGGAGACACAGCTATCAAGAAAGGGTGGGACACAGACCTCCTGCTCCAAGGAGTCCAATTCAGTCTGGGTACAAACTAGGCAAGAAGCACACCCTGAGGACTTCTGTACCTACTGAGGAGTCGGGGGAATGCTGAGGGCTGGGGGGAGACTATCCTCAGAGCAAGAATCCCAGAGTTGTTCTGACTTTCTGCCAAGAGGTCCTTGCTTGGGAGTAAAGGTCCCCTTACTGAGTCTTGAGTGTGGCTGGCAGTTCTGAGATACTGTCACAGACTTCAGGTTCAGGCCCCACCTTCTACATGTCTTCTTTGTACTCAGGTTAGCAACAGACAAGCTTGTGCTGTTATGGCTTCCACATCTCGCCCTCAAACAGTGATGTGTTCCCTATGGCTTCCCTGGTTCTTCTGCAGGGGAAGCATGGTATCAGGTAGCATTCCGGGGCTTGCTGACTGAGTTGCAAAAGACATGCAGAACCATCATCCAGACTCTCCTCCCTTAGGGAAAGCTTCATATCTATAGAGGCTCTTTGGGGCCAGAGGCTCTGGTGTGGAATTGTGTGAATTTCTGCCACTTCCTCACTTGGGGGTGCCCTGCAAGGCTCCTGGGGGTGTTTTCTCAGGATCTGGTATGTCAGCTCCAAGCTGAGGCTGAACTCCCCTCCAGGGCTGTTAGCATTTCCTCAGAAAGAAACTAGTACCTAGGAACTTCTGTCCAAGGGGGTATTTGTGGCTGGCTTCCCTCCTGTCTCCTCGAAGCTGGGAGACCATGGCCTCTGGATGCCACAGTCAGTATCCCTGGGAGTTTGGGGCACTTGACAAATGAAAGTGATTATCATCATTAAATTCCATGCTGTCCCTGTGCTGTCGTCCTTGGTTTAATTATCAGTAAACCAGCTGGCTTGTGAAATGAAAGGTTTACTGCGGACAGCTGTGCCCGCCATCCTGCGTGCAGGACTCAGCATGGCAGGAGGAGGTGGGGGTGAGCCCCCTGTTTCGAATCAACATGGCAGGGTGCTGACCCTTGTACAGACATAACCCCCATGCACCCCCACCTACTGGCCCTTCTTTTCCCAGTATAAAGACTGGCTCTCATCAGCTCACTGTGTACAGGTGACAATGTACCATAATTCTCAAAATAGCCCAGGGGGACAGTCCCCACTGTGGACTTTGCCACTGGGAGTGGGATCTGGGTATGGTTACCCACCCCTGTCCTGACACAAGTTTCTCAGAGTAGCTTTGCTTTTGAGTCTTTTGCAGATAGCATCCCCTACTTCCACTTCCCTCAAGGACCATGACTCCACTGCATCAGCACCACGTGTCACCTTCCTATGCCTCCCTCTTGCTCATACAATAGGCTGCCTTCCCCGTGCCTGGCCTGATTTTGATGTCCTGACCTTGGTACAAGGCACAGCTAGCCAAGCACGGAAGAAAGCCTGTCTGCTCCATGAACAGCTCGTGTCCCACAGTACAAGAGTGCACTTGTGAGTCCAGTGGCACTCGCCAAGTGTGTGAGCTCATAGGAGGAATAAGAAGAGAGCAAGACGGTTAAAACACATGTGTGCTGTCTATGCCAGGACTGGCTTTGCAATGAGGCCATGACCAGGGTGGTTTTATTTCATCTAAGATACGTAACTTACTGCTGACTCCCATAAGTGTGGTTTCCTGGACCACCTACAACGTGAAAGCATCCACACCATGGCTTGAGTACCAAGGCCCTGTACCATCTGCTGCTGGGGTGGGAGGGCTGTGTGACAGCACCTTGTTCATTCTGCTTCCTGTGCTAGCCCACTACTACCCAGGGCCTGCATATGGTAAGTGCTTCACAAATAACTAGGCATTAGGAGAGGCTTGAAGGCTGCCAGCTGGCTTGTGACTTTGGCAATCACCAATTCTCGGCATCCCTTCCTCAGCGAATGGTTTCCTGTCTGCCCTCTGCACCTACATCAGCGGGTAAAGAAGCATGTCAATTCCCTAGACTCCAGGGCCACTGCCACCACACCTGGTCCTCTAGCTGCTCTTTCTGCAGTGCCCCGATGACCACTACTCTGCATCAGTCTGGGCCACAGCCCAGAAGACCTTACCTTCGACACACTTTGTGGGGTAAGCCAGGCATCTCCTCCGGGTAGAAGCCCTCACCACAGGCCGGCACACATTTCCAGTCTTGGAAGTGGAAGCTTTTTGCACAGTGAATACATTCTTCTCTGCTGGGCCCTAACAGATGCAGGAAAAGAAGCAGACGTCAAGGACATGTCCGGTGTTCTAGAATGTCTGTGGGAATCCTCAGATGTCCCCAGGCTGCCCACATAGCTTTCTAGGAGCCCAATGAGGGCTGCCTATGTGACTTCTGGGGGTAGTTCACCCTCTGCACTTCACAGATGGGAACATCAGAGGCCTAAGTTTAGCCCAGAGGGGAGCACTGCTAGGGCCCTGGTGACTGACTTCAACTGCATATATTTCCTTTCCATAAGCTTTAGGTAGAATCGCTGCAGTAGCCACTCAATGGCTTCAGTGGCCAGACTGAGTTGTGCTGGGAGGGTAGAACACAGACAATTGAATCACATTGATATGATGGTGTCTGAAGTTCACTGGGTTAAACTGGGCATTGTATCCTTGCTGGTCTGACTGAAAATGGCCCCTATAGACTCATAGAGGGATGGTATTATAGGAGGTATGGCTTTGTTGTAGTAGATGTGGCCACAGTGGAGGAGGTATGTCCCCGAGGGGCAGGCCTAGTAGCTCATTGTTTTTCCTGCTGCTTGCAGATACAGATGTAGAACTCTCAGCTACCAGTCAGTCCAGCACTATGCCTACCTGCATGCGACCATGCTTCCTACCATGATGATAATGGACTAAACCTCTGAACTGTAGGCCAGCCCCAGTTAAATGTTTTTTCTTTAAAAGAATTGCTATGGTCATGGTGTCTCTTCACAACAAAAGAAACCCTAACTGAGACAGTAGCCAAGCTATTTCCGCATGGTTCTCACTTTTTCATGTGCATGAAGGCCACGTGTACCTGTGTGCACTTACGTGTGTGTGTGTGTGAGATCATGGCTGTCTAGGAACTCACTCTGCAGACCAAGTTCTGGCCTTGAACTCAGAGATGCACCAGCCTCTGCCTCCCAAGTGCTGGGATCAAAGGTGTGCTCTACACCGCCTGGCTTTGAGGCCCTGGGTTAGTCCCCAGCACCAGAAAATAAGAAGAAATCAGAAAACATGTTGGCTGCAGGATCAGCTGAGGAGATGCGGAAACTCTGGAGGAGAATGAGGGCCACGGTCACAGACATATCGAGCGCACGTGAATATTCCTAGTGCCACTAATCTATACACCTGAAAATGGCTGTGCTAGGACGGCAGGCACAGTGAGGGTGTGAACAATGGCATTAAAACGGTCCCAGAGGGGAGGTTCTCCTAATGTGCTTGTGATGTCTTGACTGCCAGCTTGCGTGCATTTAGAACCACGTAGGAGACACACCTCTCTGGCTTGTCTATGAAGATGTTTCCAGTGAAGTCTGACTGCCCTCAGTGTGGGCGGCAGCACCCCATGGGCTGGGGTGCTGGACTGAATGTTGAGCACCAGCATGCACCCCTCTTCCTAGCTAGGCATGCAGTGTGGCCAGCTGGTACATACCCTTGCTACTATCTTCCTCCCCTATCACAACAGAGGACACCCTCAACCCACGAGCTAACACAAACCTGTCCTTAAGTTGCCAACCATTCTGTAGCAAGAATAGGACAACCACAGTACCTAGTCATGTTTCCTAATAGCTAGAAGGGAAGACCTTGACGGTCTTCCCGACACATAGAAATGACAATATTTGGGGAGATGGAAACACTCATGACCTTGACTTCGTCATCACTCATTGAATACAGGCACTGAATGAGAACATGGATATGTACTGGATTTTTTTTTTTTTTTTTGGTTCTTTTTTTCAGAGCTGGGGATCGAACCCAGGGCCTTGCGCTTCCTAGGCAAGCGCTCTACCACTGAGCTAAATCCCCAACCCCGTACTGGATTTTTTGAATGGTTAAGATCGTAAATTTTATGTTATATGTATCATTACAACAAAAAATACTGGTGAGCATGTTTTCTACTTCTCTTACTTCTACTACTACTAATGGATGTCATACTCAAAACCTCCCAAGGATTCTATTCTGCCTCTATAGTCGCCAAGCATTTGGAGCCCCCACAGTGCTGACGATAACAACACAGTGGGCTATGCTTACGCTAACACATCATGCTAGGTACCAATAAAAATGTTTCTTGCTGTGCTTTCCCAGGCACAAGTCAGGGTCAACCCTCCCAAGGGCCGAGGGAACTGCTCCTCGACCTGGTGGGGAGATATATATATATATCTCCATTGGCTGCCACTTGGCCTGGGTGCGTATTGGCCCTGGGTGACCCTCTCCCATGGGTCAATCTATCTACACCGAGTCAAAGATCACAACCTCAATGCCAGGATGCTCTGGGCATCTGCACTGGAGGTAGTCAGGAGAGTCTCAGTCTCATAAAGTTCAGTGTACTTGGATCATGGTAGCTAGGCCGCCATGCTGAACCAAAGATGTCACCAGGCACAGGTCCCTCAAGGGAGATAACACCTGACATGGAGCAAGGGACTCCGGATGACTCTGAGTGGGGAAGAGAAGGCCCTGGCTCCCATCACCATCGGGTTACGTGTGTTCTAGACAGGTTAAAACGAGCTCCAGGGGGGAGACGTGGAAAATTCCTCTCCTCCAAGAGCTTTGGAACTGCCTGATATTGAAATGAATGCTTCAAGTGATGGAGGAAACACAGGACTGAGATAAGAAGACTTACAAGTGACTCAATACCATTGGCTGCTAGACAGTCAGTCTGTGGGCTCTGAGAGAGATAAGTGAATTGCATAATTGAAATCAAAAGAGTTAAAGGACCACAGGCCTGAATGCTATGGATTCAAGTGACTCTGACATTTAAGCAGGCAGCACTTAAACAACCTGGGTTAAACCAAGACTAAAAACAAAAAATAAAAACACAGCAAGGGCAACTCACCAGGAAAAGCCGGCAGCTACTCATGGAAAGCCTCTTGCTAAGGTTAAGCCTGGATCCTTCTGGGGTTGTCCAAGGATGGGGCATGCATGTCTCCACAGGTGACCTAGGGTCAGCACCAGCCATGGCTTGTAGATGCTGGGATCTCCAGCATGTCTACTTGGGTAGCACAGCTGATAGCTTCCTGAGGCCCCTATGGGACCATGCAGAGGACAACGGTACCTGCCTCCTGGCATTTCTAATAAATGGTTTTGTGGCAAATAAGATTTAGCTGAGACCTAATTCTTATATTGTCACTGCAGCAAAAACTCCATCTAAGGCGAGTGTCTTAGAAGGCAACAAAGTGCTGGGGGCGGGAAGAAAATGGAGGAGACTGCTTCACCTGGAACGTATCTGAGCACATAACTCACGATGCATGCGGATGACTGCAAAATGAAACCCAATAAAACGAATGAAATCCCCGCTACAACTCCGCATAAAATCTGTGCCCGGAGACATCTGCGCTATAATCTCGGTGGGGAACGATAATGCATGTAAAATTGTTTATGGCGGTCTCTCCCTCTTTGAATAAAACGTTCAGAGTAAGCGGAGATGGTTACAGAGAACTGAAGTTCTGCTTCTTCACAGGGCGCCCAGCTCTGTCCTCACACCTCTCTGAGGCCTCTCGATCTTTACTGTGCTGCATTTTGGTTGATTCTGCAGCCAGAGTGGAGTTTTAAGGCAGGCCAGCTTACGGACTGAACCTCCTCTATCTCTTGTCTAAAAGCAACCGTGGCTTTTGCTACAAATGCTTTCGAAGCCCAAGCATGGCTGTGGGTTTAAATCTGGGGAAGAGTGGGTCTCTGCAGCTGTGCTCTTGTTTTCAATTTAAACAAACTGTTGGTATCTGGTACATCACCAACTGCACCAGCTCAAACATCCTAAAGTGCATAGTTGGGTGGCGTTACGGAATTCACACCAGTGGGCAGCCATTACTACCCTGTCTCTGGAACATTTTTCACTCCCCCTAACTTGCACTCCTGTGCTCATTAAACAGCAGCTCCTCACTCTCCCTCTCCAGCCCTGGGAGGCTAGGAAGACCTTTGTGGTTTTATAGTCTATTTCCCCCACAGGTCCTACACGGGAGGCAAATGCTCTAACCCCAAGTTACACTTTAAGCCCCTTGCCTTTGAATTTTACTCTGTAATAAATCCAGGAACCCACAAATGTCCAATGAGACCAACGCCTTGGCAGCTTACCCACGCAGGTCCGGCAGGTGTGATGGCATTCCCCACATCTGATGAGCTCAGAATCGAAGTAGGTACCTGGTTCACAGTCCGGAATGCAGCTGCCCCGTGCGAGGCTGGTGAAAAGAAAAGTAGGCCGGTTTCCATGTCTGTCCTGAATTTCTAATTAAATTAGGATCTGTCCTCAAACGCTTTTTATGGGAGGAAATGAAAGCCATCAGAGCACGGCGCTTTGTGTCACCGAAGGGTCCCAGCTAATGAAGGCTGGCAAAACCATCCTGAAGCCGGCTGGAGTTCTGAAGCCTCTGCCAGGCTGCTGCAAGGGGT